>NC_064638.1:284985620-285297287 GCF_023864345.2 Schistocerca serialis cubense | reverse complement strand
CATTTGAACAATTTTTTTGTTCTAAGTGCCGTCAATGCGAACAAGAGGTGACCGAGACGTGTAACCAACGGCACCCCATACCATCACGCCGGGTGATACGCGACGACGAATACACGCTTCCAATGTGCGTTCACAGCGATGTCGCCTAACACGGATGCAACCATCATGATGCTGTAAACAGAACCTGGGTTTATCTGAATAAATGACGTATTGTCATTCGTGCACCCAGGTTCGTCGTTGAGTTCACCATCGCAGGCTCTCCTGTCTGTGATGCAGCGTCAAGGGTAACCGCAGCCATGGTCTCCGAGCTGATGGCCCAAGCTGCTGCAAACATCGTCGAACTGTTCGTGCACATGGTTGTTGTCTTGCAAACGTCCCCATCTGTTGACTCAGGGATCGAGACGTGGCTGCACGATCCGTGGCTGCACGAACCTTCTGTGAATGCTCTGAACAGCCAATCATTTGCTTATCGCAGCATCTTCTTCCTGTCGGTTAAATTTCGCGTCTGTAGGACGTCATCTTTGTGGTGTAGCAATTTTAATGGTCAGTAGTGTAAATGCCTCACGGCACAGTTTATTTGCTAAAATATTCACGACACCAACTGAGGGTTAAAGGTGGTTGTTGTTAGCGCCGTAACACCTGCGGCTGCGGAGAGCGGTCTCTAGCCGCGGGGCGGTGTTACGCAGCACCCTCCACGGCGCATCTCCGTGCGGTGTACGGCGGGCGTGCCGTACGTAATGGGGAGGTTGGCCCGTCCGTACCTGGTACCGATAGGGACAGGCACATCCCGCGCCATCCCGGCATACGGTGAGCCCAGACCAGCGCACGCGTCCGCTGGAAAAGGCTCGCGGCCGCTGCACGTTCCTCCTGGAGACGAGCGCGTTATCTGCATGTAGGCAGTGCGTGTCTAGATGGCAGTCACGCGAGGCCGTTCTTCATGGACTGTCATAGGGGTACACCCGTAAACAAGCTTTCCGTGCAGGGTGGAAATGAGGTGGTAGGAAATCATGTTTAACACCACGGCAGTGTCGAGGTTATTAAGGACGAAACGTTATCTCATTTGGAGAAGGCTGTAAAAAGATTCAGACTGAGCTAGTGTGCCATGAATACACACACACACACACACAAAAAAAAAAAAATAATGCGGATATGTGCGAATGAGTCTCCCTCATCGAGGCTTCCTTACAGACTTGATTACGTGTACAAGCAGTTCATCCAACCTGGGAATTAAAAATTTGAACTAGTTTTACCTGTTATCGATCTCGATACTGGTAAGATATTTAAAGATGTGGCATAAATGACCACATTTTATGATTGCACTGACACAGAAGCTTAAATGTTTCACATGAACAAAAGACCATAGAAATAAATTTCAACATGATAGTCTACCGTTCTCACAAAAAAAGGGTCGTAATAGATAAACTGAAACTTAATTTCATTCATCATATTGGATGCAAACATCACCAAACATATTCGTGTAACAAATGCACAAATGCGCTTGAAGATGAGAATGAATTCTCGAAACGCGTTGTGCTAAGCATCGAAATGTAAGTAAGTGACACAGTTTTCATTATTTACATCTCAGACAGATTGAAAGACAGTCGGATAACAAATGAAAAAAAATACATTTTGCTTCCCATAATTACGGCGCAAATTCACAGTTTTCGCTAAATTTCATGATTCTAGGTCAAAGGGAAGTACTCTCTAGGTTTTACGAATTTGCGAGTGTCAAAATACGTGGCATACATGGCCATATCTTTTGATTGCACTGACTCAGAATCTAATATGTTTTCCATAGCAAAGGGATCATAGGCTTTAGTATGTGATTTAAATTTCATCTCGGCACGTGAACCCATCCCTGAGAAAGGGGTATTAACAGACGAACAGACAGACACATGGACAACATGACAAAAATATTTTTTTAGTGTGATATGATAACAAACTAGCAATTTTAGGATTTTTTTCCTTTACCTGTAACGTAAAATCTTGCCTCTTGCCAAATTTCATGATTCTAGGTCAAAATGCAGTAGTCTGTAGGTTTTGATGAGTGAGTTTGCGATTTTCAAAATAAGTGACATAAATAGACCGAATCTTTTGGTTTCGTTGAGGTAGACGTGACTTGGATTTGTGTATGTGATATAGTAGATATCAACTTGATACGTCCATGTTTCCTGACAGAAATGGATCTTAACAGATGGACAGACACACTGTAGGATAACATGACAAAAAAGATTTTTTTGTCGTGATATAATTACAAATCACAAATTTTTGGGACTTTTTGCTTTACTTGTACTGTGAAGCCTTGCTTCACACCAAGTTTCGTGATTCTAGGTCAACGGGAAGTACATTACAAATTTTGAGGCGTGAGTCTGAGAGTATCTGGCCATATCCTTTGACTGCAGCGACTTAAAACCTTACATTTTTCATACCGCCAAGGACAGTAGACCGTAGTATGTGACACAAATTTCAACTTGTCACCTCTACCCGTTCCTGAGAAACAGTCAGACAAACAGAGATTCTATCAACTAAGTGATAAGATAGACCACGGGTCGGAAACCCGCTATTTATTTCAATCCGGCACGCGGAAGAAATGCGTGGAAGAGTGATCGAGTTACGTGCACCTTACACATTCAGTATTATCGTCATTCACTATTATCGTCAATATGTTATTATAATGACCATCTGAGGCCGAGAATTGTCGTATTGTCAATAATCTAAACATTGTCTATCGGTACTGATGCCGGCCAAAATATCCTCAGCATTACCAATGAAAGATAGCCTATGAGTACGTGAGGACGAGTATTGTCTGTCTGACAAATTATTCGCCATTCTGTTGTTCGAAATTTTCCAGCTTTCCGGCTGTGTAATACAGCAGATACGCCAAATTCAAGCAATTTAGTTTTAAACTTTTTAAAACGAACAAAGAAAGGATGGCTTAATCTATTGGATATTACAGAAACAACCCATGCCTAAGCGATCAGTCACCAAAAGTATTTTTGGGAAAATAATTAAAAAATACATGCTAATAATAGTTATGGATATTAACACACGCGAATGGCCTGCGTTAGCCAACAGCCGCAAAATTCTTCAAATGGATCTAAGCTCTATGGGACTTAACATCTGAGTTCATCAGTCCTCTAGACTTAGAACTACTTTAACCTAACTAACCTAAGGACATCACACACATCCATGCCCGAGGCAGGATTCGAGCCTGCGACCGTAACAGCAGCGCGCTACCGGACTGGAGTGCCTAGAACCGCTCGGCCACAGCGACCGGCCCACAGTTAGTCCTTAGTGCTTGTCGAGTGGGACTGCCTATCTCACTGCCGTATTTCATTTTGTATTATTTCGTGTAATGACATTAGTAAACAAGCCTTGTGCGTTTTGGATGTATTGGGAGAACGCAACTGTTGAAGCGGAAGGCAATTTATAATGAATTAGTTGCGAACAAGGCGACTGTTTCTCCATGATAGTATTTCAAGACGCCTTTCATCTCATCTGCAGATGATTACATTTATTTATGTGTTGTGAACGTTGTTTCTTTACTAACGGCGTTACAGACTTTTGCAATGATAGTTTTTAAAATACTACGATAAAAGTGAAAAGCAAAGAAACAGTGTCCATGACGCGTAAATAAATGTGACCATCTAAAGATGGATTAACATACAATGAATGTACTCTCAGAAACTCATATTTTGAGGCGTAGTTTGATAGCGTGGCATGTCGGGAAAGAGGTGATATTTATATCGGTGCGAGATTCCATTAACATTAATGTCACGGTCGCTGCAGTTTCGATTTTATGCACTAGGAGCGCTGCTGTCGCGTCAAGTAACGAGGCGGCCCGCGAGCCTAAAGCCGTCGGCACACGGACCGTGCATCCGAACGCTGAGCGTTGAGCATGCCGAGTTTTTGACGTCATATCGTGGAATAGCACGTTCGGGAGTCTTTCAGCAATATCTAGCGTGTCAGATATTCTGAGCGTGCGTCTGAGCGTTGACCAATCAGATGGCACAACGCCACCTACGTCTCATGCACGCCATGTCCCTTCAGCACTGAGCTACGAGGCGCCATATTGGCATCCAGTTCAAGACTATACGTATAGATGTCGTTTCTGAGCACCAGCAAATTGAGAATCACTCGAAAACCCGTTGTTAACTGCGTGATTCATCGCAGTAAAATAATGAGAGACATCATATTCGTGGCATTGTTCTTGGTACAATTTGTTATAGTTAAATTTCAGTTAGTAACATAGCTACGATAAAAGTATTTAGCAAGTGGCAACATCATAGATTTGGCCATCAGTGAACTGTTGTCACTTTAGCGTAGTGAGTAGCGTTTATGGTACATGACCAGAAACGTAATCTGATATTAGTTCGCCTCTCGCCAAGTCTAAATTTCTTTTCCTAACATTCGCGTATATAATAGGTTCTGATGCATTATTATTAATTTACTGTATGTATATTATACAATATTTGATGTTATGTAAATATAAGTTCACCTTTTTTTGAGGAGTGAGTTTGTTCGATTGGCTTAATCTACGGGTCAGATTGCGCTACTTGTATACAGATATTTTGTTCCTTTTTCTTTTCCGTTTCGTAATTTACATGTTATAAAGATTCTGCTACTGGGTAGGAACAGTAATCAAGTAAGAATGACCTTAGAGTTTTACTAAAATGTGGGAAAGATAAAATAGTGTTTATCTTATGTGGAGAACTATTGCAAATTTGTGTCGCACTGTTTGTAACGGAACTTTTATAAACCTGTGTCATTATTGATTAGGCATGGTTTTTGTCTTAAAACATGTACATCGATATTGAAGGTTTTATTTGTGTATATTACATATGAAACATCGTGACTAGGATATGAACAATGGAGGAAATGCGCGTTTTAATATAGCTAATGTGGGAATTTTACGCGCACCTGCTGAGTAAACAGTGTTATTTATGAACTATAAACATCCCACAACTACAGCTGGAGTGCGTTACGATCGCGTATACCACGTTGGGGCCCACGTACCGTATGAGTAAGTCGCATCGTTCCTGAGCGTTGAGCAGCACGTTGAACTTGGCACGCTCAACGTTAACGTTCGACAGCACGGTCCGTGTGCCCACGACTTAAGGATGCCAGTCCAGCTCACTGGTCATCAATAGTTGTCTGTGCGTGCTGTAAGGCTTTTGGTTTAGTTACGGAACCCCAATTACCCACCACCAGGAGACATCCCACTAATATTGCGTAAAACAATCTCTAGCCTTAAGCCGTCGGCACACGGACCGTGCTGTCGAACGTTAACGTTGAGCGTGCCAAGTTCAATGTGCTGCTGAATGCTCAGGAACGATGCTACTTGTGCATACGGTACGTGGGCCCCAACGCGGTGTACGCGATCGCAACGCACTCCAGCGGCAGTTGTTTCTAGTAGTTCGTAAATCACACTATTTACTCAACGGGTGTGCGTAAAATTCCCACGTTAGCTCTATTAAAACGCACATTTTCTCCATCGTCCACGAAAAGGAAAGTACCACGTCCAATCAATAAGGACACAGGCTTATAACAGTTCCATTACAAACAGCGGGGTACAAGTTGGAATACTTCTCTGCATACGATAAACATTATTTCATCATTCCCACATTTTAGTAAAACTCCAGGTCAGGCTTACTTGGTCACTGTTCCTACCCAGTAGCAGAATCCTTGCAACATGTGAATTACGATGCGTAAAAGAAAAAGGAACAAAATAACTTTATACAAGTAGCGCAAGCTGTCCTGTAGATTAAGCCAATTGAACAAAGCCACCCCTCAAAAAAAGGTGAACTTATATTTACATAACATCAAATATTATAGCGTATAATTATATTAAACTAATAATAAAGTATCAGAACCTAATAATGCGAATGTTAGGAAAAAAATTTTTTGTAGTGTTAAGACGCGAACCACCGCCCCAACAAAAAGAGCTTCTTAGATAGAGACGCTAACCATTACGCTAAACCCCTACGACCCGTGGTGTTCATAATCATATTGTATTACAGCTTGCTAAAACCGTTAATCGTAGATAATTATGTTACTAATTGAAATTTAATTATAACAAATTGTACCAAGAACAATGCGTTTTTGGTTGATCTTCAGTGTGTCGCTGCCTTCAAATAGCCTACTCTTATAATACGCAGGTTACAATAATTCTTTTGCCACGAATACGATGTTCCTCACAATTTTATTGGAACGAATCACACAACTAACAACGGGTTTTTCAGTGATTCTCAATTTGCTGGTGCTCAGAAACGGCATATATACATATAGGTTTAAAATGAACGCCAATATGGCGCCTCACAACTCTGTACTAACGGGAGACGGCGTGCGTGTGACGTAGTGGCGCTGTGCCATCTCATTGGTCAACGCTCAGACGCATGCTCAGAATATCTGACATGCCAGATATTGCTCTGCACGTTCGGAAAGACTCCCGAACGTGCTATTCCACGCTATGACGTCATAAACTCGGCACGCTCAACGCTCAACGTTCAGATGCACAGTCCGTGTGCCGACGGCTTTAGAATGGCCTCAAGTGGCAGGGAAGAAAGTCCACAGATTTCTGAAGGTATGTCCCATCCAACTGTAGCCACTCAATGATGATTACATCAGGTACCTAGAAAATGGCAAGGATAGTGATTGCTACGTTTCAGCCCCTGCTCCGAATGGTGTGAGTTGGTGTGCGGGTAGAGGGAGAATAGCGTAGCTCGGTGTTCATTTAGCCACGAACGTATGTGTACAGTCTTTATGAACATGTTAAAGGAAGGGCAACGCTTATTCACCTAGAATGTTGAAATAAACGTCCTTGTTTATGCTCATGGTAACCTGAATGAATGAATTTCAATATGAATAAGCACAAGCTGATATGTCTTTTCTCAAAAGAACATTTTTCAAGTTTCCAGGCTCTATAACTCACGAACTATACATGCAATTACATTATACCTTTCCTTAATTTCTGTGTCGGCGTTTTCTTTACTTTAGAACGTAGAATTTTTGCGATGTATTTTAATTCCGATGTTTGGTGGACGATTTATGACGGCTTTTTTTGTTGGCAAAAAATTACTTATTTCAGAGTGCCACCATTTTGTTTAAAACCTCTTTTTAATATCCCTAATTACTACGTTAGACAATATCATCCGTTTCAAAGCAGTTTTTGAAACTTTGTTCTAGGTTGAAAATTGTCGCGTTCAGAGCTCCCACCAACCACCCTCGCACTCCACGAGGGCCTTTCGTCGATGTCGCGTAGTACCCTGGGGTGCAAGTTTCTTACTTAAAAAAAAAAAGTACAATAAAGGTGAAAAGGCAGTTTTGTAAGTTGTTTGTTACTTTGCTGAAAAAGTTATGAATATAATTTCCAGAATGGAGCATCATCGTGATCTGCCCCTTAAATGATCTATGTCGAACAGCATCAAGGCAACGCGATCTTAGACACACAGAAAATTGTGAAAACTGTGACTGACTGACACAGCGCTGAACCAAGTCCGATGTTCAGGTGTCCTATGCTTATGAAAGCGCATGAAATTGAAATATGCAACGCTGTTGACGACAACAACGGCTGAAATTAACACCAAGAAGATAACGTAAGCGGATTTGAAAACGTTCCCGGCTTCTAAGACGAGAACAATCACGTGGCTTATATTTTCGTATATAAACTACATCATCAACTATGGACGTTAATTTCTAACTTAATTAAAACTCTACTTTAACCAAAAAAAGGACAAAATTGTCAGCAGGAAGCGGAAAAAGGAAACACTTGGCACATTCATTCACTTTTTATAAAAACAAGGGTGTTTAAAAAGGATAACACCAAAAATTTAGCTTTCGGATGAAGTTTCGATTTTATGTAGAAGTTCCATTATTTAAAATTAACTAGGAGCATAATTAGAAAATGCCACGAATTAAATAATAACATGTTATTAAGAAGAAGAAGGTTTTTGTTTTACGATGAAATAGTTTTTAGGTAATTTTAAAGAAGTAGAATTTAGTTACTTAAAGAGAATCGAATACAGGTGAATTAAGCTAGCCGATGAAGGCATAATTTGGCGAGCGCAAGGTCAGGTCGTAGAGGTTGATGAAAAAAGAAATTAAAAAAGAAGAAAAGAAAAAAGTAAAAAAGTCGTATCGTTCCAGACTACAAATCCAAAGATCTCGGATTCGATCCCTAGTCGAACCTGGAATGTTTATCTGTCAAACATCACGTCTTTCACATTTGTCAATGTTTGTTGACGTAAAAATATGCCGAGCTGCACCGTGGTTCGGAACCGATTAAACAGTAGGTCCTCCTTTAATTTGCTGCGTAAGTCAGTTCAAAGAACGGAGAAAGAAAGCGGCGTGCTACCTTCAACAGGACCGTGCTACACAAAGTACGGTAGTGTTCAAAACAATTTTCGTATTGATCACTGTTTTACTTAAGGTAATGTGAAGAAAAATATTTCAAAGCGCTCAAATACTCCTAAACATAGTGGTGGTGGAGGGTGGGGAGAAAGTGTGATCTGTTTGTCATCAGTATTACGATATTTCGTCGATAGTATAAATTTTTGAAACAAAGTATATGCCTGCTGTAAGAGGATGAGACTGCGTAAGCGAGAAAGAAGCACTAAAACTGTGCGTTTTCCACTAATCAATACTGGGCTATAAATTATACCTGCCCCATTTATTTTACCTTTTTCCGCCGGCAGTATTTCCATCGCAATCTGTGGAGGGAGAAAGCTGTTAGCGAATAAATACAGCTCTTGGGCCTCGGGTTAATATGTTTATAAAGGCAGTAATTGCGTACAGATCATTGCATATTCATAAATGTTTTAAAATGTTAATGAATGTGATGCGGGGTTAATAACAACGCCAACGGAGTGCGCTCTTGGCTGTTGTGGACAAGTTTTGTAATTTAACGTAACTTAGATATCTTGGTTACGCTTAGGGCTGTAAGCGGATGGGCTGAAAAGTTTCTGTTATTTTCTAGAAGGAGTTTTATGAGAGTCGTTTGTTGGTACAGAAAGAAGCAGGAAGAATTCTATAAGACATGGGTTCGACTGTTATCTTCCACAGATACTTTGCAGTAATATTCTCCCATGATATGCCTCTATTTTCACAAGGAAATACTTCTTGAAACGTCACAGCATTCCTACCGTTCTTGAGCAACATTCTTCCAAATGACGGCAGCGTATTTCTGATATCCTTATCCACCCGCCGTGGTGACCTACGACAAGGTCCCTTCTTTTACTTTTAGACTAGTTTCATTCATCTTTCGGTTCTTTTCTCTTATACTGCTTTCGTCCGTTTCCATCAATTCATCTTGTGACATGTTCTGCCCAATTCCAGTACGATGCCTTAATCCACTGCATTGTATTATTGAATTAGTCACTAAATGAAAATCGTCATCTCTTTTGTGATGCATTCGAATTAAGGATAAAATCGATCTTCCCATTCATCTTCTTGCAGTTCTCAATCACCCTTCTCTATATACGCTTAACGTCTTTGTTCTGCAGGTGTACGTTGAAACTGAACGAGCCCACCGATCGATAAATTTTCTTTTCACGACCGCTGTCATTTCGGCCTTCAAGAAATCGAGTAGCTCCTTGTTTTCCCTATGTCACTTTGAAAACCTTAGATGCTGATACAGGGTGTGCAAGATATACTTTTACAATGACGTTAACAAAGATAATTTTGACACGTTACCGAATCTGACGGCGGTATTAGAAAACCGGACGCGACGATGAAGTGTAGTGTGTAATGGTGATTGACCATTGAATTGTTTTAGAGCAGTCTTCGAAATGAGTGATAAGCAACATAACACGCTATTAACTCACAAATGCAAGTTGGTCTGGCCAGAAGATCACAAATACTGCGCTTTTTAGTCGTAGGGACGTTTCTCTGTGCCCAGTTTTCGTTTAATGGAGGACATATGCTTTCTGATGGCGGACGCGGAATAAACAAGAATACAACAACTTTGTTTACATTGGACGAACTTCGTATGTTTGTCACCTGAAGTATAAACTATAGTATCTAACTTTCTCAGACATCACTCTTCCTCTTATGGCGCGCCTTAGCAACAGTGCACACTTAATCATTCAATTTTCGTCTTATACACTTCACAGTCTCACAAAAGAGAGCTTCGTTAGCAGCCATCTGACACGACAGTCAGCCATTTTGCCTTGTCAATGTTACTTTACAAGATTAAGACCACGTACTTATCTTCCGCACCAAGTCACAGCTAGCCTTACATTCCATCACGCACCGCTAAGAGAGAACAAGTTGACGAGAAGGAAGCGACCGAAGCCTCACCATTCTCATACTCGTAGTTCTTTCGGAACGACGGTGGGAAGGAAGGAAGCCGTTATGATCTGTCTAGTCACAGTAATGAGACCATGTGTGAAAAGGCCGAGCCGGCCGGAGTGGCCGAGCGGTTCTAGGCGCTTCAGTCTGGAACCGCGCGACCGCTACGGTCGCAGGTTCGAGTCCTGCCTCGGGCATGGGTGTATGTGATGTCCTTAGGTTAGATAGGTTTACTTAGTTCTAAGTTCTAGGGGACTGATGACCACAGACGTTGAGTCCCATAGTGCTCAGAGCCATTTGAACCATTTTTTTGAAAAGGCCGAACAATTACCTTTTGCAGTGTAACGGCTGGGAGACGTACAGGAAAAGTCAGTCAGTGAGGTATTGGAAGGTGCGAGTACCGACAGGAATGCGGACCCGTGCCTAATCCAGTGCCGTGGGCAGGTGATCTAGGTTTCGGATTGAGGATCCATGGCACGAAAAGCCTGATGGAGATGGTCCACCGATTTTCGGCTGAGATATAATCCGGTGAATTTTGTGGGCAAGAGAGTACGGTAAACTCATTCGGCTGCTCTCTGAACCACGTACGTACACTGCGAGCATAGAAGATGTCATCGTGGAGATGATGATGATGTCTAATACTCCGAGGAACGTAGGGAACGATGCGAGAGACCCGCACCGCCGACTAGGCAAGGTCGTAGCGGAGGTGATTTGCCATTGCCTTCCTCCGACCGTAATGGGGATGAAGACAACACAACAACACCCAGTCATCTTGAGGCAGGGAAAAATCCCTGACCCCATCGGGAATCGAAACCAGGACCCCGTGCGCAGGAAGCGAGAACGCTACCGCAAAACCACAAGTTGCGGACTGTCGTGGAGAGGACAAACAAACTGCTTATAGGGGTAGACATTGTCCCCAAGGATAGACGCATATTTGTTCTGGTCCAATGCGCCTTCCAGACAGACTAGATCACCCAGTGAATGCCACGAAGATATTCCACGGACTATAACGCTTCCTCCTCCGGTACGGACCCTTCCGACGATTGTTGCAGAGCGTTTGCTTCCAGGCGTTTCACGGCCGACGGATCATGAAACGTGATTCACGTGAAAAGGCCACCTGTCGCCAGTCAGAGGACGCCCAATTGAGGTAGGCTACTGACTTGCAAATTCCAGCCTTCATCGCCGTTGAACATCATTCAGCGTGGGTACAGGAACCTGACACCTGCTGCAGAGGCCCATTCAGACCAACATTTGCTGAAATGTCGTTGAGTAGTTGCCCGTTGGTTCATCTGGGCAGTCAGTCGTTAACAGTTGCACGTCCATTCGCCTGTACACATCTATGGAGCCATAATCATCTATGGGCCATGGTGCACCACGATTGCCTCGGCGGCGGTTTTGGATAGCGCGATTTTGCCCTGCATTGTGCTCTTTTACCATGGCGGCACGCAAACAATTTACAAAAATAGCCGTTTCGGAAATGCTTCCATCCTTGGCCCGAAAGCCAATAATCATGTCCTTTTGCAGGTTAGATAAATCACTCCATTCCGCATTGTGACAACGACTGCACTATTTTCCGCTCCCCCTTGACTCGCTTTACATACCCTTCACTGCTTGTGCTGTCACCGAGTGGTAAGTGGTGTTTGTTCGTTGACGAACATAGAGGTGGTCACACTAATGTGAGTGCTGTATAGCACTAATGTGGCAGTAGCGCCTTGATTTCTAATCTATGCTACCATCAACAACGCGTTCGTATCCACTCTGTATGATCTATCAAAGGCAGCCCTCTGAGTAGGCTAGGCACGCTGCACGGGGTACAGAACAGTTCATTGCCTGTGTCTGTGCAGTATTTAGTCTGGATGGCCTCGTTGATGAGTGCAATGGTTCATGGCGAGGAAGCTGTGGAACACTTCCTCGGTTGATGTCATCACCGATATATATATATTTGAATCACCAGTCTTCTGACTGGTTTGACTCGGCCCGTCACGAATTGGTTCAAATGGCTCTGAGCACTATGGGACTCAACTGCTGAGGTCATTAGTCCCCTAGAACTTAGAACTAGTTAAACCTAACTAACCTAAGGACATCACAAACATCCATGCCCGAGGCAGGATTCGAACCTGCGACCGTAGCGGTCTTGCGGTTCCAGACTGCAGCGCCTTTAACCGCACGGCCACTTCGGCCGGCCCCGTCACGAATTTCTCTGCTGTGCCATCCTGAAAGTACCCCTTACAAGCTACAGTATGTTCTCAATTATTTGCTCGATGTATTCCAATCTCTGTCCCCTACAGTTTTTGCCCTCTACAGCTCCCTTCAGTACCATGGAAGCATTCCCTGATGTCTTAACAGATGTTCTATGATCCTGTCCCTTCTCCTTGTCAGTGTTTTCCACATATTCCTTTCCTCTCCGATTTTGCCCAGAACCTCCTCATTCCTCACCATATCAGTCCATCTAATTTCCAACATTCGTTTCTAGCACCACATCTGATACATCTGTTGTGAGTGTCAACTGCATTGCACTGGTTTTGGGACAATCTCTAGGCCACTGAGAAGGCTGTTGACAGAAAGACGACTACACATATTTGACGCCCTTTTCTCGCGTCGAATTGTACCAGTGTGTAATTCGCTCTGCTTCTTGTCTAAGCATTGCACAGTAAGTGACTTTATTTGGCAGAAGACTATAATTGTTTGAGGTTATCAGGCGTCAGATTATTTTTTTTATTTTATTTTTTTATTTATTTATTTATTGTTCCGTGGGACCACATTTAGGAGAAGTCTCCATGGTCATGGAACGAGTCAATACATGAAATTATAACACGATTGTAGAAACAGATAAAATGAAATATAAGAAACATATTCAGGCGACAAGTCGTCAGTTTAAATAAAGAAAATCAAGAATGTAACACTGGAATTTGCTTAATTTTTTATCTCTTCCAGGAGCTCCTCGACAGAATAGAAGGAGTGAGCCATGAGGAAACTCTTCAGTTTAGACTTAAAAGTGTTTGGGCTACTGCTAAGATTTTTGAGTTCTTGTGGTAGCTTAATGAAAATGGATGCAGCAGAATACTGCACTCCTTTCTGCACAAGAGTCAAGGAAGTGCATTCCACATGCAGATTTGATTTCTGCCTAGTATTAACTGAGTGAAAGCTGCTAACTCTTGGGAATAAGCTAATATTGCTAACAACAAACAACATTAAAGAAAATACATACTGTGAGGGCAATGTCAAAATTCCCAGACTATTGAATAGGTGTCGACAAGAGGTTTTCGAACTTACACCATACATAGCTCGAACAGCCCGTTTTTGAGCCAAAAATACCCTTTTTGAATCAGAAGAATTACCCCAAAAAATAATACCATACGACATAAGCGTATGAAAATATGCGAAGTATACTACTTTTCGTGTTGAAATGTCACTTATTTCACATGCTGTTCTAATGGTAAATAAAGCGGCATTTAGTTTCTGAACAAGATCCTGAACATGGGCTTTCCACAACAGCTTACTATCTATCCGTACACCTAGGAACTTGAACTGTTCCGTCTCACTTATAACATGCCCATTCTGTCTGATTAAAATGTCAGTTCTTGTTGAATTGTGGGTTAGAAACTGTAAAAACTGAGTCTTACTGTGATTTAGCATCAAATTATTTTCCACAAGCCACGAACTTATATCATGAACTACATTATTTGATAATGTTTCAATATTACACACAAGATCCTTCACTACCAAGGTGGTGTCATCAGCAAACAGAAATATTTTTGAATCACCTGTAATACTAGAAGGCATATCATTTACATAAATAAGGAACAGCAGTGGCCCCAGCACCGACCCTTGGGGAACGCCCCATTTAACAGTGCCCCATTGGGACTGAACATCATTACCACTCTCAATATTGCGGAGGATTACCTTCTGCTTTCTGTTCTTAAAGTAGGAGGCGAACCAATTGTAAGCTACTCCCCTTACTCCATAATGTTCCAACTTCTGCAGTAATATTTTGTGGTCAACACAGTCAAAAGCCTTCGTTAAATCAAAGAAAACACCTAACGTTCGCAACCTTTTATTTAATCCGTCCAAAACCTCACAGAGAAAAGAGACTATAGCATTTTCAGTTGTTAAGCCATTTCTAAAACCAAACTGTACATTTGACAGCAAATTATGTGAATTTAAATGCTGCAGTAACCTTGTATATACAACCCTCTCGATAACTTTAGCAAACACCGATGGCATAGAAATAGGTCTATAATTGTCAACATTATCCCTGTCTCCCTTTTTATAAAGTGGCTTCACTACCGAGTACTTTAATCGGTCAGGAAACCGACCACTCCTAAAGGAAAAGTTACAGATATGGCTAAGTACTGAGCTAACATACGTGGAACAATACTTCAGTATTCTGCTAGATACCCCGTCATATCCATGAGAGTTCTTGGTATTTAGTGATTTAATTATTAACTCAATCTCCCTCTTGTCAGTATCATGGAGGAGCATTTCAGGTAACAGTCTCGGAACACTTTTTTCTAAGAGTGCTATATGATTCCCTGTTGGGACTAGGTTTCTATTTAGTTCACCTGCTATATTCAGAATTATTTTTATTATTATATTTATTATTACGTCAACGTGGTTGCTTGTGGACGTTATAAATTTGTTATTGAGGATGTGATCCAGGTATTTAACGCTGGGGCGAAAACGCTGCTCTTGCATAATTGACTACATAATCCATCTCGAAGAGCCAGTTGAAAGGGGATTAAAGGTTTCTGCGGTGTTCCGGGTGCGTCGTCCGTTTACAGTGATATTGTCTGAATAGTTAATGTAGTTAGGAAAATCGTGACTCAGTTGCTCTCACTAATTTTGAATTAAGGCTGAGGCACTAGCAACTCATACTGACATACAATCGTACTTGTATAAGCCGAACGGCGCATTCAAGAGCCTAACTGTTTTGACTCGCTGTCTGACGGTACTTGTAGATTAGATAAAGATGAAGTCCGTGACACTGAATTGTGAGGGTTCTATTGGCCTGACTTCAGGTGGAGTGCTGCCTTTTATATTCCGCGGCGTCGGCCGCTGTGGCCGAGCGGTTCTAGGCGCTTCAGCCCGGAACCACACTGCTGCTACGCTCGCAGGTTCTAATCCTGCCTCGGGCATGGATGTATGTGATGTCCTTAGATTAGTTAGGTTTAAGTAGATCTCAGTCTAGGGGCCTGATGACCTCAGATGTTAAGTCCCATAGTGCTCAGAGCCATTTGCACCATTTATACTCCGTGGCATTAGGCGGGTGAGGTGGGAGGTCCTTTCGTCAGGATACATTTTACCCGCGAGAAAATTCCCGATACTCGTTTTGACAGGTGGCTGTCCTGGAGGGACTGGAACGGCACAAAATACCGGTTCCCACTCAGTGCCCCCCAAAGCTGGACTCTGCTGCACTACCTGCTAGACCCCTATGGCAACCAAGTTGTACATAAGAACCTTTTAAACGAATTTTTAGATGATATTGGCGACCGGCCAGCTTTGCTAACGAATCCTCTGGGCGGGGCATATGCTAGAATTCAATGTTTCACTGAACATTGGTAGTTGCCTTAAAATAGTAAACATCGGTTAGGTAGTTTAATGACAACCATAGATATTGTCCATTGAGTGGCTGAGACTGGGGCTGTGGGAGTTTGGTCTGAACAGCATTTGTAACAACAGGCGATAAGCGAACGTTGCTCCACAAAATTTTCTTCCGCTGATGTTTTCGTAGATACATGAGCAGTAAAAATACTTGTACAACCTAGTGATGGTTCGAATTTTTTTTGCATGTATTGCAATGATAGTATAGATCAGAAAATGGTGATTTTTAGGACAGTAAAGTTATATGGTTCACTATTTTGATATCAAATGACATAAAGGCACCTTAGCCGAGAATGTTAGCAGTGTTGGAATGTTAGTATGCGCTAGAAATTTTTGCACTTAGCTGACACTGGCAATTTACCGAGGAGAGGAATTATCTTCTGATAGTAAGACCTGACCTGTCAATGTGTCGTTTGCAGCAAACCGTACCCCAACAGCGACTTAGCATCGCTGCCATATCCTCGTAATAGTCAGTGTGGGCCAGGGTGGTTCTGTCGCACAAGGAGCACTGTTTTTTTGTTTTGTTTTACTGTCCCTGTTAAGACACACCGATGAAACGAGTATCGCTCTAGGCTGATTTGGGATGGTACTATGGAATGAGCACATAAAATTCCGTTTTAGAAACATTTTCTTTGTGATGGGAAACAAACCGACGCTGTCCACACTGAACGTCGCATAAAAGACATGACGACCAATGTTTGTTTGGCCTAACTCCAGCAAGACATTGGAAAAAACGAAATTGCACTTATTACCGAAACACCAGAGAAAATGCCCCTGACGAGTTGAGGAGGGACGCCCTGTATATGCACACGTATTTTGTCCAAACACAGGTATCAAGTCGTCTCTGAACTAGCTAAACTAACACACACCAAGTTTGATACATCAAACGTTTTCTGATCACAAAATTCTTATCAATAGCAGATAAATTTAAAAAAAATCTATCAAAAACAGTTATAATACCAGATTTAAAATCAGCAGCATAGTAGAGAACATTTAAGGAAAATAAATAATCACAGATGAGACATGAAAATCCAATTTCAAAATTTCTGTAGAATCTTAAAGGTCAAGTGTTTAGGGTATATAATTCTAAACATTCAGTACCGTACCACCACTTTTAGAAAGAGCATTTATAATTGCTGTTTGAGGTGAGTACCACGAAAATCCATCTTAGTACAGGACAATTCGTCCACCCCTGCATATATAGTGTACACAAAAATTAACAATGCAGTGGTCTACCTGAAGCAGTTGAGCATTGGGCACAGAATACAGTAATTCTTTATGAACATGAGTGAAATGAATATAACAAATCATTCACTACTGCAAGTCTCTTTAAGACACTTCCTTATAGTAGTCTGCATTTAAGAATTCACTAAACTTTGTCGGTGGCCAGTCACTTTAACGGAATCCATTACAAAGTCTGTATCCAAAAACTCAGCCATTCATTCACTCTGGCCAGGCAGTCAGTTATGGAAGTCTGTAATTTAATCGCAATGCTTCTACGACCTTCAACAAAACGTCATCGTACAGTACGTACTGGAGCACTTTCTTCATTATCGCAGCTAGTCGTATTCATATATTGCTCATGCCATACCATCCTCTGTCTGAAGTGGTACGAAAGACAAACATACACATACACATACATACACACACACACACACACACACACACACACACACACACACACACACACACACACACAACTGTAACACAATATTGGCAACCTTCACGTTCCACCACTTCAAGTGTGTGCTGTGCTCACTTGGCCACGAGATAGCTGTGCTGCAGTTGGTTATCCTCCACAGGCTCGTAGCAAACTTCGCTACAGTCAGCTGTTCTCCACAGGCAACAAACCCACTCCTAGCCCACAATCCAATCTGCTACTCAGTACCATCAAATATCACACCTTCCGCCAGAGAGGGCGTAACATCGTTGCTCAGTGACATACGACCCAGAGTAGTGCCGACCACTGTGCCGGAAGAAACATAGTGCCGCACTCCATAGTGTTGTGAGAGTGTCTTGAGGAACCAAGCAGAGGAGAGTAACCTGTGTTTGGAAACCTCATCTAACGATGCTACAGAGCATCCAAAATATAGGGGCCAGCGCCTGATGCTTGACCACCCCTTCAGCATACTGACAAACCATAGGCTGCACGTGATTCCTGAAGTTTTCCCGGCGGACATAATGTTCCATCATCTTTCGGGCGTGCACTCGGGACAGCGACAATTCTTCTTGCGATATTTCGGCTAGAAACCTCCCAGCCATCTTCAAGGCGAGTCGGAGACTGAGGTTCATAGCGTTTGCGCGTGCCTATTGCTATATACATCTTATCTATGACTAGCGCAGTAGTGGCGACTTTGATATCTTTGACACATGCGCTTTCAATCCTCAGCAGCTTTGTATCACGTGACTCTCCGTATAAATAGGCACGTGCAAACGCTATGAACTCAGTCTCCAACTCGCCTTGAAGATGGCTGCGAGGTTTCTAGCCGACTTATCGCAAGAAGAATTGTCGCTGTCCCGAGTGCACTCCCGAAAGATGATGGAACATAGGCTGCACATCTCACAATGTTGTTTGCTATTCAGAGATCGTGATTGAAAGCCACGATTGTCTGTGAATAAGATGCACGAAGTTACTGCTTTGTCTCCTATGAATGAGATGTGTCACGGACTTCATCTTTATCTAATCGTTGCCTTGTTGGATGACGGTTTTGGATAGAGGTTGCAACTCTCAGTTTATTTTTCTCTTGTACACCGAAAAAACAGGAGATTTTAGAGAGTTTGTATAAAAATAAACTACGAATGGAAATCCGTATCTGAAACTATCATCCACCTAGGCAACAGATCACCGCATTCATAGGAGTCAAGGCTTGTACATAGACAAGCTAGCCCATCTCCTCCACTGGCGGTTGTTGTAATCAGTTACGATCACTGAATAGCAAACAACATTGCGGGATGTACTCCCTGCGCTATGTCAGTGTCAAAGCCATTGTTGCTGCCGAAGGGATGGTCTAGTGGCAGGTGCTGGTGGTGTCTATTACTTCGACGTTGTATAGCGTCGTTGAATGACATTTCTTGACAGGGGTTTGTTCCTCAAGACACCCTCCACAGCTCATCAAAATTTGTCATCTTTTTTTGTGGTATCACATATCAGTACCACCCCATGGGTGTCACGTTTGCAACGGAATCGCAAGTTCCCATGAGACGCCGATAGCGGATGCGTAGGATCCAGTGGACCCATTGGTACATGCCCATTAGTGCATGCCCACTTAGCCACACCTCCAGCAGTTTTGGACTACGAGCGTCCTCTCCCGCCACAATGTAGGAAGGCCAGTGGCAGTGACATAGCCCACTCACACTTGGAGCCTCTTCGCTATTGGACGCTACGCTGACGCCGCCTAGTCATGGCTCCAAACCATCGTTTGTGTGTAGTTCAGAGTGTCTCTTGTTGTTGCTGTTGTATGAACTAGACTCAAATTCTTACTGCATTATTTGTGATGAGTCTTCATATACTTGGAAAAATATAAGTTAAGTAGTTCCTCTGTTTACTGTGATAACTTCTTTGCTAACCATTTCTGCTCCTGTCCACCTTAGCCGACGATGGCAGTAACCGCACTACTTTGTGTTCGGTGTGTTCGAAGTTGTATACGGTAGTTTTTTAACACTCTGTGTGTGTGTGTGTGTGTGTGTGGAGTGTGGGGGGAGGGGATTTGGGGTGCATATATAATCAGAACATTCAGTGCTGACCGATCAATCATTGTACTGGAACATAATGATCTTCATGCCCAATGTGCAGAGAGTCTTCGGTTAAACTTGTGAACTTGTTAATATAGTATTCGAGCACACAGAGACAGCGAGTTTGGAGATGACGTCATAGCATCTACTGGCAAGTTTATAGTGTACATACAGAGTTCATGTCTTTTGTCTACTGCCAATGTCTGTGTCTGGGAGTGCACATTTGGTCAATGGCTGGGGATTACCTAAGCAGTAATCATAGGCCACAAGACTTGTCAGTGGTTAGACATCATGACTGATAATGAATTCATGACTCGTCACTGAAACCAGCTCTGGCCACCAATGCAGTTGCAAACAGCGGCCCTTCCCCCCATTCCCCTCCTGCCACCCTCCCCCTTCTCCTTCCTCGCTGATGCCTCTGAGAGCTAACATCCTAGCAAAACCCATTGTGCCACTAGCCACAACCCGACACTGTTCACTACTGGTACAGCCTGGGACCCAGTTGTACTTACGAAGCACTCTGGCCCTGACAACCTGCTAACTCCATTCCTTGTAGTACCAAGGCGGCGACATCGGAGTTGGCCAGTTACAGTGGGGAGGGATTCAGTATCCCTGTCTACAGTAGGAATCGATAGGGACTCAGAGATTGTGCTCGTCGCTACTAAGCTGCCAGCTCAAGCTACAAATGCAGAAGGGGCGTGCCACTTAGGTAGTGCTAATCGCATGGATATAAGGCCTACCAGGCTGTCATAAATCACTTGTCCCAGGCTGTATCAATTGCTCAGCATCTCGTTGTAATGGTACACATACAATGAACCTGTTTTTGTTCTGGACTGTCTGGATATCACTAGTCTTATGTAGTAAATGAGCAACTTATGACGATTATTGCTCCATTTACAGTTTACACTATCGCAATGCCAAGAGCAAATGATCTCAAGATTAAAGCTAATTATAGGAAAATTAAAATAACAGCTTTTAGCAGACTGTAGTAATTGTTTGCAACAAAATATTATTAACTTTCCATAAAAACTTGTTTGTGAATGGTTCTGTTGGTCTAAACCTCCGGGAGTAGGCGACTGAAAGATGAATGTACTATGGGAGGTGATGTGTTTAATACACAGTCAGCCATCACTGTACCATTTTCTATAAGCGAGGTTTCTAAGGCATGCTTATCCTTGATTCGAAGGTAGATGGTTCATTACAGATCTCCTCCACCAGAATTTGCGCCATTGTCCTCTCATCAGAGTTTCTGAAGCTGCGTTGGAGAACAAAGCCAACATTTGCTTAATAACGGGTGGGAAACTGCCTTTACGTCACAATTACTTGGAGACCTCACGGAGTTCGCCACAACGATTTCCTTCTTGAGTATTCAATTTGGAGGTCAGTGTCCTGACATCAGTTTCATAAAACAATACCAAACAAGTCAAAAGAGAATCCAAAAGATTGCCTTTTGAGATTAGAACATTTCCGACCACTGTTAAATACAAAACATTGGTAAATTATTAAGCAGCTCATCGGTAACTCAGTACATAGTGTAATAGGATTGAAATCCTGAACTCACTGGTTCGAAACTAAGTTTGCATTTTCTGAATCCCATATTTAATAACAAATGGAAATCTCAATTAACAAATCGTTGAATTACAATTTTTAAATAAAATATCATCTTCTTACTTTTAATTACTGTTCTGCTGAAAATTTGTGCGTATTCACAATAAACTGAAATTTGGGGTAAATATGCGAAACATCCAATAGAAAATCAAATACTATTTTCTAGAGACTGAAATTTATTATTGATGTGCATAGTTATTTTATTTAAAAAAAAAGCTTTTCACAAGTCTCTATCGAATTTCAATTTATTTTAATGTGAAAGGTACTGTTTCAAGATTTTTTTCCTTGAGAACTGCTTCCTACTGTTATAGGAATTTGATTTCTGGGAATTGTCCTCCAAATCATGTAAGTATGAACGAAGTAGAAGAGTGCAGAGCATTCAGCAGCATCCCTTATACCAGATCAGGAGTCTTGACACATTCGATCCAGGGCTCCAGAGAGAGCACTCTGTACTTTAATGTAGGAAGGAACATTATGATTTAAAGCCTTATCGTCGACTAGGCCATTAAACACTGTGCACAAGCTGAATTGGGGAAAGATATCTCCTATGGCCTTTCAAAGGAATCACCCTAGCATTTCTAATATTTTCATTTCCACATGTCTACCACACACCAACATTTTCCACAATGTGGTTCACACTCCCGAATATTTGTATACCTCTCTAACATGTGTGAGACTGGTTCTGATCTATCTTCCCACCACAGATGCGCAAGGACACTCTGTGAGTGTGTTAGGAATTTGTTGTTGAACCTACGGCCTGCAAGGTAGGAAGAAACCATCTCACTCATGCAGAGTTCAGAAGAGTGCAGCAGTACAGGCAGTGATGTAATCAGACAATGTTCTCAGTGTTGGTTCTACTACACTGCCTGTAAAAGAAATGTTATCGCTAACAGAATCTAGTGTATGGGTTCAGGTGTAACCATATGTTAGCAAAAATGAAAACTCTTAGATTTTTCGTTATTAAGGTTTATTTTCCCCCTAAATATGACTTTATGACATAGCAATGTTATCAAAATTATGTACAGGATGGTAAAATATTGATACTGGGTGTTCACAACTGCGAAGCGAAGTCCCTAACGATTATAAGGTTCTTTAATGGCAATATGGTTGATGACCATGTCTGGGGGACGATAAAAATACAAAAAAATTAAATACACTTGGATTCAGAGATATCAATTAAGCTAAAATACACACTGAAAATACCCAAAATTGAATGAGGGTCGGTAAAGAGCAATCAAAAAGAAGTACACTGTTAAAACAATTCAACAAATTCGTAGTATAAAGTGGCTGATCAATTCAGAGATATCAATTACGGTAAAATGCACAATGAAAATACCCAAAATTGAATGAGGGTCGGTAAAGAGCAATCAAAAAGAAGTACACAGTTAAAACAATTCAACAAATTCGTAGTATAAAGTGGCTGATCAATCCTTTTCGTAAAATCGGACATCTCGCATTTCTGCTTCAATTAAGCCCGACAGTAGTGCATATGTTTAGCTACAGGCCATGGTTGAATGTACAAAAATTAGGAGAGTTGGAGGTGACCACAGTTCTGAGTGTCAATTGAGTATCACTTGTTGGCATAGCGCAAGTGTGTGTGTGTTAACCTTTGCTCGCCGGTGGCAGTGGCGGTTGTCGGCGCGAGCTGCGAACCTGAGAATCTGTTCTCAGTCTCTCTTGACTGTTAAACACCCGTCTGATGCATTTCCTACGTCTTTGGTGAAGCCGAGTATCCCAGTTGTTCTCTAGCTAAGTTAATTGGCACTATACACGCTATTTGGCTGGAACAGCGCATACGTCGTTGCCCTCAAATCGCTCGCAAGCGTTAACTGTCAGCGCTCTGTGCGATTCTTCATACTAGGAGAATTTTCAGTTTAACTCCTTACGAGTTAAGACGAGCCAGTGAACGAGCGTTCACACAATGACTCTTGCTATCGTCTTAGTGCGGCGCTAGTCGCCTTGCTCAAACACCTGGTGATTTTCTGCAAGAGAAGAAGCGAATTACTCTGTCTGTAATTTGCGTATATCATAGCTGGTGGCTATGGTTTTCTTTCTGGCCAATCAAAGCATTTGTACTTGATATATGTCTACCCACTAAAGTTTTTTGTAGCCTGTCACAGGCGTCGTTTCTTTCGTAGGCCAGAGTTTAACTTCTGCTACGTAATACTGAAACAGCTCTTTCTTTCATGCGAGTTTTAACACAAAAATGGTTCAAATGGCTCTGAGCACTATGTGACTCAACTGCTGAGGTCATTAGTCCCCTAGAACTTAGAACTAGTTAAACCTAACTAACCTAAGGACATCACAAACATCCATGCCCGAGGCAGGATTCGAACCTGCGACCGTAGCGGTCTTGCGGTTCCAGACTGCAGCGCCTTTAACCGCACGGCCACTTCGGCCGGCTAGTTTTAACACAGATGGTTACAGTGGGTCACCAGTGTTTTGAATTGGGTTTAATCTGACGTGCATCTTCCATCTCCGGTCCTGTAGAAAGGCTTTCCGAAAGGTCATTTTTAAAAGCAAGGACAATGGGCAGCTTTGGCTGATGGCCTATGCAGTAGTTGCAGCGTCTCATTGTGTTCCCTAGGTGTCCCTCTGTGAAGTTCCAGCCAAACGCTGGAGGGGCCTGCAATTGTAAAATTCTCCTTCCCTCAGAACGGGATCTCGTGGTTCGTGTCTGAGAAATTACTTGCATGAAATTATTAGTGTAAATGTTAGTGGTTTATAGTAACAAAATGCCAGCTTGTTTATTGGATCTGCATATTAATAAAATCCGTACAGTTTCACGCAACTATGTAGTGACACACATCGAGTTAACCAGACTTGTTTCTGGAAATCAATGTTATTTGTTTGGTACCTTACCTCTCTACAATATTTATCTTCTAAAAGCGCTGTCAACGCAAAATTTACTTCCAGATTGCTCAGCTCATATCACAGAAACGTGTCCTTGTTTGAAAATCAATTCTTTTGCTCTTGTGCGGCGTTTACTCCGATATTAACGCATATTACAAGATAAACCTGTGTATCGGGCATGGTTTTGAATCTCACTTCCACTCCAGGAAACTGATTTAAAATGTCACACACTTTCTGTTCCTTCTGCTTCCCTCATCTGTTTGTTTTAGATTTTTTTAGTCTGCTTATCATATTGCTTTTATCAGGATTCTGGCTGCACAGTATCCTATACTTTGAGTGTTCTGTAGGTTTCATATGATTTGGAGTGTTCCTTCACTATGATTGAAGCAGTGTTTACTACAATGGGTTTCGGAGTTGGCAAGTGGAGACAGGTTGTAAGGTGTCTTATTTTTTTGACACCTTACAGCTCTACAATATTTATCTTCTAAAATCACTCTCAACACAATATTTACTGCCAAGTTGCTCAGCTTATATCACAAGTTGAAATTCATGATATCATATCATAGGTTGAAATGTTATTGAAATGAGATAGTATTCAAGTAAAAGAAGTGAGAGAAAGAGTTGTCGAGCAGAAATAGGAGAATAGGCGGCGTAGGTGAGTTTCACTTAGTTTAAAGAGGTTACAGATTGAAGTCTGTTTGAAACAGAAAAGGGCCACAAATAATTAATGACATTAACTCGTGTTTGGACAGTAATGGTAGCTACATACTTTCATGCGAAAAGACTAGCTTACTGATGTAAATATATTGCAAGGTATTTTTATATTGTTGTTCATTTAATCACTTCCAAATGGGGGTGGGTCAGAAACAGCCATGCCTTCAGTGTAATAATATTAACAAGAAACCACAAGTACTTTTCCTGTCAAAAGGAGTAAATGATACCACTACAATAAAATGAGAGATGATTCTTTTTTGTGGAGCTACAGCACCCAAACTCATACAGTCACAACATGCCTACCCCTTTACCATGTGTTACCTATAACTTTACTGCTGTGTTCCCTACACCTGAATCAGAAGCAGTCAGTGGAAGTTGGAAGCATTTAGCCAGCAGGAATTCGTTTTTAGTCAGAGCCAACGTTACGTAGCTGACAGTGCTTTTTGGGGTAGTCAATGTTGTCTGCTGTGTTACTGTTCTGTACTTCACTCTTACTGTTTCCTTTCCTGGTGGTAAGTATACGTTATTGATGCAGTTAGATTTTCTATTAAAAATGACAACACATCAAACGATTTCAGTTTCGATTGCAAACAACATTTAAGTGCATGACTTCTGCTTTTGTGGAAGCGTGAGACACACACAGGTTAAGATCGCTGCATTGTGGGAATCAGAGGGGAGCTTGGCACGACTCCTCACCCCATGGTGGTCTATATTAGGGCTGGGCTTTCTTCCTCAACTTTCTGCAACCTTATCTGACATTTGTCAGTTCACAGTTAAAACACTGTTTTATACGTTGCAACAGCGATTAAACTATTTCATATTATTATTTATCTTTTTGCTGTAATTTTTACCCTTATAATTGACAGTTTAATAACATATAGTAAGAAAACGATGACTCATTTCTACAGAGCCAATTAGTGATTAACATTATTGCTACATATTAGAAAACAGCATTTAATATAGTAACACTTCCAGAGTTTGTAAAGATGGTGAATGCAAAGCCACTGAGAATAAATGAAGGAGCACTGCTCTTGTATCTTCTTTCCGTAGAATTATCTCTTGTTCAGAACCTCTTGAGCTGTGCAGACCTAAAGTGTGTGACAAGTTTCTGTTAACTGGATAAATGTTATTTATGTCTAGGTATATACTTGTGTCGATTCCGTCTTTAATCCAAACCAATACTTTGTCTCCTTAGCATTTACGCAAGTTGCGTTGAAAATTTACGTATGTTTCAGCAAAACGCTAGGTAGGGATGGCAACGCATTGTTCGGACGGTTACTGTCGGACACAATTGATATCCTTTCGTTAATTACTTTTCAATTAAGCGCCCGAACTCTCTTGAGATATTTTATCCGACCATAGCGCGGCTATATGCAATATTTTGGAATCAAAATTACGCGGGTCTGAAAGGTTTTCCTTTAACATCCATGATTCTGCCAACCTACTCATTGGCCTAATACCAAGCAGATCTATGAATAAAGAACACGAGGGTGGATTTTTGTAAGGTAAATTGTGATATAAAATCAGAGAACTTTCCAGTGGCGCACAGCGTTGGGTGCATCTCAGTAAACTTATCTGTCCTCAGCATGTGTTTTTTCCACGTCGCGGCTGTCCCATTGTCCTGAGTTGCACGATTTCCAAATTATTAAATTCTCTTAAATTTTATCTCTCATGGCTGGACAATGAGGGAACGCAACACAGTGCTGGAACTGGCCAGTAAGCTACGCTGTTGAATATGATGAATATGAATGCCATTATCCCATCATCTTCTTGGTGTGCATCAGACATGTTATTAATTCTTATTCTGATATTTCGGCCGCCAACCATAAGCTATTCTCAAGGAGAGTCACTTGAAACATTTTAAAATCATTTTACACAACACCGCCAAGCGATTCACCTAGAGAATAGCTGTAAGGCTGTCGGTCGAAATATCGGAACAAGAATTAGTAATACCAAATGCAAACTGGAAACAAATTATCTATTCCCTGGGAAAACTTCAAGAAAGACACAAATGCAATAGTTTATATTTATCTGTAACATATTTTATAAAAACGTCAGTTAATTATTTACTTATTTTACTGATCATATGGCATAACATATTGTTGTTGTTGTGCACTTCAGTCCTGAGACTGGTTTGATGCAGCTCTCCATGCTACTCTATCCTGTGCAAGCTTCTTCATCTCCCAGTACCTACGGCAACCTACATCCTTCTGAATATGCTTAGTGTATTCATCTCTCGGTCTTCCTCTACGATTTTTACCCTCCACGCTGCCCTCCAATGCTAAATTTGTGATCCCTTGATGCCTCAAAACATGTCCTACCAACCGATCCCTTCTTCTAGTCAAGTTGTGCCACAAACGTCTCTTCTCCCCAATCCTATTCAATACCTCCTCATTAGTTACGTGATCTACCCACCTTATCTTCAGCATTCTTCTGTAGCACTACATTTCGAAAGCTTCTATTCTCTTCTTGTCCGAACTGGTTATCGTCCATGTTTCACTTCCATACATGGCTACACTCCATACAAATACTTTCAGAAACGACTTCCTGACACTTAAATCTATACTCGATGTTAGCAAATTTCTCTTGTTCAGAAACGATTTCCTTGCCATTGCCAGTCTACATTTTATATCCTCTCTACTTCGACCATCATCAGTTATTTTACTCCCTAAATAGCAAAACTCCTTTACTACTTAAAGTGTCTCATTTCCTAATCTAATCCCCTCAGCATCACCCGATTTAATTTGACTACATTCCATTATCCTCGTTTTGCTTTTGTTGATGTTCATCTTATATCCTCCTTTCAAGACACTTTCCATTCCGTTCAACTGCTCTTCCAAGTCCTTTGCTGTCTCTGACAGAATTACAATGTCATCGGCGAACCTCAAAGTTTTTACTTCTTCTCCATGAATTTTAATACCTACTCCGAATTTTTCTTTTGTTTCCTTTACTGCTTGCTCAATATACAGACTGAATAACATCGGGGAGAGACTACAACCCTGTCTCACTCCTTTCCCAACCACTGCTTCCCTTTCATGCCCCTCGACTCTTATAACTGCCATCTGGTTTCTGTACAAATTGTAAATAGCCTTTCGCTCCCTGTACTTTACCCCTGCCACCTTCAGAATTTGAAAGAGAGTATTCCAGTTAACGTTGTCAAAACCTTTCTCTAAGTCTACAAATGCGAGAAACGTAGGTTTGCCTTTTCTTAATCTTTCTTCTAAGATAAGTCGTAAGGTTAGTATTGCTTCTCGTGTTCCAACATTTCTACGGAATCCAAACTGATCTTCCCCGAGGTCCGCTTCTACCAGTTTTTCCATTCGTCTGTAAAGAATTCGCGTTAGTATTTTGCAGCTGTGACTTATTAAACTGATAGTTCGGTAATTTTCACATCTGTCAACACCTGCTTTCTTTGGGATTGGAATTATTATATTCTTCAAGAAGTCTGAGGGTATTTCGCCTGTCTCATATATGTTGCTCACCAGATGGTAGAGTTTTGTCATGACTGGCTCTCCCAAGGTCATCAGTAGTTCTAATGGAATGTTGTCTACTCCCGGGGCCTTGTTTCGACTCAGGTCTTTCAGTGCTCTGTCAAACTCTTCACGCAGTATCTTATCTCCCATTTCATCTTCATCTACATCCTCTTCCATTTCCATAATATTGTCCTCAAGTACATCGCCCTTGTATAAACCCTATATATACTCCTTCCACCTTTCTGCCTTCCCTTCTTTGCTTAGAACCGGGTTGCCATGTGAGCTCTTGATATTCATACAAGTGGTTCTCTTCTCTCCAAAGGTCTCTTTAATTTTCCTGTAGGCAATATCTATCTTACCCCTAGTGAGACAAGCCTTTACATCCTCACATTTGTCTTCTAGCCATCCCTGCTTAGCCATTTTGCACTTCCTGTCGATCTCATTTTTGAGACGTTTGTATTCCTTTTTGCCTGCTTCATTTACTGCATTTTTATATTTTCTCCTTTCATCAATTAAATTCAATATTTCTTCTGTTACCCAAGGATTTCTATTAGCCCTCGTCTTTTTACCTACTTGATCCTCTGCTGCCTTCACTACTTCATCCCTCAGAGCTACCCATTCTTCTTCTACTGTATTTCTTTCCCCCATTCCTGTCAATTGTTCCCTTATGCTCTCCCTGAAACTCTCTACAACCTCTGGTTCTTTCAGTTTATCCAGGTCCCATCTCCTTAAATTCCCACCTTTTTGCAGTTTCTTCAGTTTCAGTCCGCAGTTCATAACCAATAGATTGTGGTCAGAATCCACATCTGCCCCTGGAAATGTCTTACAATTTAAAACCTGGTTCCTAAATCTCTGTCTTACCATTATATAATCTATCTGATACCTTTTAGTATCTCCAGGATTCTTCCAGGTATACAACCTTCTTTTATGATTCTTGAACCAAGTGTTAGCTATGATTAAGTTATGCTCTGTGCAAATTTCTACAAGGCGGCTTCCTCTTTCATTTCTTCCCCCCAATCCATATTCACCTACTATGTTTCCTTCTCTCCCTTTTCCTACTGACGAATTCCAGTCACCCATGACTATTAAATTTTCGTCTCCCTTCACTACCTGAATAATATCTTTTATCTCGTCATACATTTCATCAATTTCTTCATCATCTGCAGAGCTAGTTGGCATATAAACTTGTACTACTGTAGTAGGCATGGGCTTTGTGTCTATCTTGGCCACAATAATGCGTTCACTATGCTGTTTGTAGTAGCTAACCCGCACTCCTATTTTTTTATTCATTATTAAACCTACTCCTGCATTACCCCTATTTTATTTTGTATTTATAACCCGTAATCACCTGACCAAAAGTCTTGTTCCTCCTGCCACCGAACTTCACTAATTCCCACTATATCTAACTTTAACCTATCCATTTCCCTTTTTAAATTTTCTAACCTACCTGCCCGATTAAGGGATCTGACATTCCACGCTCCGATACGTAGAACGCCAGTTTTCTTTCTCCTGATAACGACGTCCTCTTGAGTAGTCCCCGCCCGGAGATCCGAATGGGGGACTATTTTACCTCCGGAATATTTTACCCAAGAGGACGCCATCATCATTTAATCATACAGTAAAGCTGCATAACATATACACACATCAAATAAAAGTTTAGCATCACCTCAGTTCCGAGATTTCCGGAACATGTACAGAAAACTGGAATAGAGATCAACATAAACATCATTTTCGCACTTTTTATTGCACATGAAAACCACACACTGCAAGTTGTATCACCATTCACTGAGACCTTCAGAGGTGGTGGTCCAGACTGCTGTACACACCGGTACCTCTAATACCCAGTAGCACGTCCTCTTGCATAGATACATGCCTGTAATCGTTGTGACTGGTCTTAATGATTTACATCGAGGTTGAAGCAGGTTTCCACCTTGGGTCCTCCGGAGACCCAGACTTATTTTAGATTTGACTAATTTTAAGAAAGGCAGAACGCCAGATTTTACATTCTAATCTCCGTTTTTTAACATTTTAGATCTGCATCACGGCTTTACCATCGTTTGTACTGATGGCTCCAAACAAGGGAATTTCCTTGGCTGTTCAGTAGTGTTCCCTGATCATGTCACCAGGATTCGCCTGCCTGATGAATATACCGTTTTCGCAGCTGAGCTCCACGCGATCCTGAAGGCACTGGGGCAGACGAATCGTGTTCGGCGCAATCGGTTTGTCATCTGCTCCGATTCCTTCAGTGCCTTAGAATTGTTGCAGAATCTCCACCCAGCTGAGGAGTTGGTCCAGCTGATATATGACCACCAGTACTTGCTCCAACGGCGGGGTAAGCAGGTATCATTCTGCTGGGTGCCTGGTCATGCCGGAATATGGGGCAATGAACAGGTCGATCGGGCTGCCAAGGAGGCCTGCAGAGGGCAGTATCTGGCACAGTGTCCTATTCCCTTGCAGTCTGTCATTTCTGCACTCCACAGGAAGTGCATGCAGTTGTGGAAGGAAGTAAGCTGCGGTTGGTGAAGTCAGCAACTTGGCCGTGGCGTTCCTCCTGCCGGTTGCTTAGACAGTATGAAGTGACCCTCACGCGTCTTCGGATCGGCACTGTCCTCTCACACATAGCTTTCTATTACGGCGTGAGGCTCCCCCGTTTTGTGATACTTGTGGTGTGCACAGCTCTGTCCGCCACATTTTAAAGGAATGCATTTTGTACCGTGATGCAAGGGCAGAAGCAAAAGTTGGTGGGGATCTGCCCCCTATTTTAGCTGATGATGAGACAAGTGTAACTAGGGTTTTAAAGTTTTGCGATCTGTCTGGACTCTGGCCTAAACTTTTAGGCTGGAGGTTTTAGTGTATTGCAGTGGCTGGCTCCTCCCTTTTTTCCTTGCGGTCAGCCGCCACTTCCATTTGCTATATTGTTTTAGCTACTTCTACCACTTTCTTCCTGTGTTGTCCATTTTTACTGCTGACGCAATGCTTCATCTCATGCTTTGGTGTGGGTACGCACATAGTTTACCAACCGTTGTTACCTGCGTTTTACGTTCTGTTTTATCTTCCTGTTCTGGGTATTTTCTTGACACCCGTATTAATCTGTTTTTGAGCGGGCGCTGAAGACCTTGCCTTCGTGCGCCCATACAAAACTTATAATCCATCCATCCTATCCACAAGTTCATCAAGGCACTGTTGGTGCAAAGTGTCTCACTCCTCAACGGCGTGGATCCCTGAGAGTGGTAGGTGGGTCACGTCGTTCATAAACAGTTCTTTTCAAGGTATCCCAGGCATGTTCTATAGGGTTCATGTCTGGAGGGAACATGCTGGCCACTAATGGAGCGGTGTCGTTATCCCGCGCGACCGCTACGGTCTCAGGTTCGAATACTGCCTCGGGCATGGGTGTGTGTGTTGTCCTTAGGTTAGTTAGGTTTGAGTAATTCTAAGTTCTAGGGGACTGATGACCTCAGAAGTTAACTCCCATAGTGCTCAGAGCCATTTGAACCATTTGATGTCGTTATCCAGAAGGAAGTCATTCACAAGTGTGCACGAAGGCGTCGCGAACTGTCGTTCATGAAGACGAATGCCACGCCAATATGCTGCCGATATGGTTACAGTATCGGTCGGAGGATGCCATTGACCTATCGCACAGCCGTTACGGCGCCTTCCATGACCACCAGCGGCGTACGTCAGCCCCGCATAATACCACGCCAAAACATCAGGGAATCTCCACCTTGCTGCACTCCCTGGACAGTGTGTCTAAGGCGTTCAGCCTGACGGGGTTGCCTCCAAACACGTCTCTGACGATTGTCTTTTTGAAGGCATATGCGACACTCATCGGTGAAGAGAACGTGATGCCAATCCTGAGCGGTCCATACGACATGTTGACGGGCCCATCTGTACCGCGCTGCTCGATGTCGTGGTTGCAAATATCGACCTCGCCAAAACGTCGGGAGTGAAGTTGCACATCATGTAGCCTATTGTGCACAGTTTGAGTCCTAACACGACGTCCTGTGGCTGCACGAAAAGCATAATTCAACACGGTGGCGTTGTTGTCAGGGTAGCTCCGAGCCATAATCTGTAGGTTGCGGCCATCCACTGCAGAAGTAGCCCTTGGGCGGCCTAGGCGCGGCATGTCATCGACAGTTCCTGTCTCTCTGTATTTCCTCCATGTCCGAGCAACATCGCTTTGGTTCACTCCGAGACGCCTGGACACATACCTTGGTGAGAGCACAGAGTAAAAATTCGGACGCTATCGAACTGCGGTATTGACCGTCTAGGGATGGTTGGACTACAGACAACACAAGCCGTTTACTTCCTTCTTGGTGGAATGACTGGAACTGATCGCCTCCGTCTAATAGGTGCTGCTCATGCATGGTTGTTTAGATCTTTGGGAGGGTTTAGTGGGTCAAATGGTTCAAATGGCTCTGAGCACTATGCGACTTAACTTCTGAGGTCATCAGTCACCTAGAACTTAGAACTAATTAAACCGAACTAACCTAAGGACATCACACACATTCATGCCCGAGGCAGGATTCGAACCTGCGACCGTAGCGGTCGCTCGGTTCCAGACTGTAGCGCCTAGAACCGCACGGCCACTCCGACCGGCGGAGGGTTTAGTGAAATCACTGAACAGTCAAAAGGAATGTGTGTGTAATACAATATCCACAGTCAGCGTCTATCTTCAGGAGTTCTGGGAACCAAGGTGATACAAAACTTTTTATGTGTGTGTAGAAAGATTACAGAACTACTTCACATCAACATTTAAGCACAGTTCTCCAGCATAAAACAACACAAATGACAACAGCTACGTACAGATATCAAGGTATTCTAAGTATTTTATAACATCACTCGTCACTGTGACGAAATCTCCGAAGCCGCGCGTAGTAGCCGCGCGGTCTTAGACGCCTTGTCACGGTATGTGCGGCTCCCCCGTCGGAGGTTCGAGTTCTCCCTCAGGCATGGGTGTGTGTGTTGTCCAAAGCGTAAGTTAGTTTATGTTAGACTAAGTAGTGTGTAGGCTTAGGGACGATGATCTCAGCAGTTTGGCCCCACAAGACCTTACCACAAATTTCTAAAATCTCTGGAAGAACCCTTGTAAGCACGTGCGGGACATGTCTACACAACATGGGCAACTGTCCGTCGTTCCACATTGGAGTCACATGATGGTGATGAGTATTTGCCGCACTTGTAAGTAGTCTGTGACATCGTCCATGGCCCTTTCGGAGGTGGTTCAAGGTGGGGACAATGACTGTTCGCGCCCTTGACATATCTTTAAGTCACACATGTCCTCTGGATGGTGCTGAAGAACACACGTTGCAACGTAAATATCTAAGGCCAAGAAGCAGAGGCACCCAGATAATCTCAAAGATCTGCTGGCAGAAATGCATTTGTCACAAGATATGGACAACTGCGTCTGTGTGTAGTGCTGTAAATTCTACATCTACATCTGCATCTACTCCAAAAACCACCATATGGTGCGTGGCGAAGAGTACTATTTTTCCAAGTGTCACATCCGCATGTTCCTGTTCCAGTAGCGAATGGTTCGCGGGAAGAACGATTGCTGACAAGCCTCTGTGGGGGCTCGAACCTCTCTAATTTTTTTCGCGAGATACACGTAGGAGGAAGAAATATAATGGTTGACTCATGTAGGAATGTGCGATCTCGGAATTTTTAATAACAGAGCACGGCTTGATCCAGAACGCCTCTATTGGATTGCCTGTCACTGGAGTAGGCTGTGCATCTCCGTGACGCTTTCACACTTTCTAAATGAACCCATGAAGAACTCGCTGCTCTTCTTTGGAACTTCTCTGTTTCCTCCATCAATCCTGTGTGGTTCGGATGACAAACTGACGAGCAGTATACAAGTAATTATAGAACCAGTGATTTGTAATTTTCCAATGAATTTCAGTACGGCATCTGCTTTATCACTGATTAATTATATGTTGTCGTTCCACTTCAAATTACTCCGTATGCATACCTCGAGATGTTTTCAAATGGTTCAAATGGCTCTGAGCACTATGGGACTCAGCCCCCTAGAAATTAGAACTACTTAAACCTAACTAACCTAAGGACATCGAGATGTTTTATTGAAGTAACTGCTTCCAATGACTAGTCAGCAATCGTATCATCTTACAATAATGCTCCTTTCTGTGTAGGAGGTGTGTGAGAAAAGTAATGGGACTGTTTTTTTATCTACCATTGTTCTTATTTTTTTCAAACAACAATATTGTCCCTTTGAAAGTAGTTTCCTTCGGCAGCTGTACACCGACGGAGTAGTTTTTGTCAGTCTTGGCAGCAGCGCTCAAAGATTTCAGTTGGAAGGGACTTTAACTTATCGGACACATTACTTTAAATATTCTCTAGAGAACCAAAATGACGTCCTTTTAAGTCATTCTTCAATTTTGAGAAAAGAAAAAAGTCACAAGGTCTCAGATCACATGAACAGGGGGTGTGGAACATCAGGGATGCCTCTTGAGGTAGACAATTCCGTGATGCTAGTGGACGTGTGAGATGGGGCGTTGTCATGATGAAGCATCCACTTGTCTGCAAAGACCGGTCTCAGTGGATTCACCCTTTTCCTGGGCCTTTCAAGGAAATCTTTGTAAAACACTTGGATGACAGTTGAATGAAATCCGGAGCTTTAGCCGCTAACAAGCGCTGATAAATATCAACGAGGACGTTGAAAATATGTGCCCCGACCGGGACTCGAACCCGGGACTCGAACCCGGGACCTCCTGCTTACATGGCAGACGCTCTATCCGTCTGAGCCACTGAGGACACAGAGGATTGTGCGACTGCAGGGACTTATGTCTCGCACGCTCCCCGTGAGATCCCCATTCCTAACTTACAGTCCACACGCTACATTTATAGTGCCCCTGACCACTACACTCATTACTCGCGGCAGTCCATCTACCGATTCTCGTAAGAGTTCGGGAAATGTGAGTGAATCCGCACTGAAGAAGATCATTGGCCGGTAAGCCTTACCTAAGTGAAGATGGTGTCCGCCGCTCGTGGTCTTGCGTAGCGTTCTCGCTTCCCGCGCACCGAGTCCGGGGTTAGATTCCCGGCGGGGTCAGGGATTTTCCCTGTCTCGAGATGACTGGGTATTATTGTGTCGTCTTCATCGTCATTCATCCCCATTACGGTCGGAGGAAGGCAATGGCAAACCACCTCCGTTAGGACCTTGCCTAGTCGGCGGTGCGGGTCTCCCGCATCGTCCCCCTACGCTCCTCTCAGTATGGGACGTCATCACCGTTATATGAAGATGACCAAAAGAACAGATACCAGCATTATATGTTCGACAGTTTCTTCTGCAGGAACGTACTCTTTATGCGCGATATCTCTACTGTGAGGAAAGCAAATCTTTTGATCTTTGATTTTCTCATTCGAGCTTTTTTCGGTTCAGGTGATTTCTCAGTGTCCCAGTCCTCAAGGATGGTACTAAAAACAGAGTATTCATCAACGATTGAACCAGTCGTGGTCATTGGCAATCCTCCGAAGAAGATTAACATACACGTTTCTTCGATTGTGCTTCGGCTCGGCTTGTGAGAATTTTCGGCACCATTTTGATACAAACCTTTCGCATGTGCAAATATTCGGTCATAGTGCGATGTACAGTGAAAGTGTTTAACAGATCGGTCATCAACTTACTGTTAAACATTAGTCTGATCTCGCAAGAGCTCGCACAATTTAGACGTTTTCGATCGTTTTTGAAGTTGTAGGTCTCCTTGACTGAGGGTCAGCTTCAGCGAGTTCTCGGACTTCCAAAAATGGTTCGTGCCAGAGAAAAACTTGTGCACTTGATGAAGAATGTTCCCCATAGGCCTGTTTCAACTTTTCAAAGATCACACTCGTGGATTCCCGACGTTTAACACAAATCTTGATTGCATAATGTTGCTCTAAATTCCGCTTTTCCATTTTCGTAATATATAACAAAACACAGCTTCAGTGATGGCGCTCTCAAAAAGCACGTGGTGGCTGTACGGAGCTGAAACTGAGACTGAGCATCTGGAAGGGTTTAACACACTGCTCTACCCCCCCATTGGGTCCACAACTCTTTTGTGGATACGTGCGTAGCGAGCACGGGACCCTGAGCTAATGTGGCCCTCCTTCCTTTCCGGGCTGCATACCCTCCCTTTCCGCATCCTTCCCCGTCCCCATCTTCGCCCCCCCCCCTCACCTCTGGCTCTTTCCTTCCCTTTCTCCCCCTCTGGGAGTATGGTTTGTGCCTACTTCCGGAGACGGACGCTCGAAACTGTTACAAATTCCTTGCTTTCTACACTTGCAAGTCTTCGTCCTTCCTCTGTCCTTCTCTTTTCCTTCCCTCTTCTCTTTGCCCTTTTCTCCGCTGCGGCGTTTGAGACCCCTCTTCTTTCCTTTCCCTTACTCTTTTTTCCTCCCTGTGCGTTTCTCAAGGCCGACCCACGCACTTCCATGCGTAGCCGGTGACGGTGTAACGCGTAATTCCCCGCCCCGGGTAGACAGGTAGGACACGTACGTCCCCCTGGTAACGGCCAGGCCCAGGGAGGGGTGATTACCCGAACTGATACCTTCCGAAAGTGCCGATTGGTCCCTCCGCCCGTTTGTCGGGAGGTGTGACCTGAGGTGTGAACAATCACCTATGGCGGGAGTGCCCTCAGAGAGGGCCACCACAAGGGAGGAGCGCGCCATCGGAGACGCCGGTAATCATGGGGGATTCTTCCGCAATGGTTTCCTCACCTTCCACTATGTCTGCTCACAAGCGTAAGTTCACTGAGTCTCAGCCACAGACAGTTCTTCCATCGTTGCCACAGTTCCTTGTTGTTTCTCGGTCTGACGAAGGTCACGACTTCTCCACGGTCAACCCTTTCATTATTCAGAAAGGTGTCGACGCAATTGCAGGTCCTGTAAAGTCTTGTTCCAGATTACGGAATGGCACCCTGTTGTTAGAAACAGTCAGTGCCCTCCAGGCACAAAAATTGCTGCGTACCTCACTACTACACACCTCCCCTGTCCGGGTGGAACCGCACTGTACTTTAAATTCCTCGCGTGGAGTCGTTTATACACGCTCCCTCGATGGATTGTCTGACGAAGAAATTCAGCACTACCTGTCTGACCAGGGCGTAATGACTGTTCATAGAGTTAAGAAAAGGGTTGACACGAACATCATTCCAACCCGCACTGTCTTCTTGACATTTGACAAAATTCAACTCCCATCGAAAATCAAAGCAGGCTATGAGATAATTTCCGTTCGCCCTTACGTCCCAAACCCTACGCGTTGCTATCGGTGTCAGCGGTTCAATCACACCAGCCAGTCCTGTTCCAATCCGGCCAAATGTGTTACGTGTGGCAAGGATGCCCATGAGGGTGCTTGTCCACCTCCATCCCCTCGCTGGATCAACTGTATGGGTGACCACGCTGCTTCCTCTCGAGATTGCCCCGTTTTTAAGGACGAAAAGCTCATCCAGGAAATTAGAGTGAAGGAATAGGTTTCGACCTTTGCTGCTCGAAAATTATTCGCCAGTCGACAGCCCACCGTGCCTCAGACAGGAAAATACAGCACTGTCCTTGCTTCTCCTCGGCCAACAAAGGAGGAGGCCACGCAGACTTGCGACCTCACCTTTAGTGCCATGGTCGTCAGATGGGCCAGCGCAAAGATCGCCCGTTCAACCTCACCACTTTCGCTTGCCACTCTCTGGCTCACCCTTCGTCGGGTTCTGCTAAATCTCGAGCCCAAAAGTCAGACACCAAGACTTCGAAAAAAGAGCATACTCTTGAAGAGTTTTTACATACTGCAACTTCCCAACCATCGGTTCCTCCTTCATATAAACATCATACTTCCAAGAAGGCTACAAAGAAACCCAGTTCCTCTCCTTCTCCGCCAAGGCGTGTCCCATCTACAGCACCACTTGGCGGAAATCGCCCTCGGCCGTCTTCTGTGTCGCCGAGGCGCACTGCTGGCGGCCGATCAACTGGCCGATCACTGGTGACAGGAGCTGCTCCTGAACAACCTATGGATCAGGATCTTCTGCCTTCGGCTGAATGCCATTCCATGTTGTCGGTCGCAAGCTCTGAGCAGTCGTTGAGTTGACAGCAACGTTGGTCACATTCCTCCATTTTCTGTTCACCCTATGTCCATTATCCACTGGAATATCCGCGGTATTCGAGCCAATCGGGATGAATTGTCGATCCTCTTACGTTCCTACTCGCCGGTCATCTTCTGTCTTCAGGAAACAAAGCTGCGTCCCCATGACCGCTTTGTTCTCCCTCATTTTCAGTCCGTCCGATATGATCTCCCCTCTGTTGAAGGCACTCCAGCACATGGAGGACTCATGATTCTTCTCCATGAAACTCTCCATTATCACCCAATCCACTTAAACACTTCCTTCCAAGCTGTCGCCGTCCGTCTTTCCCTTTCCGGATACACGTTCTCTCTCTGTACTGTATACATTCCATCGTCCACACCAATGGCACGAGCTGATCTCCTTCATCTTCTTGGTCAGCTTCCACCCCCCCTATTTGCTGGTTGGGGACTTCAATGCCCACCACCCGCTTTGGGGATCTCCACATCCTTGTCCACGTGGCTCACTATTGCTCGACGTCTTCCACCAAGCGGATCTAGTTTGAATCAACACTGTGGTCCCTACATTTTTGTCTGCCTCCACGACAAATTTATCTCATTTGGACCTTGCGGTCGGTACTTTTCCGCTAGCTCGGCGCTTCGAATGGTTCGCCCTTGAAGATACACACTCGAGTGACCACTTTCCATGTGTCCTTAGACTGCAGCCTCAACTTCCATATATGCGCCCGCGACGCTGGAAGTTTGCCCAAGCTGATTGGACACTTTTTTCGTCTCTAGCGACATTCGATGACCGTCCCTTTCCCAGCGTCGACGATGAGGTCACACATATTACCGACGTTATTCTTACAGCTGCGGAACATTCAATACCACGCACCTCCGAAATGCCCCGGCGCCCCCCAGTTCCTTGGTGGAACGAGGCATGCCGTGATGCAATACGTGAGCGGCGACGTGCTCTCCGCGTTTTCCGCCACCATCCTACTTTGGCCAACTGTATCCGCTATAAGCAGTTCCGTGCGCGATGCCGTCGTGTCATACGCGACAGCAAGAAGGCAAGCTGAAAATTCTTTATTAGCTCATTTAACACCTTCACTCCCTCCTCGGAAGTTTGGAGTCGGCTTCGACGGTTCTCAGGCGCGCCTAGTTTCTCCCCTGTCTCTGGGCTCACTGTCGCGCATGATACATTAGTGGACCCCGTCGTAATTTCTAACTCGTTGGGTCAGCACTTTGCTGAGATTTCGAGCTCTTCAAATTACCCGCCAGCGTTTCTCCCGAAGAAACGTGCAGCGGAAGTGCGACCTCTTGCTTTCTCCTCTCAAAATCGCGAAAGCTGCAATACTGTTTTCTCCATGCGGGCACTCCAACATGCACTCTCTTCTTCTCGCTCCACCGCCCCAGGACCGGATAGTATCCACGTCCAAATGTTGCTGCATTTATCAACCCATAGTCTGCGTTACCTCCATCGCCTTTATAATCGAATTTGGACCGGCAGTACTTTTCCCAGACGATGGCGGGAAGCTATCGTCGCTCCTGTTCCGAAACCTGGAAAGGACAAACATCTCCCCTCTAGCTATCGCCCCATATCTCTCACGAGTAGTGTCTGTAAGGTTTTGGAGCGTATGTTGAATTACCGTTTAGCGTGGTGGCTGGAATCCCGCAGTCTTTTAACACCTGCCCAATGCGGATTCCGAAAGCATCGTTCTGCAGTTGACCATCTTGTTGCTCTCTCCACTTATGTCATGAACAATTTTCTCCGGAAACGCCAAACAGTAGCAATATTTTTTGATCTGGAGAGAGCATACGATACCTGTTGGAGGACAGGCATCCTCCGCACACTGTTCTCTTGGGGCTTTCGAGGTCGGCTGCCCCTTTTTCTTCGCGAATTTATGGCAGAGTGCACATTTAGGGTGCGGGTGAACACTACTCTCTCCCGTACTTTCTCCCAAGAAAACGGGGTACCCCAGGGCTCCGTGCTGAGTTTTGTACTGTTTGCCATTGCCATAAATCCAATTATGGATTGTCTCCTTCCTGATGTCTCGGGCTCCCTCTTTGTGGACGATTTTGCGATCTACTACAGCTCTCAACGGGCCAGCCTTCTTGAACGACGTCTTCAAGGATGTCTCGATCGCCTCCACTCTTGGAGCATCGAAACCGGCTTCCGTTTTTCTCCCAGTAAGACCGTTTGTGTTAATTTTTGGCGACGTAAGGAGTTTCTTCCACCCTCCTTACATCTAGGTCCTGTCAACCTTCCGTTTTCAGACGTCGCTAAATTCTTGGGTCTTATGTTTGACAGAAAACTGTGCTGGTCCTCCCACGTTTCCTATCTTTCGGCTCGCTGTCTGCGATCCCTCAACACCCTCCGTGTCCTGAATGGTACCTCCTGGGGAGCGGACCGAGTGGTCCTTCTCCGCCTCTATCGCGCCTTAGTGCGCTCGAAAATGAACTATGGAAGCATAGTCTACTCCTCTGCTCGGCTGTCTATTCTTCGGCGTCTCGACTCTATCCACCACCGTGGATTACGTTTAGTGTCTGGAGCTTTTTACACCAGCCCTGTGGAAAGCCTTTATGCTGAGACTGCTGAACCTCCGCTGTCCAATCGGCGAGCAGTCCTTCTGAGCCGTTATGCTAGCCATCTGTCTTCCATGCCTGCTAATCCAGCCCATGACATTTGTTGTGTCGGTAGCTGGGCCGACACCGTGAAGTTGAGATGGCTGAAAAGGCAAGCTAGACTAACGCAGACGGGCGTGAAGTACTGGAACAGGATACGTAATTAATGTTAGGAAGAAAAGTACGGAGCAGTTTTAATACTTAACTTTACTCAATCATTGTGGTACATCGATCTTGACGATACACAGGAGACTTTAAGTACAATCACTGTATGGCTAATGGCGCCTTGCTAGTTCGTAGCCATTAACTTAGCTGATGGCTATTCTGTCTCTCGGCTAATGAGAGAGAAAGGCTTCGTACATCTGGTCGGTAGCTAGGTTCTCGTACAACTGGGGCGAGTGCTCTCTCGTATCACGAGACCTGCCTTGGTGGTGGCGCTAGGTCTGCGATTACACAGTGGCGACACGCGGGTCCGACATGTACTAAATGGACCGCGGCCGATTTAAGCTACCACCTAGCAAGTGTGGTGTCTGGCGGTGACACCACATTCCTCCCCCGCAAATCGGCGAACGGTCGTGTGATAAGGCTTCCGCCCGCCGTGGGGAGGACCACATGTTGACGTATGCGATGAGGTGGGGAGCCTAACAACAGGCGAGGCTGTGCCACCCGTACCCGGCCATTCGGTCCGAGGGGAGCTAGGAAACGCCTGAAAAACTAGTCCAGGGTGCACGTCAACATGCGGTGTATGCGCCCGTAAAGAGACAGGAGGGACCGAAGGATCAACCTCCATTGCGTCGGGGTAGCCGACGCGCGATGACCTCATGTGGTCCGGAGCGGGCGGGAGGTCCATGGCGGAGGACAGCTGGTCACGGGAAGCGATCGGCGGCGCGTGACCCTGGGAGGCGCTTGGCGGCTGCAACGAAGCGTCGAATGCGGGCGGCGCCGGCGGGAGAACAAGCGGCGGCGGCGGCGGCTGCTGCTGCTGCGGCGGCGGCGGCGCGTCGCCATGGGGCAAAATGGAAGGCATCGTCGGTAACACCTGGGGATGAGGCGAGCCAGTAGATGGGTCCCCAGGGCGCTGACCGGACGGCACCGCCGCTGAAAGCAGACGGGGAGCGGCAGAACCCGAGCGACGACAGAGGCGCAGCTGATTGAGATGCCGACGCACCTCACCAGAGGCCCCCAAAACCAAATACATCGCGCGGCCGAGGCAGCGAAGAATGCGCCCTGCGAGCCAACGCCGTGAACCTCGATAGTTGCGATAAAAGACAACGTCGCCTGGAGCAAAAGCAGGAGTCTGCCGCTGCACAGGAACCTGATGCGGCGGATGCAGCAAAGACATCAAGGTGCGATGAGGACGACCGTGGAGCAACTCAGCCGGCGAGCGACCATCTCGGGGCTGAGAGCGATACGAAGACAGAAAGAGCAACAATGCGTCCTCCCGAGAATGCGACTCTTTCAATTTCAACATCTGTGACTTGAAAGTCCGGACCAATCGTTCAGCGGCACCGTTGGACTGAGGCGAAAACGGCGCGGATGTCAGATGTTGAATACCATTGGCCTGGCAGAATGACTGAAATTCTGCGGACATGAATTGTGGGCCATTGTCGGAAACAATAGTCTGCGGAAGACCTTCAATGCAAAAGATAGCAGACAACGCTTGGATGGTGGCGGAGGACGTCGTGGAAGACATCCAGACAACAAAAGGAAAATTACTGAAGGCGTCGACCAGAACCAACCATCGAGCATTCCAGAATGGACCAGCAAAATCAATGTGCAAGCGTTGCCAAGGGGAAGTGGCTTTTGGCCACGCAAAGACTTTCCGCGGCAGTGCGGACTGTTGTTCGGCACACGCCGGGCACGAAGAACACATATTCGTAATCGCAGCATCGATTCCGAACCAAGTACAGTGCTGACGAGCAAGTTGTTTCGTTCGCACTATACCCCAATGTCCTTGGTGAAGAAGCCGTAAAACAGAGGACTGTAACGAACGTGGGACCACGACTCTGGACTGATCATTATCAGAACGCAACAACAAAACACCACGTCGAACAAAAAGTCTCTCCTTGTGAGCAAAAAATCGGCGAACCAACGGATCCTCGATCCGAGACTTTGACAAAGGCCATTGCGTAGCAACAAAACGTAAAACAGTAGCAAGGACAGGGTCAGCAGCTGTGGCTGTAGCGACACGACGAAAATCAATCGGAAACGATTCGACCACTTCATCGGTTTCCGAATCAATGAACATGCAAGCAAGTTCGGAAGAATCGAATGCTTTATCCTCAGCAACAGGCAAACGGGACAACGCATCGGCGTTTCCGTGCTTAGCAGTGGACCGATACAAGATATCGTAGCGGTACTGCGAGAGGAAAATAGACCAGCGAATGAATTTCTGCGCTGTACGTGGAGGTACAGGCTTGTTCGGATGAAAAAGCGATGTCAAAGGTTTGTGGTCTGTGATGATGGTAAAGTGACGACCATACAAGAAATCATGGAACTTAGTAACACCAAACACGAGAGCCAAAGCTTCTTTCTCTATCTGTGAATAATTTCTTTGCGCAGACGAGAGCAATTTGGACGCAAAGGCAATAGGGCGATCATGGGAGCCAACTTTGTGCGCAAGCACAGCACCGATCCCGAAATCCGATGCATCTACCATCAACAAAAGGGGTTTCTGGGGATCGAATGGCGTAAGGCAAGTATTAGAAAGCAACGCCGATGTCAACTGGCGAAAGGCGCGTTCACATTCCGTCGTCCAGACGAACGGAACACCTTTACGGCGTAAGCGATGAAGCGGAGCTGAAATGGAAGAGGCATTGCGCACATATTTATTGTAATAATTAATTTTACCCAACACACTCTGTAGCTGTTTCACATTTTGAGGGGAAGGCAATTCTTGTATGGCACGGAGGTGCTCTGGACTCGGATGTAGGCCTTGGGCATTAATGACATGTCCCTGGTATGGTAAGTCACGAGCAAAAAAAACACACATTTGTCCTTCCTCAAGCGAAGACCATTTTGCCGCAAGACCTGAAATAATGTTCGTAAGTTCGCAAGATGATCTTCTTCTGTCTGTCCGGAGATCACTATATCGTCCAGATAGTTTGCTGCAGTAGGGACCGACGCACAAATAGTTTGTAAATATTGCTGAAACAAGGCAGGGGCGGATGCACACCCGAATGGCAGTCTTTTGAAGCGGTACAATCCAAGATGCGTGTTAACCACCAATACGCGCTGCGATTCGTCGTCCACCGGTATTTGCAAGTACGCATCGGCTAGGTCCAACTTTGAAAAATATTTTCCCGGGCACAGTTTAGCAAAAAGATCTTCCGGGCGGGGCAAAGGAAAAGTAGCAGTCACTAGCTGGCCTTGAAGTCCACGCAAAGTCTCAATTTTCCGGAAGGTTTTGGCAAAATTACTAAGGGTGAGGCCCAGAGAGAAGCTTGCACACGTGCAATTACACCCTGTGATTCGAGATCGTGTAACGTTCTTGCGACCTCATCACGCAATGCGTGGGGAACATTGCGTGCCCTGAAAAATTTCGGTTGCGCGTTTACCTTCAGTTCTAAATGTGCTTCATAGTTTTTAGCGCAACCTAAGCCCGGTGCAAGAATGTCTGCAAATTCGTCACACAGCCGAGAAACACTGTCTGTAGGCACAGTCTGATTCACTGATAGGACCTGATTTACAATAGACATGTTAAACAACTGAAACAAATCTAGACCAAACAAGTTCACTGCAGAAGAAGAACGAAGAACGTAAAATGACACAAGTTTTGTTTGTCCCTTGTATGTTGCAAGAAGGCTGCACTGTCCTAACACAGGAATTGTCTGTCCGGAATATGTAGCTAGCTTAACATTTGCGGAACGCAACGGAGGTTGGCCCAGTTGTTTGTACGTGTCATGATTGAGCAATGAAACTGCAGCTCCGGTATCGAGCTGGAATGGTGTCACTTTGCCTTCAAAGTCTAAGTCCACAAAAAGTTTATTGTTCTGCTGACGACAAGAGCGACTGTTTTGTGCAATTGGAACAGACACTGGTACAGAATCACTTGCTAATTGACGTGATTTCCGGCGACGTCGACGCACAGTTTTTGTGGGACGATCACAGTCACTGTTAGAGAAAGTGTCACTGGACGAAGCGGAATTAACGACATGAATGTCCATAGGCGAAGGTCCACGAGCCTGAGTGTCCTTGGTTCGATTCCGGCGCGAAGCAAAGGGCCTGGAATGATTGTGATTGTCTGATCTGAGCTTTTTCTGGCAAACACTTTGAACATGTCCTTTCTTATTGCAGAAAAAGCAAATAGCTTGGCGTGACGGGCAATGTTCACGCGAATGTCTAGTAGCACACCGCGGGCACGATTTCACTACATTTGTGGGCTGGCGCGGCACACGTGGCTGAGCGCGCGGCGGCAGCTGTGCGGACGTGCGCGAGGCCTGGTTACCGGGCCGCGCAGCGCATCCAGCGGGCCGGTTAATGTTACACACGGCTGGCGAAGTTTCAAAAGATTCCTGAGCACAGTCAAGTGTGTCCTGTCTATCCAATATGTCTATCACTTGTTGAAGGGAGGGATTAACTAGTTTCAAAATTTGCTACCGTATGCGAACATCAGAAACGTTCTGTGCAATTGCATCACGCACCATTGTATCTGAATAAGAAAGACCACAGTCACATTCAAAGGCACAGTCCCTAGTAAGTCCTTGCAATGTTGCTACCCACTCCCTATTAGTTTGACCGGCCGTACGTTTTGTACGAAAGAACGTATACCGTTTTGCAACCACATTAACTGTTTCTTTGAAATAGGCATCTAATGCAGACAAAATTTCCTCGTAGGACAGAGTTGCTACGTCGCGTCGGGGAAACAATTTCACTATCACACGGTATGTGGACACACCGACACAAGAAAGCAAAAACGGCTGCCGCTCATTACCTTGAATTCTGTAGGCAGCGAGGTGGAAGGCAAACTGGCGGGACAACTCCCGCCAAGTCTCGAGGGTGTGGTCAAAACTTCGAAATGGTGGTGCAACGGCAGGTTGTGGCTGCGGTACCGGTGAAGCGGCGGCGGCCGCATCGGTGTGCAGCGCACGTTGACCCTGGACGAGCTGTCCAAGGGCATCCAATAACGCCTGCGTCTGCTGATTCTGCAAGCGATAAAATTCGGACAGTACATCTGGAGAATGTGGCGGAGCCATGACACAATTAAATGTAAGCAATCAGAAAGAACTCTTATCCCATCCTCGTCGCCAATGTTGTGTCGGTAGCTGGGCCGACACCGTGAAGTTGAGATGGCTGAAAAGGCAAGCTAGACTAACGCAGACGGGCGTGAAGTACTGGAACAGGATACGTAATTAATGTTAGGAAGAAAAGTACGGAGCAGGTTTAATACTTAACTTTACTCAATCATTGTGGTACATCGATCTTGACGATACACAGGAGACTTTAAGTACAATCACTGTATGGCTAATGGCGCCTTGCTAGTTCGTAGCCATTAACTTAGCTGATGGCTATTCTGTCTCTCGGCTAATGAGAGAGAAAGGCTTCGTACATCTGGTCGGTAGCTAGGTTCTCGTACAACTGGGGCGAGTGCTCTCTCGTATCACGAGACCTGCCTTGGTGGTGGCGCTAGGTCTGCGATTACACAGTGGCGACACGCGGGTCCGACATGTACTAAATGGACCGCGGCCGATTTAAGCTACCACCTAGCAAGTGTGGTGTCTGGCGGTGACACCACAACATTTTTTTCGACGCTTCCTTTGATGTAGGGTATGCAGGCCGCCCCTCCTCCCTACTACCACCGGGAGTCCGCTTCCGTCAACTGCTCCATTCTGTTTCCTTCCGCTTTCCTAAAACCTTCTTGACAACTTGGGGTACAGCACCGCCTTGGCTCCGTCCCCGGATCTGCCTGCTCCGTGACCTTTGTCGATTGCCCAAGGATGGTACCCCTTCACTTGTTTATCGTTGGGCATTTGCTGCTCTATGTGCACAAATGACGGACGCCACATTTATTTACACTGACGGCTCGAAAACATCGTTAGGTGTAGGGAGTGCCTATATTGTTGGCGACACCCCAAATCACTTTCGGCTTCCCGACCAGTGTTCGGTACATACTGCGGAGCTTTACGCGTTTCTCCAGGCTGTCCACTACATCCGCCGCCATCAGCGGATACAGTACGTTATCTGCTCAGATTCTCTGAGCTCTCTCTTCAGTCTCCAAGCTCTTTATCCTGTGCACCCTCTGGTCCACCGGATTCAGGACTGTCTGCGCTTGCTCCACCTGGGGGGCGTCTCGGTGGCGTTCCTCTGGCCCCCGGGACACGTTGGTATCTGTGGAAATGAGTCAAATGCCGCTCCCTGCGCCAGGTGTGGACCCTCTGCAGGTCATCCTGCTGTAAAGCATCCTCTAGCCAAGGCTGCAGTCTCTCTTCTTCGGCCAGCTATTCAATCGATTCCCTTCGCCGATCTACGGAGCGTTTTATGTCGTCATGTTGTTCATTTATGGCACGCGCATTGGTCGACACTTCCCCATAATAAATTGCGGGACGTGAAAGCTCTTCCTTGTGCTTGAACCTCTTCCTCCCGAACGCGTCGTCGGGAGGAGGTTATTTTAACTAGACTCCGCATAGGGCACTGTCTTTTTAGCCATCGACATCTTTTAAGCGGCGATCCTCCCCCACTCTGTCCCCACTGCTCTTAGCTGTGGACGGTAAGACACCTTTTAATTGAGTGCCCCTATTTTAATCCGTTACGCTCCCGTCTACAGCTATCGCCTGATATATCGTCGATTTTAGCAGATGACACGCGCTCAGCCGACCGCGTTCTCAAGTTTATTAGTGCCAGTGAAATGACGTCAGTCATTTGAAGCTTTTTTTGGGGATAACCAACCCCTTTCTGTAGTGGATTTTTAAGCCTTCCTTCTGCTTTTAGTTTCTCCAATTTTATGACTTTCGTTCCCATTGCTGCTGGTTTTCAGTTTCGGTTTTGTACTGTTTCCTAAGCCACGGACCGGGCGCTAATGACCATAGCAGTTTTGCGCCCTAAAACCAAAACAAAAGAAAAAAAACACTGCTCTACACAAGTGGAACAACGTAGCGTTGCCAGAGCCCTCGCAGTGTTGTCAGTTTCATTACTTTTCTTACACTTGTCATACACGCAATATGTCACATTTGTTTACGTTTAGAGTCAAATGCCGCTCCCTGCGCCAGGTGTGGACCCTCTGCAGGTCATCCTGCTGTAAAGCATCCTCTAGCATTACTTTTTCTCAACGGCAGTAGTCCACACCAGAAAATTTTTTCGAATTTTGGGCAGGTTCATATTATATTAGCTGTTTTTCTGAAAAATTTCATATAATTTTATACACAGTATGTTATATTACAAGCTAAAATTTATGGACATGAATTATTTTATTTTCGTTGTTACAATCGATATGCACTAATTCTGAATGTCCAGTTAAATTGTTTTTTTTTTTTTTTCAGAAACATTTGAATTTACGAAATATCTGGCAGACTTAAAATTTCTATTATTAATTACGGCATGTAGTACTGTTTATTATGTTTATTTCTGGATTCATTTAAAAATAATAATTTAAACTAATAGAAATTCAGTTGTCAAGAAAAACTGTAAACCCTATGGAATATTGTTATTAGCGCAGAGTGAAGTAGTAGTAAGCACGCCTCTGATATGATCGGACGTATTTTTGTGTTTTGGTCGAACAATGTAATTTCGGCTTTGTTAATGGGAAAATTCAAATTATAGTGTGATATAGTAAAATGTGAGACAATAAATTATCGTGAAAACAAAAATTCTGCAAAGACATTCTTCAAAATTATTTAGATCAATTGAAACATGAGAACCTAAAATGTGAGAATTTCATCTTCAAGAATCAGACCCCTACACATGAAGAACTGGAGCCAACTGAGTGAGAAAATTTAAGTAAAAAGTTTATTATAAATCTTACTCCTCTTGAATCTTCTGAAAAGACTTCACCATCGTGGACAGTAGCAACAACAAGAAAGGGAGGTGTAGATTACATTGCATATCGCTACAATTTCCTAGCATTGCGACGACTTGCATACAACAGCATCACCCACGAAAAGTCTCATGGGATTTCCGACGTTATATACAAGGTCATTTGTATGTATTATGAAAAGTAATGGTACTATAACACTCTATTCAGTTCCTTTAATTGTAGCAATAACAATAAGGATGCGCTATAATAGTCATTCTTTCAGGTTCTTAAGGATCCTGTGAGGTGTGAAAGATCACATTACCGGACTTGGGCAAAAGTTCTCTTGTAAGGAACTGACATATAACGCCAAATAACAGCTCTTTTTAAGAACAACAAGTGGTAAGAAATGGTTGGTAAACAGCAGGTGATATACTCCTTCTGAACAGGCATCGGATGGCTCAACGGTACTGACCGATAAGACTGTAGGCGTCACTGGATGCGGATATGGAGGTGCATGTGTTGGGCACACCGCTCTCCCGCCCGTTGTCAGCCTTCGTGACCGGTACCGCTACTTTTCAATCAAGTAGCTCCTCAATTGGCTTCACAAGGGCTGAATGCACCCTGCTTGCCAACAGTACTCGGCAGACCTGGATGGTGACTCTTCCAAGTGCTATCCGACAGCGCTTAAATGTGGTGATCTGACGAGAACCGGTATTACCATTGCGGCAAGGCGGTTGGCAGCAGGTGACATGGTCTACTGCCAAATATTTCATGTAGGTACTCAATACTGTGAAGTTTTGCACACTGCACATCGAACCAAATCTATCATGAATGCGGGAAGAAAGAAAAGAAAAACCTTGCACAGAACGTTGTACCTTTGTTGTTTAACGAACCGACTAAATAAGCCACCACATTTGCAGCTGAGAAGCGTAAACGAGACGCAAGCGTGATAACGTAATGTCAAAAGCGATACAATTGTTTCTCGGCGCGGAAGGAGCAAACTCCGCTATCGTTACATGTCAGCCAGAAATATCAGAGCCGAAAATGTCCCATTTTAAACATAGATGTCACACGAAGAGGAGGTATTTACTTTAAAAATTATTCGTGCGTTGGGAAGTCGAATGAAGCGTAAGAATGTGCAAATAATTCGACTGTCAACGAGAGTGTTGCGTTTCCAGGAAAGTGACTATCGTAATAAGAACAGATAGCAACAGTAATATACGCTTCTTACCTATGAAATACGAGGGCTATTCAGAAAGTAAGGTCCGATCGGTCACAACATAGAAAACAATCTAAAAATAAAAAAAAGTTTTATGTGTAACAGTTAGCTACACCTTCCAGCTACTTCTCTACATAGCTGCCGTTCCGACGTAGGCATCTGTCGTAGCGTCGTACCGACATTCCAACACCCTCGTCACAGAAGGCAGCTGACTGCGCTTTCCGCCACTTCTCTACGCTGGTTTGCAGTGTGTTGCCTGTGCCAAAGTAATGTGTCCATAACTAGCGGTTCATGTGAGCAGAGAAAGTCACGGGGAGCCAATTACAGGCTGTGTTGTGAATGATCAAACACTTCCCATCGAGAATGCTGCAGGGGCGTCTTCACTGCCCCTGCAGAGTGCAGCGGAGAACAGGCACGAAGAAGGAAACACATGGAAGTTGTGTTATGTGGGCTGCATAGCGTGAAGCAAACTTTCTCGCCACTTCTCATACATGGCTGCAGACACTGTTCTTCTAGGCATTTTTACGCACTCACTGTACGCTCAGAACTGAGAAGAGTGACGTGGCGCTATCTACAGACATACTAGAGGCACTGACCAACATATCTGTGCAAAGCTTCGTCAGATTTTCAGTGTCGTTTCCATTTTGTGACTGATTGGCCCTTACTTTCCGAATCGCCCTTGTACCATGTCTATGTTACCTTTCTTTCTCTGGGGTAGGCTGCAGTTATTTGCTATTTTCAAAGTATTTCTTCGTGAACACAGAGTAAGTCATTTCTATCATGATTTACGACTCGATTTATTTTTATTATCACGTCTCTTGATATTTTAACAACGTTTGGATGGCAAAAAAAAAAAAAAAAAAACATTTTATCAATTGAAAAACAAAATACGAGTAATTACGAACAAACATTAATTTTACGGCGCTTACGTTAAGAGATGGACGCTTTCTTCCCACTAGGGGTTCAGGTGTCACTCCAGCTGTCAAATAGCATTAACTTACACAGCACTAAGTGTCGCAACTGTATGTGTTTGTGGTTCTACTGTAAGAAACAGAGATGTCGGTGGTGTCGCTGATTCTCTGGTGTGGATGAAGGTGCTATTTTTGTCGAGTCCATGGATGTCAGTAAAGGAAGGCGGAGGATGAAGGGTGTTACTTGTGGAACGCTTTGTCTGTCAGTGTGGAGGAGGGGAGAAAGTGGGCGTGGCGAGTTTGGGAACTGATCAACAGGCGGAGGCTGGAATCAAGAAGAGCGACTGGAGACAATGTTGGTATTGGAAAGGGAACAGCCCAAGACTGTAGCGGGCTTGGGAGACAATTGGTTTTATGTCTTCACAATCGCGGGATGGAAGGTAGTACAATCAGGCCGTTGTGGCCGAGCGGTTCTAGGCGCTCCAGTCTGGAACCGCGCTGCTGCTACGGTCGCAGGTTCGAATCCTACCTCGGGCATGAATGTGTGTGATGTCCTTAGGTTAGTTAGATTTAAGTAGTCTAGGGGACTGATGACCTCAGATGTTAAGTCCCATAGTGCGCAGAGCGATTTGAACCATTTTTGAAGGTAGTACAAAAATATTCAAGATAATCCAGGAATACAGATGTAGAAGTCGCTTGGAAACGAAAAAATTAGGAAGTTCAGGAAAGCTAAGGCGAAATAGAGCTTCATAAAAATGTGAAGAAATCGAAAAAGAAATGAGTGACGGAAAGACTGACTCAGTGTATAGAAAAGTCAAATGACCTTCGCTGAACTGAAAAACATGGGCGGTAACATGGGAATTTCACCATCAAATGCAGAGAAGTGATCAGATAGGTGGAAAGAGTACATTGAAGGCCTCTATGAAGTGGACGACTTGTCTGATGACTTGATACAAGAGGAAATAGGTAAGTTGACAGGAAAGATGCAGGAGGTCCATTAGAATCAAGGCTAAAAAGAGCTTTAGACGACTTAAGATCAAATAAAGCAGTTGGGATAGATAACAGTCGACCGGAATTTCTAAAACAATTGGGGGATATGGCAATAAATCGGCTATTCACGTTGGTTTGTAGAAGCTATGAGACTGGCGATATACCATCAGACTTTCGGAAAAGTATCATCCACACAGTTCCAAAATTCGCAAGAGCCGATAGGTGCGAGAATTGTCACACATGTGGAAAGTAGGAGACGAGGTACTGGCGAAAGTAAGGCTGTGAGGACTGGGCGTGAGTCGTGCTTGGGTAGCTCAGATGGAGCCGGTCAGAGGGTTAGGTGCCCTCTGTAATAAAAAAAAAATGAGTTAATCGATCAACAACGAACTTAAACGGATGTCTTACGACGTCCGCCTTGAGCAGATTCAACGAACAAAAGCGAACAAAATGAAAGAAAAAAAGATGGTAGAGCACTTGGCCGGAAAGGCAAAGGTCCCGAGTTCGAGTCTCGGTCCAGCACACAGTTTTAATCTGCCAGCAAGTTTCATCACACAATCAGCTTAACAGCTCACGCAACCAAGTATCCAAGTTGCTGGCAAGAGTAACATACAGAAGACTGCGAAAGAAGAGTGAGAATCTGACAGACGACGAACAGTTTAGCTTTAGGAAAGGTAAAGGCACCAGGCAGGCAGTTCTGAGGTTGCGATTGATAATGGAAGCTAGATTGAAGAAAAATCAAGACATGATCATAAGATTTTTCGATGTGGAGAAAGCGTTCGACAATGCAAAATGGTGCAAAATGTTCGAAATTCCGAGGAAGAAATAGGGGTAAGCTATAGGGAAAGATGTTCAGTCGATCATGTTCTTGACAATTTGCCACGATGTGAAATGTCACTAAGATTACAAATGACATACATTTTCCCTGTGAGAACATTATTGTCATTTACGTAGCTGTTTTTTTTATTATTTATCTACGACTAAATTTAAGACTAATCCAAGCACATAGTATCCATTCAGAAATTCATCTATGGTAGAGAGGGAGGGGGTAGAAATGACTTCAATTCTTTTTTAAACTTTCGTTATCTGCCACCGCCATTAATTAATTCGTAAGGGAGATGGTCAAATATTTTTATCGTTGCGTACTGTGGGTCTCGCTGGGCAAGATTAAGGCTAAGCTGTGAATATTGGAGGCTAGTTTTGATCCTACTGTTATATTTATGAATACATCTATTATTTTCAAATTGGGCCTTATTCTTCAAACAAACTTCTTAAGAGAATAAATTTGTACGAAGTTTGAGGATGGACACGAGATGTAATCCTTGCAGCACATTTCTGAACAACGAATACTCTTTGTCAATGGAACTGCGTCATAGAATTATTCCGTATGGCATCAACGAATAGAAGCATGTAGAGTATATCAACTGTGTAACGCTTTCATCACCAAAATAATCAATTACCCATAGAACGAATGTTGAACTCAAGTATTTGAGAAGAACTATGATATGTGATTTCTAATTGAAGTTCCATCCAATACGCACACCCAGGAATACAATACCTCAAAGGCTGCGCCAAAGATTAAATTGAGAGGTATGTAGAATATAATCTCTGTAATGTTCATATTGGATTCTCTTTTGTTTCATACTCCAAGAAGGAGTTAAGATACACTTTCTGTTGTTACCTTGTAGGGGATGAGCGTAATTTTTGGTGTGTGCGGAAGGCAGCCATCTTCTTAGTATTTCTCGTTTGTGCGACGAGCAGGTCTTACTGTCTTGTGAATAAAAAAATAGTGAGAAGTATCCAAGTTTTTCGAAAATTATTTAAAGCGACATAGCATTATATTCCTTGGTTTCCACTGTCTTCGTGAAATAAGCCGATGCCGACTTAGGAGGATACACACGGTCAACAAAGAGAAGAACATCGATGGCGACTAATGAATTAATATTGTGGCAGAAGGACTAATTCTACGTCTAAGGTGAGAACTCTGAGGCCGGCCGCGGTGGACGAGCGGTTCTAGGCGCTCAGTCCGGAACCGCGCGACTGCTACGGTCGCAGGTTCGAATCCTGCCTGGGGCATGGATGTGTGTGATGTCCTTAGGTTAGTTAGGTTTAAGTAGTACTAAGTTCTAGGGGACTGATGACCACAGATGTTAAGTCCCATAGTGCTCAGAGCCATTTGAACCATTTTGAACTCTGACTAAATCAACAACGACGCAGAATTCAAAAAAATGTAATTAATCGGAACCGTAAATTATATTACAGGCAAATTTCACGCAGCACTGAATTTGTCCGCGTTCAAGCCGGTCAATATAGTCTTAAAAAGGCCTTTCAAAAATTCTAAAGTTATTGTTCCATATCCATAATTTTTTCTCTTTTCAAAAAATCAATAAATTTAATTTTTTTTATTTATTTCGCCGCAGACGCCAGTAGAAATTGTCCCTACTCAGACGGAAATTCATCGTGAATGCAGCATGAACTACCTATCATGACCTTTTGCTGCCTATAAGTTAAATACGAACTTACTTATAATACTTCAAAAGCAGTAACTTAGTAACTTAAAGTTTCTTCAAACTTATATTCTGATTTGCGCTTTGGACAGGTTAAAAATAAGTCCCAGTAGGTGAAATATTATCAATCAAATATTGTAATATTCGGACAATGAATTCCACGTAGTAGAAGCGAGGTGGTGTACCTGCCATTACAGTGCATGCAAACTGTGGTGAAATTTTGGGGATGCAGCTGTCCAAGCTACATTGTCGGAAGTAAACATTTGTGGGAAAAGCTTATGTAGATGCAGAGGATGGCAAAATTTTGTAATTTTATTGTATGTACTGCTAGTAGTTTTAGTATATTGTGTGTGTTTGGTTGAATGATTAGTAGATGAGTCGCTAAGTTACAAAAAAAAAAAAAAAAAAAAAAAAAAAAGAACAAATTGCTCTGAGCACTATGGGACTTAACTTCTAAGCTCATCAGTCCCCTAGAACTAAGAACTACTTAAACCTAATTAACCTAAGGACATCACACACACCCATGCACGAGGCAGAATTCGAACCTGCGACCGTAGCGATCGCGCGGTTCCAGACTGTAGCGCCTAGAACCGCTCGGCCACGATGTGTTAGTGTGTAGGTGGGTAGGTTGATTATGGATGTTTAGGTGGAAATTAGCAAAACGTGTAGAATAGTTTTCTTGGGTTAATTACGTGATCTTATTAGACTGTGCTCGTTGGGATAAAAAGCCTCGTCTCCATCCGCCGCTCAGACGGCGTTGACAATCCGTGGCTGTTGGGAAGCGCCGATGTGTATGCCTCGGTGGTGCGCGCCATCCGTCTGCGAGCGGTAATGGGTGTCCCCGCGTAATGTGTCGGCACCCAGTAAAGCCAGTTAGCGGCCAAGTTTTCGCCCCCTTGACTCGGAACTGATTTACAAGGGCGACGCGACGAGACGCGGCGCGCAGTGCAGTGCTGCTGTCGCGCGGCCCTTCCGCGAAACACATCTATCACTGAAACGCGTCGTTCCGCCGCGGCGCTTCGAGTAGTGGAGACGAGATTGCCGGCGTTTCTGGCACGCCCCACCTGTCTGCCTTTCCTCTCCACCTTGCGGTGCCCCGACCTGTAATATCACCGCCTCAATTTGCAATTACGAAATTGCGCGATAAACTGGAAACGGGAATATGTAGAGCGGCGATGCGCCATTATGTGGCGCTGGCTGCGGAGCTGTTATAAGGGGCAGGCGCCGCTAGAGCGCAGTGCCGGCGTCAGGGGCTGGAAATTGCCGGCCGGAGGGCTCTCGTTTTTGCTTGCATGCTGCGTCGTATTAATAACCCAAAGAAGTAATATCCGCGAAGAAATGAAGCGGCAACATCTGCGCTCACGGAAGGACAAGGTCATTTATTTTCCTTGTGCAGATGCTAAGCAATTGCTCACGGCGAGCTGTACAGATCAAAAACGGTGCCGAATTTAAAAATCCTCTTAACTTCATGGCGGAAAACACAACGAACGGCCATTTTTTGTAAAGTCATCCGCTACCAGTGCGGGAGTATCTGCTGGTTGGTCTCAGCGCGTGAATCCAGGGGTTGGTTTTTTTATATCAAATTGTGTCATTTCAATGTGTAATGTGCCACAGATAGCACAGATGTTAATGACAGCAGAACTAATATAATATGAATAACTTGCTTGTGTCAAACTGTAGTAGATTTATAACGATAATATTTACAGAATCTAGAGGGTTCTCAGCACAGAGTGTATAGACTACTGGCCATTAAAATTGCTACACCAAAAAGAAATGCAGATGATAAACGCGCATTCATTGGACGAATATATTATACTAAAACTGACATGTGATTACATTTTCACGCAATTTGGGTACATAGATCCTGAGAAATCAGAACCCAGAACAACCACTTCTGGCCGTAATAACGGTCTTGATACGCCTGGGCATTGAGTCAAACAGAGCTTGAATGGCGTGTACAGGTATAGCTGCCCATGCAGCTTCAACACGACGCCACAGCTCATCAAGAGCAGTGACTGGCGTATTGTGACGAGCTAGTTGCTCGGCCATCATTGACCAGACGTTTTCAATTGGCTGGAGATCTGGAGAATGTGCTAGCCAGGGAATCAGTCGAACATTTTCTGTGTCCAGAAAGGCCCGTACAGGACCTTCAACATGCGGTCGTGCATTATCCTGCTGAAATGTAGGGTTTTGCAGGGATCGAATAAAGGGTAGAGCTACGGGACGTAACACATCTGAAATGTTACGTCCACTGTTCAAAGTGCCGTCAGTGCGAACAAGAGGTGACCGAGACGTGTAACCAATGGCACCACATACCATCACGCCGGGTGATACGCCAGTATGGCGATGACGAATACACGCTTCCAATGTGCGTTCACCGCGATGTCGCCAACCACGGATGCGACCATCATGATGGTGTAAACAGAACCTGGATTCATCCGAAAAAATGACGTTTTGCCATTCGTGCACCCAGGTTCGTCGTTGAGTACACCATCGCAGGCGCTCCTGTCTGTGATGCAGCGTCAAGGGTAACCGCAGGCATGGTCTCCGAGCTGACAGTCCATGCTGCTGCAAACGTCGTCGAACTGTTCGTGCAGATGGTTGGTGTCTTGCAAACGTTCCCATCTGTTGACTCAGGGATCGAGACGTGGCTGCAGGATCCTTTACAGCCATGCGGATAAGATGCCTGTCATCGCGACTGCTAGTGATACGAGGCTGTTGGGATCCAACAACGCGTTCCGTATTACACTCCTGAACCCACCGATTCCATATTCTGCTAACAGTCATTGGATCTCGACCAACACGAGCAGCAATGTCGCGATATGATAAACCGAAATCGCGATAGGCTCCAATCCGACCTTTATCAAAGTCGGAAACGTGATGGTACGCATTTCTCCTCCTTACACGAGGCATGACAACAACGTTTCACCAGGCAACGCCGGTCAACTGCTGGTTGTGTGTGAGAAATCGGTTGGAAACTTTCCTCATGTCAGCACGTTGTAGGTGTCGCCACCGGCGCCAACCTTGTGTGAATGCTCTGAAAAGTTAATCATTTGCATATCACAGAATCCTCTTCCTGTCGGTTAAATTTCGCGTCTGTAGTCCGTTATCTTCATGATGTAGCAATTTTAATGGCCAGTAGTGTATGTAGGTACATTATTCTCTCAGTCCAGTTCCGTGTGTATGTGTGTGTTTGTGTGTGTGTGTGTGTGTGTGTGTGTGTGTGTGTGTATGTGTGTGTGTGTGTGTGTGTAAAGAGAGATGTAAATCGTTTTTGAGTTTTCGGTAGTAAATATTACCACTGTAGCAGTTCGCCACTGTTGAAGACGGTTATTTGGAAAATTTGTTATTCGAAAACTGTGCTTTTTGAAACTGGACATGGCTGACATTAACAAACCAGTTTTCGATGGAAAGGGCTATGGAAACTGGAAACGAAGAGTGAAAATGTATCTGAAAATGAAAAAGAAAAGCTATACAGTTGCCTCAAGAGCAAAACGGTACGGATAAGGAGACAATTCAGAGGTGGGAGGCTAGATTTGTTTCCGGTAGGTTCTGACAACATGTAAGTGTTACGGAGATGCTTTGGGAACTCAAATGGGAATCCCTGGAGGGAAGGCGATGTTCTTTTCGAGGAACACTATTCAGAAAATTTAGAGAACCGGCATTTGTAGGTGTGACAGATCAGGATATTTCAAGAGGGACGAACACGAGTCAGGAACAAGCAGAAATTCATGGACACTTGGTAGACATCTTCGAGGAGGCAGTTATGACAGTTGGCAACATTGGCCAAGCGAACAGCTTTGCTGGGATAACACGGTCTAAGATATCAACAGAACGGAAATAAGCAGCTTTTAAACGGTGGCACAATCCAAGATCGCATGTGACAAGGCTGCAACCCACAGATTGACTGAATATCGGTTAGTGGTTATACACATCATGTTGTTAAGGGGAGGTTTACTGTCTTTTGGTTTTTTAAAATTGCATTTTTGGATCCATAAAAGTGGTTAGAATCCAACCCTGAAACGGTTTGTCTGAATACGGAACGGAAATGTTTGTTACTCGCGGTTGAACAAAAAAATGCACCTGCCTGAAATCGGCATTTTTAACGCGCCAGTTTTTTCTTGCGTAGGACGAGTTATTGAACCGGTGCTTGGGAGTAAACACACCAAATGAAAGTTTGAACGCGTGTACTTGGAAGTTAGCCCACAAGCATTTTCATTCTGATGCGAAGACTGTGGAGACTGCGACTTTCCTGGCAGTGAGCAGCTTCAACGAAGGGTATTCAGCAATTCTGAAGACCATGTCAATGATGGACGTCACCCTGGGACTCTATTCGACGCAGTTCGCCAAGCATTCGGACGACCACCCGATTCAAACAGCCGAAAACCGCTTGTCACCGGCCGTACGAGCGGCTCTGGAGCAGCGTAGGATGGCCCAGATCGAGCAGAACGCCCTCTATGAGGAAGAGGAAGGACTAGTTTATGTACCCGGAATAGCGGACTGAATGTACGTTGCATAATATTGCATTTACATGTAGTCAAAACATCAAACGCGTTTTTCTCGAAATGAAGTTTTTTTTAATCGCGCGGTATGGTAACTTCAAATCTACTGGACCGATTGGCATGATTCTTTGTTTCCGACGAATCTAACTAAATTGTCTACGAGTTGTACCACTTTTATTCCGATCCATCAACTATAACTTTTATTTGGCCGACGAAGTCGAAAAATCGATGAAAAAAAACCATGTTTTCTTTCAAATGGCCGCCATTTTGTTTCCTTTGGTCCAAATAACTTAAGCGAGGTACAACTCCTAAAGAATCTTATATACTTCGCTAACGTCAACTCAATTTTGATTTCAGACGAGCCGACTAACCTGTGACATACCGCGCGTGAAGCTCTACATCGAAATTTTGTTTCGTTCCGACGGCACTTCCGCCTTTGCTCTTCGACATTTCCGGTCGAAAAAATTCCAGTTTGGAGAGGAAATATCAGTAAACATTTTGACCAAATTTGACATTGATATCTATAAGACATCCGGAGAAAAAAATGTTCAAAGAACATGATCTTTCGGGCCAAAGAAAGTAAACCTCCCCTTAATGTTGGCAATTATTTTTATGAGTACGTAACTTTAAAGGAAGTTGTGAATTTAAAAATTGATGACAGTAAAGGTTGGAAAGCTACAGAAATTAGACACATAATTAGTCATTTTCTAGTTTGCCAACGGCCTTGCCGCAGTGATAACACCATTTCCTGTCAGATCACCGAAGTTAAACGCTGTTAGGCTCAGATAGCACTTGGATGGATGACCGTCCAGTCTGCCGAGCGCTGTTGGCAAGCGGAGTGTTCTGCGCCTTTGTGAGGAGCTACTTGATGGAGGAGTAGTGGCTCCGTTCACGAAAAAAGACAACGACCGGGAAAGCGGTGTGCGGAACACAGGCCTCTCCATATCCGTATCCAGTGTTGCCTTTGGACTGAAGATGATACGGTGGTTGGTCAGCACCGTTGGGCCTTCGACGCCCGTTCGGACGTTTATTTTCTAGTTTATTATTTTCGGAACACAACCTACGATCAGCTTAGAGACAGAAGTAATGATACTTTCTGCAGGACCTGACCATCATTTTTCAGGACAATGCTGAAGCACGTACGGTGCAAGCTGTCACTGATTTGTTTGACTGATGGGGCTGCTAAGTGCAATACCACCTACTGCACTCTCCTGACTTAAGCCCTCGTGAGTTCAACTCGACATCTAAACTGAAGGAAACACTTCACGACATTCGCTTCAGAACTGCTGCAAATTCGTCGGGCAATAGACCGCGCCGCTCGAACTGCTAACACAACTGGCACTGCTGAGAGTATCTTACGACTTCCACATCGCTGGAGATGGGTTGTACACAATGCTGGTGACTACTTTGAAGGTCAGTAAAACTTTGAAACACGTATCTACACTCCTGGAAATTGAAATAAGAACACCGTGAATTCATTGTCCCAGGAAGGGGAAACTTTATTGACATATTCCTGGGGTCAGATACATCACATGATCACACTGACAGAACCACAGGCACATAGACACAGGCAACAGAGCATGCACAATGTCGGCACTAGTACAGTGTATATCCACCTTTCGCAGCAATGCAGGCTGCTATTCTCCTCCCATGGAGACGATCGTAGAGATGCTGGATGTAGTCCTGTGGAACGGCTTGCCATGCCATTTCCACCTGGCGCCTCAGTTGGACCAGCGTTCGTGCTGGACGTGCAGACCGCGTGAGACGACGCTTCATCCAGTCCCAAACATGCTCAGTGGGGGACAGATCTGGAGATCTTGCTGGCCAGGGTAGTTGACTTACACCTTCTAGAGCACGTTGGGTGGCACGGGATACATGCGGACGTGCATTGTCCTGTTGGAACAGCAAGTTCCCTTGCCGGTCTAGGAATGGTAGAACGATGGGTTCGATGACGGTTTGGATGTACCGTGCACTATTCAGTGTCCCCTCGACGATCACCAGTGGTGTACGGCCAGTGTAGGAGATGATGCCGGGTGTTGGCCCTGTGTGCCTCGGTCGTATGCAGTCCTGATTGTGGCGCTCACCTGCACGGCGCCAAACACGCATACGACCATCATTGGCACCAAGGCAGAAGCGACTCTCATCGCTGAAGACGACACGTCTCCATTCGTCCCTCCATTCACGCCTGTCGCGACACCACTGGAGGCGGGCTGCACGATGTTGGGGCGTGAGCGGAAGACGGCCTAACGGTGTGCGGGACCGCAGCCCAGCTTCATGGAGACGGTTGCGAATGGTCCTCGCCGATACCCCAGGAGCAACAGTGTCCCTAATTTGCTGGGAAGTGGCGGTGCGGTCCCCTACGGCACTGCGTAGGATCCTACGGTCTTGGCGTGCATCCGTGCGTCGCTGCGGTCCGGTCCCAGGTCGACGGGCACGTGCAGCTTCCGCCGACCACTGGCGACAACATCGATGTACTGTGGAGACCTCACGCCCCACGTGTTGAGCAATTCGGCGGTACGTCCACCCGGCCTCCCGCATGCCCACTATACGCACTCGCTCAAAGTCCGTCAACTGCACATACGGTTCACGTCCACGCTGTCGCGGCATGCTACCAGTGTTAAAGACTGCGATGGAGCTCAGTATGCCACAGCAAACTGGCTGACACTGACGGCGGCGGTGCACAAATGCTGCGCAGCTAGCGCCATTCGACGGCCAACACCGCGGTTCCTGGTGTGTCCGCTGTGCCGTGCGTGTGATCATTGCTTGTACAGCCCTCTCGCAGTGTCCGGAGCAAGTATGGTGGGTCTGACACACCGGTGTCAATGTGTTCTTTTTTCCATTTCCAGGAGTGTATTTTGTACGAGCTGTAAATAAATAGTTGCCACTATTAAAGTTCCAACCCCCGTATTTATCGCTTTATACGACAGTAAGGAACCATTTAAAATGCATGTCACTTTCAAATCTCCCATTTCATGCTACGCAAGCAAACTGATCAGAGATTGCCGTCATCTGTCTCTGTTCTAATTATGACGTCACATACTATTCCTATCCGACTACAACATCTGCTGAGAGAAACTAGTAGATTCGCAGCTAAGAGGTTTGATTGAGGTGCTCCACGAACGCGATGCACTCTCGACTTGAAGACACGTCCTTCATCACGTAGAAGAGAACCTGACGATGGTTACTTGAAACATTACCAACCCTGTGGGCTCTTGTAGAGCTCAGGGGCAGAACTCATTGTCTCCGCTGTCTGTGTACCATGAAGCGGGCGATTTGAAAGTGATCCGAATTTCAAACTCAATTTACATCCAAATGGTACATTTCTGGTCATGGTTTGCTTATGAGAACATTATCTAATAAGTCGCATCTACTACCACTAGACCCTGTAATAGGGCTTGTGAAACATTCTGTGTATAAGTTTCATTATGCTGCCACATGATTGTTTATGGATTTTGTTTTTCATCAGCCGAAATTTTTTAGCACTTCATTACAATTCTTCATTTGTATGGCCATAGTGTCAGCAGTCGCTTTTTAATTCTTGAGGGTATTTTGTTCTGTCGTTGCAACTTTTTTGTAGTTGCAACTGAAACGTCCCCTTTGAACAATTATACACGACTGTCCTTAAACTGACACAAAATTTTTTTTAGTGCAACGCAATCTGACTTTCAAAAATCCTACAAAAGAATGGCCCTGACTAACATTAAACTATACCTTTCACAAATCACTTACCTCACAAAAATCTTCGCTGCTCAAGCTACTGCAATACAGCGAGCGCCACTACTGCCAGCTAAATAAAAGATTCAAACTATGGAAGGCACTAACTACTGATAGGGATAGTTAGCAAATGAAAGATATTAATAGAGAACAAACAATGTATTTACCTTGATATCAATTTTTGTGAGGTAAGTGATTTGTGAAAGGTATAGTTTAATGTTAGTCAGGGCCATTCTTTTGTAGGATTTTTGAAAGTCAGATTGCGTTGCACTAAAAAAAAAAATATTGTGTATCAGTTTAAGGACAGTCATGTATAATTGTTCAAAGGGGAAGTTTCACAACGACAGAACAAAATACGCTCAAGAACTTCAGTACGACTATTAACACTAGATTATTTCCCATCTTTGGTCAAATTATGCAAAATCCATTGGGATCAGATCTTTTTCACAACTACAAGTTCGTCCAAAACCCAATGGACTTTCTGTCAGCTAGATTCCTTGGGATGCATGCATCTTACTGTCGAAACTCTTAAACCATGTCCTGCACAACAGCTATGTATTCTGGAACAAAACGACTGCAAACAGTCTTTTCTGAATCACCTTCGAAAAAGAATGTTTGCAGTATTTTTGCGAATTTTCGTCCTTGCCGTTCTTCTATGATTTCCATGAAGGAATACCAAAACCTGTTCTTGTTCCAGGAAATATCGCTGTTTTGCAGGACGTGATTTGGGGATCGACAGTGAATGCATGCATTCTGAGGAATATAGCTAGGAGGAGATATATTGGATTTTTGACGAACTTTTATTTGTGGGAAAGGTCTGATCTCGATGGGTTCTGCATAGTTTGTCCAAAGCTGGTGGCCGAAAGTAGAAGGAAGCGGCCTGAGCCATTGTCGTTGAGTTATACCTTTACCAAAGCCATAAACAATCATCCATTCAAAACTTACGTGAAAATTTGCCGTTTTTTCGTAGCAGTTGTTTCTTTAAATGATCTCTGTAAACAAACCCCTCGGCCAGTATCTGAGCTGCCATTGTCGTAATAATAAAAAATTTCAAAAAGTAGTAACGCCATTTTTAGACAGCGCCATCTTCTGGTCAGTTGTAAAGACTGAAAGGGCGACCATCGAATGATGGCCAATAGTGATACCGCTCTTGTATATATGATATCGCTGTGGCATTGTTTTATTATGTTACCAACACTGTCTGCAGTAATAACGTCGTGCCTTGAACGCTGACGTTAAAATTTGTAGTTACAAGTTATGGTCACGTTCACATAACAATAGTTTCTTATCTGTGAACACTGGCACCCGACACCGTATATGGCATTCAATGCTTTCTCAGCTTATGCTGGAAACAGTAAAGCACCTTCCTCCTCTTCAAAGACGCATGCATGGAGCACTTCATTCAACCCTCCTACTTGAGAACACGCCAGTTGCACGCAGCAGTTGTTAAGTCCGATGAAAATGGTATGTGATGTCATAATTACGACAGGGACAGACGGAAGCTGTCTCTCGTTAGTGTGCGTACCGTGAAGTGGAAGATTTGAAAGTGTTCCGAACTTTAAACTTATTATATACCGAAACGATACATTTCTGGAAATCGATCGCTACTGAAACTTTACCAACTAAGTCCTCTTTACAATCAACAGAATTTTGTTTTAGGAATTGCGGAACACTTTGTATATTCGTTCGAACTAGAATCCATGCAAAAATCTTCTGTTGATTTCAACCAACTACAGTGGTTATAGTTGTGTCGGAGTAAAAAAAAAGTGGCTCTGAGCACTATGGGACTTAACATCTGTGGTCATCAGTCCCCTAGAACTGAGAACTACTTAAACCTAACTAACCTAAGCACATCACACGCATCCATGCCCGAGGCAGGATTCGAACCTGCGACCGTAGCGGTCACGGGGTTCCAGACTGAAGCGCCTAGAACCGCACGGCCACAACGACCGGCTCGTCGGAGTAAAGTTGATCCCTGATGGCTGCAGCGATCTGGGCGCGCCTACCTCAAACAATAACGTAACACGATTTTGTGAACGTCTCTATGGCAACGCCGCAGTGTCTCATAGCTCTAAAGGCGGCTCTCGTTTTCTCCTGCGCCCGTTAGCGATTCGCAGTTTGAAGCTGGCAACAATGTTACGAACTACAAGGCATCTTCTTACGCCACCTCGACAATAGTTCACGAAGCGTTTCCAGGAAACTCATCACTTGTTTCCTTGGATACACGGATACATGAAATGAAATAAGCGTTTGGCGTCATTGGCCGGGAGGCCCCTTGCGGGGCAGGTCCGGCCGCCTCGTTGCAGGTCTTATTACATTCGACACCACATTGGGCGACCTGCGCGCCGGATTGGGATGAAATGATCTACATCTATATCTACATGACTACTCTGCAATTCACATTTAAGTGCTTGGCAGAGGGTTCATCGAACCACAATCATACTGTCCCTCTACCATTCCACTCCCGAACAGCGCGCGGGAAAAACGAACACCTAAACCTTTCTGTTCGAGCTGTGATTTCTCTTATTTTATTTTGATGATCATTCCTACCTATGTAGGTTGGGATCCACAACATATTTTCGCATTCGGAAGAGAAAGTTGATGACTGAAATTTCGTAAATAGATCTCGCCGCGACGAAAAACGTCTTTGCTTTAATGACTTCCATCCCAACTCGCGTATCATATCTGCCACACTCTCTCCCCTATTACGTGATAATACAAAACGAGCTGCCCTTTTTTGCACCCTCTCGATGTCCTCCGTCAATCCCACCTGGTAAGGATCCCACGCCGCGCAGCAATATTCTAACAGAGGACGAACGAGTGTAGTGTAAGCTGTCTCTTTAGTGGACTTGTTGCATCTTCTAAGTGTCCTGCTAATGAAACGCAACCTTTGGCTCGCCTTCCCCACAATATTATCTATGTGGTAATTACAACTGAAGTTGTTCGTAGTTTTAACACCCAGGTACTTAGTTGAATTGACAGCCTTGAGAATTGTACTATTCATCGAGTAATCGAATTCCAACGGATTTCTTTTGCAACTCATGTGGATCACCTCACACTTTTTGTTATTTAGCGTCAACTGCCACCTGCCACACCATACAGCAATCTTTTCTAAATCGCTTTGCAACTGATACTGGTCTTCGGATGACCTTACTAGACGGTAAATTACAGCATCATCTGCGAACAACCTAAGAGAACTGCTCAGATTGTCACCCAGGTCATTTATATAGATCAGGAACAGCAGACGTCCCAGGACGCTTCCCTGGGGAACACCTGATATCACTTCAGTTTTACTCGATGATTTGCCGCCTATTACTACGAACTGCGACCTTCCTGACAGGAAATCACGAATCCAATCGCACAACTGAGACGATACCCCATAGGCCCGCAGCTTGATTAGAAGTCGCTTGTGAGGAACGGTGTCAAAAGCTTTCCGGAAATCTCGAAATACGGAATCAACTTGAGATCCCCTGTCGATAGCGGCCATTACTTCGTGCGAATAAAGAGCTAGCTGCGTTGCACAAGAACGATGTTTTCTGAAACCATGCTGATTACGTATCAATAGATCGTTCCCTTCGAGGTGATTCATAATGTTTGAATACAATATATGCTCCAAAACCCTACTGCAAACCGACGTCAATGATATAGGTCTGTAGTTCGATGGATTACTCCTCATACCCTCCTTAAACACTGGTGCGACCTGCGCATATTTCCAAACTGTAGGTACAGATCTATCGGTGAGCGAGCGGTTGTATGTGATTGCTAAGTAGGGAGCTATTGTATCAGCGTAATCTGAAAAGAACCTAATCGGTATACAATCTGGACCTGAAGACTTGCCCGTATCAAGCGATTTGAGTTGTTTCGCAACCCCTAAGGTATCTACTTCTAAGAAACTCATGCTAGCAGCTGTTCGTGTTTCAAATTCTGGAATATTCCATTCGTCTTCCTTGGTGAAGGAATTTTGGAAAACTGCGTTCAATAACTCCGCTTTAGCGGCACAGTCGTCGGTAACAGTATCATCTGCACTGCGCAGCGAAGGTATTGACTGTGTCTTGCCGCTTGTGTACTTTACATACGACCAGAATTTCTTCGGATTTTGTACCAAATTCGTTGTGGAACCTATTAAAGGCATATCGCATTGAAGTCCCTGCCAAATTTCGCGCGTCTGTAAATTTTAGCCAATCTTCGGGATTTCGCGTTCTTCTGAACTTCGCATGTTTTTTCCGTTGCCTCTGCAACAGCGTTCGGACCTGTTTTGTGTACCACGGGGGATCAGTTCGATCTCTTAGCAGTTTATGAGGTATGAATCTTTCAGTTGCTGTTGCTACTATATCTTTGAATTTGAACCACATCTCGTCTACATTTGCATAGTCAGTTTGGAAGGAATGGAGATTGTCTCTTAGGAAGGCTTCTAGTGACACTTTGTCCGCTTTTTTAAATAAAATTATTTTGCGTTTGTTTCTGGTGGATTTGGAAGAAACGGTATTGAGCCTAGCTACAACGACCTTGTGATCACTAATCCCTGTATCAGTCATGATGCTCTCTATCAGCTCTGGATTGTTTGTGGCTAAGAGGTGAAGTGTGTTTCCGCAACCATTTACAATTCGCGTGGGTTCGTTGACTAACTGCTCGAAATAATTTTCGGAGAATGCATTTAGCACAATCTCGGAAGATGTTTTCTGCCTACCACCGGTTTTGAACAAGTATTTTTGCCAACATATCGAGGAAAGGTTGAAGTCCCCACCAACTATAACCGTATGAGTGCGGTATTTATTTGTTACGAGACTCAAATTTTCTGTGAACTGTTCAGCAACTATATCATCGGAGTCTGGGGGTCAGTAGAAGGAGCCAATTATTAACTTAGTCCGGCTGTTAAGTATAACCTCCACCCATACCAATTCGCACGGAATATCTACTTCGACTTCACTACAAGATAAACCACTACTGACAGACACAAACACTCCACCACCAGTTCTGCCTAATCTATCTTTCAATGATGATGAAGACAGCACAACACTCAGTCCCTGAGAGGAGAAAATCCCCGACCCTGCTGGGAATAGAACCCAGGCCCGTAGAACGGCAATCCGTCACGCTGAAGATTCAGCTATCGGGGCAGACACTGGGTACATCAATCCACTGCTTAAGAGTAGGCCTGGCGAAACAGCTCTGTAACTCGCTCCTGCCTAGCTCCGAGCGCTGCGCAATTGCTACTGAGGGGTGAGGAGGTAAAGGAAAAATAAAGCTGCAAGCGGACTTCCCTACAGCAAGGCAGCCGCCTTGTCATATGCCGAGCATGCCACTACCCATGCGTTAATGTGCTACCTACGCAACTGTAAAAAAAAGAAAAAAGAAAAAAAATTCCACATTTTAATATCGTTTGAAGCCCGTGAAAAGTGCTTAGAATTCGATAGCACTATTATAAGCCAGGAAAAAACACTCACTGGAACGTCAATAGCAGCCACATAGACGATATGATGCACCTGCATTCTGGTGAAAGGGTGGGGCTGCTGGCTAAACTGAAGCAGTCTCTTAGGAAAAAACTGACTTAAAGGTCAGCAAAGAAGTGACAAACATGTATAAATTATGAAGTTAAAAAAAGACATGACTAAATAAATGCTGTACCATAAGAAAGCTACTGTAGACGCCAGCATGTACGACCAATAGGGGCAAGTGAAGCTGGCTGTGATACGTCAGGATGTATGACAGTTGATGTCATAGGGCGTGGCTGCAGTAGGGTGGTGGCACGTGTTGAGTGGTGGACTATCATGGAAGCAATATTGATTGAATTACTTTCATAGCAGTTACTGCAGTGGAGATGAAGTAAACAGCTAAAATGTTACTCCAGGTCACTGCACAACTGCTCTTCCAGTCACTGTTACGTGTCCTCACTTTTCTTCGAACAACTAGATGGATGGTACTTGTCATATAAACATTCGAAACAAATATACTCACGGCACCAAGAGCATCTAACGAGTGCAATCTTTCGACAGCTACATTGTTCCTTCCGAATGATATGACGAAGAGGCAACCGGGACAACGTAACTCTCCCCGCGTGCATTCTATCCCGTGCCACGCTGTAAACAAGCGTCGCACGGTTGGCTATCTGTGATCCCTCGTGAGGAAGTCGCAGCACTTCTACTCGGAGTTGTTTTCATGTGACAAGGCTTAAAAGTTTTAATACTTGACTAGCTCACGGCGTTTGGGAAATTAGTTTGCCTACCTTATTATTATCATTACTTATTGATTTACTTACCTTGTTAACCCTCCTATCCCTATCAATTCAGATATGGAAAAATACTAACGAAAAGAATAACATCCGCTAGGTTTCTTCGAGATTCGAACCCGGATTTTCCAATTCCCAGCCAGTTACCTTGGCCGTTGCGCTATTTTTTTTCATTTTGTTTGTTATTGATCGTTGTGTTCGGTCGTTGCGGACGTCGCAAGACATCCTGTTTAAGTTCGGTGCTTGATCCTTACACTCACAAGGGGAGGCCGCCAATTGTGAAATTCAGATTCGATTCATACTGCGCATAATAAAAGCTCATGGCCAGAGGTGCAATGTGGCAAAGCACCAAGATGCACTTCTCAACCGTTGTCGAGAAAATCGACAGTTAAAAGAAACCGTTGCGCTGAAATACTCTCTATGATTAATAACTTTTTACAGCGTTGTGGTGCAGCGGTAAGCGCTCGGGTTCGTAATCCGAAGGTCGCCAGTTCGAATCTCGCGTCATGCAAGTTTTTTTTAGTATTTGTTTTTTGTAATTCATATGTACACTCCTGGAAATTGAAATAAGAACACCGTGAATTCATTGTCCCAGGAAGGGGAAACTTTATTGACACATTCCTGGGGTCAGATACATCACATGATCACACTGACAGAACCACAGGCACACAGACACAGGTAACAGAGCATGCACAATGTCGGCACTAGTACAGTGTATATCCACCTTTCGCAGCAATGCAGGCTGCTATTCTCCCATGGAGACGATCGTAGAGATGCTGGATGTAGTCCTGTGGAACGGCTTGCCATGCCATTTCCACCTGGCGCCTCAGTTGGACCAGCGTTCGTGCTGGACGTGAAGACCGCGTGAGACGACGCTTCATCCAGTCCCAAACATGCTCAATGGGGGACAGATCCGGAGATCTTGCTGGCCAGGGTAGTTGACTTACACCTTCTAGAGCACGTTGGGTGGCACGGGATACATGCGGACGTGCATTGTCCTGTTGGAACAGCAAGTTCCCTTGCCGGTCTAGGAATGGTAGAACGATGGGTTCGATGACGGTTTGGATGTACCGTGCACTATTCAGTGTCCCATCGACGATCACCAGTGGTGTACGGCCAGTGTAGGAGATCGCTCCCCACACCATGATGCCGGGTGTTGGCCCTGTGTGCCTCGGTCGTATGCAGTCCTGATTGTGGCGCTCACCTGCACGGCGCCAAACACGCATACGACCATCATTGGCACCAAGGCAGAAGCGACTCTCATCGCTGAAGACGACACGTCTCCATTCGTCCCTCCATTCACGCCTGTCGAGACACCACTGGAGGCGGGCTGCACGATGTTGAGGCGTGAGCGGAAGACGGCCTAACGGTGTGCGGGACCGTAGCCCAGCTTCATGGAGACGGTTGCGAATGGTCCTCGCCGATACCCCAGGAGCAACAGTGTCCCTAATTTGCTGGGAAGTGGCGGTGCGGTCCCCTACGGCACTGCGTAGGATCCTACGATCTTGGCGTGCATCCGTGCGTCGCTGCGGTCCGGTCCCAGGTCGACGGGCACGTGCACCTTCCGCCGTCCTCTGGCGACAACATCGATGTACTGTGGAGACCTCACGCCCCACGTGTTGAGCAATTCGGCGGTACGTCCACCCGGCCTCCCGCATGCCCACTATACGCCCTCGCTCAAAGTCCGTCAACTGCACATACGGTTCACGTCCACGCTGTCGCGGCATGCTACCAGTGTTAAAGACTGCGATGGAGCTCCGTATGCCACGGCAAACTGGCTGACACTGACGGCGGCGGTGCACAAATGCTGCGCAGCTAGCGCCATTCGACGGCCAACACCGCGGTTCCTGGTGTGTCCGCTGTGCCGTGCGTGTGATCATTGCTTGTACAGCCCTCTCGCAGTGTCCGGAGCAAGTATGGTGGGTCTGACACACCGGTGTCAATGTGTTCTTTTTTCCATTTCCAGGAGTATATATATATATATATATAAGAATTCCCGGCAATCAGTTGCAACAATTATGCATATAATAAGTTGTTGAAAGTCGTTTGTCGTGGAAAAACTGGCGACTTCGAACATCATTATGTTTTCCGCAAACAAAGTTGTATTTCACAAATGTTATTAATTGTCTTCATAATGTTAACCACGTATAGTTAACGGAAGACGTAGAAACGATATTACGACACGAATATGTATAGCGTAAGTCAAACGTTCGAATTAGAATAGAAACCCCACGAACATAAATTTGCTGTGGCAGGTATGAAATATAAACTCCGTTAATCGCTCGTTACACTTGAAGGACAGATGTTGAATGGGCCGAAACGAGCCGCCGCATAACAGCGTAGTTGCCTGCTAACTTCGAAAGAAGGTAGATGCGGTCCCTAGCGCAACTTATAACATCGTCGAAAATCAGTGCGGACGGGAGAGCTTTGGTACACCCTGTTAAACAAACTGAAAAATGGAGGCGGTACAATTGGAGAGCGATCCGCCTTCACCAACATGCATAAGCAGTTTTATGTATATATATATATATATATATATATATATATATATATATATATATATATATTAATTACAAAAAACTAATAATAAAAAAAAGTTGCATGGCGCGGGATTCGATCCGGCGACCTTCATATTACGAACCCGAGCGCTTACCGCTGCGCCAGGACGCTCTGGAAAATTATTAATCGTAGAGAGCATTTCACCGCAACGGTTTCTTTTAACTGTCGATTTTCTCGACAACGGCTGAGAAGTGCATCTTGGTGCTTTGCCACATTACTCCTCTGGCCATGAGCTTTTATTATGCGCAGTATGAATCGAATCTGAATTTCACAATTGGCGGCCTCCCCTTGTCAGTTTTTTATTACAGACGCCAACCGGCTCTCTGACCGAACACGCTGAGCTACCGTGCCGGCGAGCTATCGGCGCTGTAGGTGACAGGCGTTAAGCATGTGGGTACAGACGCGGCAGTTGTAAAAGTTTCTTACCTCGATTTCTGGAAAAGTATGCGTTTTCAGGACCCCATACCTGGTGATGAAAAATGCTCTATTTACAATTATCTATCGATCCCGCCAATTTTGAGTCGATCGTTCGTCATAACCTTTAGGGGCAATTTTCTCAAAAACGTGGGGGTGTTGACCCAAAATATCTTAGATTCCTTCGCGTTAGGTTGTACACCAGTGACCTACGAAATCTGAGTCGAATCGGTTGGCCGTCTCTGAGGCCTTCCCCTTGTCAGTACAGAGACTGCCCTTCAGCTACTGAGCACAGAGTGTAGTGATGCTAGTTTGCTGATTCATCTTGTTGCATGGCCTGGGGCGGTCCTCCCCTTGGCTAACAGCTATTGGCGACGGAGACTAAGTGCCTAAATTTGATGGTATATATGCTTATCATGTCCGCTGTCATTACCATGGGTCCAGTTCTTCCATCACATAAACAAATTCACTGTCCCTTTGGTACCATAAGCGTATTGCAACTCCGACCCTACTCTGCCGACTTCTGCTATGTCAGCTTGCTAGCCACTGCTTCTTGTACACTGAATATACACTCCTGGAAATGGAAAAAAGAACACATTGACACCAGTGTGTCAGACCCACCATACTTGCTCCGGACACTGCGAGAGGGCTGTACAAGCAATGATCACACGCACGGCACAGCGGACACACCAGGAACCGCGGTGTTGGCTGTCGAATGGCGCTAGCTGCGCAGCATTTGTGCACCGCCGCCGTCAGTGTCAGCCAGTTTGCCGTGGCATACGGAGCTCCATCGCAGTCTTTAACACTGGTAGCATGCCGCGACAGCGTGGACGTGAACCGTATGTGCAGTTGACGGACTTTGAGCGAGGGCGTATAGTGGGCATGCGGGAGGCCGGGTGGACGTACCGCCGAATTGCTCAACACGTGGGGCGTGAGGTCTCCACAGTACATCGATGTTGTCGCCAATGGTCGGCGGAAGGTGCACGTGCCCGTCGACCTGGGGCCGGACCGCAACGATGCACGGATGCACGCCAAGACCTTAGGATCCTACGCAGTGCCGTAGGGGACCGCACCGCCACTTCCCAGCAAATTAGGGACACTGTTGCTCCTGGGGTATCGGCGAGGACCATTCGCAACCGTCTCCATGAAGCTGGGCTACGGTCCCGCACACCGTTAGGTCGTCTTCCGCTCACGCCCCAACATCGTGCAGCCCGCCTCCAGTGGTGTCGCGACAGGCGTGAATGGAGGGACGAATGGAGACGTGTCGTCTTCAGCGATGAGAGTCGCTTCTGCCTTGGTGCCAATGATGGTCGTATGTGTGTTTGGCGCCGTGCAGGTGAGCGCCACAATCAGGACTGCATACGACCGAGGCACACAGGGCCAACACCCGGCATCATGGTGTGGGGAGCGATCTCCTACACTGGCCGTACACCACTGGTGATCGTCGAGGGGACACTGAATAGTGGACGGTACATCCAAACCGTCATCGAACCTATCGTTCTACCATTCCTAGACCGGCAAGGGAACTTGCTGTTCCAACAGGACAATGCACGTCCGCATGTATCACGTGCCACCCAACGTGCTCTAGAAGGTGTAAGTCAACTACCCTGGCCAGCAAGATCTCCGGATCTGTCCCCCATTGAGCATGTTTGGGACTGGATGAAGCGTCGTCTCACGCGGTCTTCACGTCCAGCACGAACGCTGGTCCAACTGAGGCGCCAGGTGGAAATGGCATGGCAAGCCGTTCCACAGGACTACATCCAGCATCTCTACGATCGTCTCCATGGGAGAATAGCAGCCTGCATTGCTGCGAAAGGTGGATATACACTGTACTAGTGCCGACATTGTGCATGCTCTGTTGCCTGTGTCTATGTGCCTGTGGGTCTGTCAGTGTGATCATGTGATGTATCTGACCCCAGGAATGTGTCAATAAAGTTTCCCCTTCCTGGGACAATGAATTCACGGTGTTCTTATTTCAATTTCCAGGAGTGTATGTTCTTGCACCATGGCACCTACCTGACCTTCAATGCCCTCCTGAACTTGTGGTTTTGCTGAGTCGTTCATAAAAGCTATTTGTTACTCCAGGTGGAACCGTGGTGCAACATTATTCTCTCATACAGAAAATCTAGTCCAACGAATTGCAGGTCGCTTACATTTCTGGAAAAATCTCACAATACATTTCATTGTTCGACAATTTGTACAATATTCTCCAATTCAGCATTAATGAGAATGTTCATGGTTGATAATTAAATTAATTACGCTAGTATTAACGCAGTCTGACGGAAATTCATACACAGGGAACTTCAGTGAGTTGCTGGTTTTCCATCGAAAGTGGGTACAGACAGCACAAAGCAGTGTAGAAAGCACATTGGTACCAGAAATTGAGATACTTATTTTTATGACTTAACTGCATCATTCTCACGCTATTGCTGAAGTTGCTGTAGCGTCTGCTCTGCTGTAATTCGTTATTCTTGCACTGCGATCACTTCGCCCAGTGAATGGAGAAGGTCGGGTTCCATGGAGTTGTTTAGGTAAGTTACTTTCTGGGCGGTAACAACCTCCAATGTTTTGTGTGATCAGTATAACAACGGCCGCGTCACGTTCAAGACAGCGTTCCCACTGATAATAGCTGGGAGACGAACGGCTCCTTGTGAGATATCAGAAGTTGTGCCATTAACCAGTAACTCACTATCTCATAACTCTTGTCTCATCCTCCTCTTACGTCGACGCCACTCATAGGAATTTATGTAATCACTTCGGGTTTGAACGTGAGATAGATCCACACACATACATGCCCGAGGCACGATTCGAACCTGCGACCGTAGCGGTCCCACGGTTCCAGACTGTAGCGCCTAGAACCGCTCGGCCACCCTGGCCGGCCCAATTCCGATCAGAGGAATGTGATAGAATAACGACAATTACTGCTCATTCGGTTTCACTACATGTTCCGTTCTGCTATTAGTTCCTCCAGGACCTTCTGTAGGCCAGACAGGAATTGTTCCTCAGATAACAATGTAGTACTCAGTTGTCCATGCACTGCACGATGTACGGCCTCCTATAACGACGCCGGCCACGGTAGCCGTGCGGTTCTAGGCGCTTCAGTCCGGAACCGCGTGACTGCTACGGTCGCAGGTTCGAATCCTGCCTCGGGCATAGGTGTGTGTGATGTCCAGAGGTTAGTTAGGTTTAAGTAGTTCTCAGTTCTAGGGGACTGATGGCCTCAGATGTTAAGTCCCTTAGTGCTCAGAGTCATTTGAGCCAAGCCTATAACGCCGTTAGCTCTATCCTACCATCTCCTATACTGTGAGCTAGTGACTGTAGGAGTCTGGCCACAGCCACTGTAGTATCTAGGTGATTTAGCCGAGTCCATTGTGACCACGGTTGATTTTACGTACCCTGTCAATTCCGTTGTTAGTTCTAGAATTTCTTCGAGGCTTATCCAATATACCCTTCTTCATGTCTGTTAGTTGCGTGGTATGCCACCCAATTATAGCCTTGTTTCTGCTGGCTACTTTGCTGACTTGTTCCAGCAAATAATTTAATTCTCGGATATCGTCAGCGTCCGTGAATACCAAAGACCATCTTCAAGAAACTACCACCGGCCTCCAACCACCCTCTCTTACAAGACTGGAAAGTGTGTAGCACCACATCTACTATTTGGCGAAATAATACTTGGTACTCTCCGTGTACTTCCTCCAACACTCGATTCCTCAAAACGTAATTGGAAGAAGGCCTCGTCCAACCTCCGTACTTCGTTCCTCAGTTCTCATGCAGTATATCAGAGTCCATACTGAATCTGCGGCTGAGTTAGTTCCTCTCCGAACTATAATCTATCGTAGATCTCTCGAACAAAAACCATGTCCAGTAGTTGGACGAAAGCACAGATCACACCAGTCTTAAAGAACGGTGGTGGAAGTGAGCCATCAACCTGCTGTCCAGTATCCATGACATCGCTTTGTTGTAGAATCTTAGAACATATATCAGATAAAACATAATGTGTATCTCGAACAGAATGACCTCCTCCATGCCAACCAGCAAAGATTCCGAAAACATCGATCCTGTGAAAGACAACTCACATTTTTCTTACACGGCGTACTGGAAGCTTTGAATCAAGTCAGTACTGGAGTAATTCTTGATTTCAGAAAAGCATTTCACTCAGTATGCTTATTGTCAAAAGTACAATCATATGATATAAAGTGAAATTTGCGACTGGATTGAGGACTTTTTGGTAGGGAGGACGCAGCATGTTGTCTCGGGTGGGAGCCATCGACAATGTAGAAATAACTTCAGGTGCGCCCCAGGGAAGTGTTTTGGCACCCTTTCTGTCGATGTTGTATTTTAATGACCTTGTGGACAAAATTAATAGTACCCCCAGACTTTTCGCAGATGGTACAGTTATCTGTAATGAAGGACTGTCTGAAAGAAGCTACATAAATATTCAGTCAGGTCTTGATAAGATTCCAGTGTGGTGCAAAGATTGGCAATTTGCTTTAAATGCTCAGAAATGTAAACTTCAGCACTTCACAAAACGAAAGAAACATAGTATTATATGAGTACAATATCAATGAGTCAATGGACTTAGCGAACTAATAGAAATACCTGTCTGTAGCACATTGTAGGGATATGAAATGGAATGATCATATAGACTCAGTTGTTGGTAGAATAATGGGGAAGTGCAACAATCTTCAAAGGAGATTGCTTGAAAATCTCTCTTGTGATCCATTCCAGAATACTGTTCTAGTGTGTGGGACCCGAACCAAATAGGGCTAACAAGGGATATTAAACTTTTACAGAGAGGGGCAGCACGAATGATCACAGGTTTGTTTGATTCGAGTCTTACAGACATGTTGAAGAAACTGAACTGGATTCTTGAAGATAGAAGTAAACTATCCCGAGAAAGCCTATTAACAAAGTTTCGAAGACCCGTCTTTAAATGATGACTCTAGGAATATACTACAACCCCTTACGTATCGCTCACACAGGGATCGTGAGCACAAGATTAGAATAATTACGCCACGCACAGCGGCATTCAAACCGTCATTCTTCCCGTGCTTCATATGTAAATGAAACGGGAAGAGACCCTAATAACTGGTACAATGTGACGTATACTCTGCCATGCACGTCACGGTGATTTGCAGAACATAAATGTAGATGTGATGTATAATTTCACCGTCAAATTGTGGGTGGTTAGGACGACATCCTCCTGTTTGGAGGTTGTTGATTTTGCACTGCCTCTACCACTGCCTCACTGAAGAGGTGCATCACTTCTAGAATTATGGTACACGTCAAGGTCGTCCTTCGTGGTAACACAACATGGGGAAAGGAAGCCATAATTACTATCCCTCCCCCTCTTGAGAAGATCAGATGCCCATCACTCGCCACTACACACCATAGGCGATACATAAATCCCTGTATCAACTAACTCTTTAGACAATAAACTCCCTGGCACGCCTATCGCTAAAAAATGCACCGATAAATAAATATTCCATATCGACTGGAGTATTCTCAGCATACAAAAAACAATAACAAAACGTAATCCAACCTTTACTATGAACCCCCTATTTTGTAAATTATTATTTAAAGAAATAAACACTTTCAAAATACATATGGTAATCTACCTGTCTACTCGTGTGATTTTAGTATGTACGGTATCTCACGCGCACCCTGTAGCCAAGTTCCCGCTTCCTTACTTCCTTGTTTGTCGTCTACCTTCTTCCCAGGTAGTGGCACAGGTACCTGCGATAAGGTGTTTGGAGCGCCTTTACAGGGACAAATGCGCCTCACGCGGGGAATGGTTGTCTGTGTTGGAAATTACAATTGCCGCCGGTGTGGCCGTGCGGTTCTAAGCGCGTCAGTTTGGAACCGCGTGACCGCTACGGTCGCAGGTTCGAATCCTGCCTCGGGCATGGATGTGTGTGATGTCCTTAGGTTAGTTAGGTTTAAGTAGTTCTAAGTTCTAGGGGACTGATGACCTCAGTAGTTAAGTCCCATAGTGCTCAGACCCATTTTTGAAATTACAATTTTACAATTACAGGTGGCGTCATTTCCACAACTTTGTACAACCTTGATATTTCGTGATAAATTTACTTGTCTTAGCTTTCAGTTTATACAGGCTAGCTAACATCAGCCATTGACCAGTCGTATATTGTGGCAACTTACCGCTTCACCGTCCCATTTTCTGTTGACGAGTGTCTTAGTGTTCTAAATAGTTCAAATGGCTCTAAGCACTATGGGACTTAACATCTGAGGTCATCAGTCCACTAGACTTTGAAGTACGAGGGCAGTTCAATAAGTAATGCAACACATTTTTTTTCTGAAACAGCGGTTGTTTTATTCAGCATTGAAATACACCAGGTTATTCCCCAATCTTTTAGCTACACAACACTATTTTTCAACGTAATCTCCATTCAATGCTACGGCCTTACGCCACCTTGAAATGAGGGCCTGTATGCCTGCACGGTACCATTCCACTGGTCGATGTCAGAGCCAACGTCGTACTGCATCAATAACTTCTTCATCACCCGCGTAGTGCCTCCCACGGATTGCGTGCTTCATTGGGCCAAACATATGGAAATCCGACGGTGCGAGATCGGGGCTGTAGGGTGCATGAGGAAGAACAGTCCACTGAAGTTTTGTGAGCTCCTCTCGGGTGCGAAGACTTGTGTGAGGTCTTGCGTTGTCATGAAGAAGGAGAAATTCGTTCAGATTTTTGTGCCTACGAACACGCTGAAGTCGTTTCTTCAATTTCTGAAGAGTAGCACAATACACTTCAGAGTTGATCGTTTGACCATGGGGAAGGACATCGAACAGAATAACCACTTCAGCGTCCCAGAAGACTGTAACCATGACTTTACCGACTGAGGATATGGCTTTAAACTTTTTCTTGGTAGGGGAGTGGGTGTGGCGCCACTCCATTGATTGCCGTTTTGTTTCAGGTTCGAAGTGATGAACCCATGTTTCATCGCCTGTAACAATCTTTGACAAGAAATTGTCACCCTCAGCCACATGACGAGCAAGCAATTCCGCACAGATGGTTCTCCTTTGCTCTTTATGGTGTTTGGTTAGACAACGAGGGACCCAGCGGGAACAAACCTTTGAATATCCCAACTGGTGAACAATTGTGACAGCACTACCAACAGAGATGTCAAGTTGAGCACTGAGTTGTTTGATGGTGATCCGTCGATCATCTCGAACGAGTGTGTTCGCACGCTCCGCCATTGCAGGAGTCACAGCTGTGCACGGCCGGCCCGCACGCGGGAGATCAGACAGTCTTGCTTGACCTTGCGGCGATGATGACACACGCTTTGCCCAACGACTCACCGTGCTTTTGTCCACTGCCAGATCACCGTAGACATTCTGCAAGCGCCTATGAATATCTGAGATGCCCTGGTTTCCGCCAAAAGAAACTCGATCACTGCCCGTTGTTTGCAACGCACATCCGTTACAGACGCCATTTTAACAGCTCCGTACAGCGCTGCCACTTGTCGGAAGTCAATGAAACTATACGAGACGAAGCGGGAATGTTTGAAAATATTCCACAAGAAATTTCCGGTTTTTTCAACCAAAATTGGCCGAGAAAAAAAATGTGTTGCATTACTTATTGAACTGCCCTCGTACGTAAAACTAACTACCCTAAGGACATCACACACATCCATGCCCGAGGCGGGATTCGAACCTGCGACCGTAGCAGCAGCGCGGTTCCGGACTGAAGCGCCTAGAAGCGCTCGGTCACAGGTGCCGGCTTCAGTGTTCACCTTCTGCACATACATCTTTAAATATTCCAGCGATATTCAGTACAGGTTCCTCATTTCTTCCCACCTTCGTTTTAATAACCTTAAATGGTGATGGCATTTTCCTTCTGTATAGGGCTTTGTATGGTGAGAGAGATCAACACCACCATGTACTTTTGAATTATACACGGCCATGATATAAGGAAGGTGCTCATCCCAATCACTATGGTGACCACCGGAATAACACCTCAGCATCTTTCCAATAGTTCAGTGAATGTGTTCAATCGTTCCATTAGTCTGCAGATGCAATGGATTAGTTATTAGTTTTCGGGTACATAGCAGGTGACATAAGAGTGGAGGGGCATGAAAAGGATGCAGTGATTGAGAAGGGTGTAAGACAGGGTTGTAGCCTGTCCCAGAAGTTATTCAATCTGTACATTGAGCAAACAGTAAAGTAAACCAAAGAAAAATTTGAAGAAGGGATAATGTGGTGTCACCGCCAGACACCACACTTGCTAGGTGGTAGCCTTTAAATCGGCCGCGGTCCGTTAGTATACGTCGGACCCGCGTGTCGCCACTATCAGTGATTGCAGACCGAGCGCCGCCACACGGCAGGTCTAGAGAGACTTCCTAGCACTCGCCCCAGTTGTACAACCGACTTTGCTAGCGATGGTTCACTGACAAAATACGCTCTCAATTGCCGAGACGATAGTTTAACATAGCCTTCAGCTACGTCATTTGCTACGACCTAGCAAGGCGCCATTATCAGTTAGCATTGATATTGTGAATCATGTACCGGCAAGACCGACGTTCTTCATTAACGGATTAAAGTTAAGTATTCCACCAGCTACGTCCGTTTTTCTAAATTATAATTTCCTTGTCCTGTTCCAGATCTCACGCCAGCCTGCGTGAGCTAAAACGCGTGCCTTTCGGCCTCCTTCTAGTAACACGGTGTTTGCTCTCCTGCCAGAGAGAAGAAAAAAAACTTTGAGGTTTTGCCAATAACATTGTAATTCTGTCTGAGACATCTAAGGACTTGGAAATTTTTGGAAATTTGTGGTAAGGTCTTATGGGACCAAACTGCTAAGGTCATCCGCCCCAAAGACTACACACTACCTAATCTAACTTAAACTAAGTTACGCTACGGATAACACACACATCCATGTCCGAGGGACGCCTTGTCACAGACTTGTGAAATGGTCGTATGGGTAAGTGCCCACTTCGTCTCTACCTCGGGACAGCTGTGTCCCATCGCTCGCGCGTGGCTATAACACCACGTTCAAACTCACTTGAATCTTGATAACCTGCCATTGTAGCAGAAGTAACCGATCTAACAACTGCGCTAGACACGTGTTGTCTTATATAGGCGTTACCGACCGCAGTATCGTTCATATGGTTCAAATGGCTCTAAGCACTATGGGACTCAACATCTGAGGTCATCAGTCCCCTAGACATAGAACTACGTAAACCTAACTAACCTAAGGACATCACACACATCCATGCCCGAGGCAGGATTCGAACCTGTGACCGTAGCAGCCGCGTGGTTCCGGACTGAAGCGCCTAGAACCGCTCGGCCACAGCGGCGAGCCGCAGTATCGTCTTCTGCGTGTTTACATATCTCTGTATTTGCATACTCATGCCTCTACCAGTTTCTTTGGGGCTTCAGTGTAATTTCTGAAGACAATAATTGCTATTTGTGATATGGAATATGTTTTGTAATCTACATGAAAAGCTCTAACATGGACGCCTGAGACCGCGCGGCTACCCCGTGCTGCACTTGGAGGAACAGTAGAACGGAGTGGACAGTGTCTTGAAAGGTTGATATAAGACGAACATCAACAATAGCAAAACAAGGATAATGGAATGTTGTCGAATTAAATCAGGTGATGCTTAGGGAATGAGATTAGGAAACGAGACACTTAAAGTAGTAGATGAGATTTGCTATTTGATCAGTAAAATAGTGATGATAGCCGAAGCAGAGAGGATATTCTATTGTTAACGGAGGTACAAACATATGGAATAGGTTACCAGGTATGTGAGTCGCTCGAAGACTTCTTAAGTAATGGAACGCAGTACGCTGTCCTCGACGACGAGTGTTCATCAGAGACAAGGGTATCGTCAGGAGTGCTCCAGGAAAGTGTGGTAGGACCGCTATTATTTTCAATCTACATCAGTTATGTAGTGAACTTGGTGGGCAGTAATCTTCGGTTGTTTGCTGATGGTGCTCTGACGCTGAGAAGGTGTCGTCGTTCGGAGACTGTAGGAGAATACAAGATGTCTTAGACAAAATTTCTAATTGGTGTGATGAATGTAGATATGTAGAAAAATATGAGTAAACGCAGATGAGTAAAAAAAAACAAAACCGTTATGTTCGGATACAGCATTAGTAGTGTGCTACATGAGAGTCGTGTCGATTAACGCGTAACGCTGAAAAGAGATATAAAACGGAACTAGCATGCGAGGATCGTGGCAGGCGAGATGAATGGTCGACTACGGTTTATGGGGAGAATTCTGGGAAGTGTGGTTCATCTGTAAAGGAGACCGCATATAGGACGTTAGTGCGATCTGTTCTCGACTATTCCTCGAATGTCTGGAATCCGTACAAGGTCGCATTAAAGAACATGTTCGAAGAAACAGACACAACATATTTGTATATATAGGTAGGGTGCGACGACCAAAGTTTCGTAACTTCAGTGCAGATGCACACCAAGCCAGATGTTGTGGGGATCCGAAATGGTGAGTAAAGGGTCCACTGGTAGCTGACGCTACGTTAGGAGTGTGTAACGTGCTGGGAATTTCGGTAGGCTGGGAATCGTGCTTGGAAGGCCGATGCGGTTAAGGCGACGACTCCCGTTAAGCGAGAGATCCGGGTTCGAGTCACGGTCAGGCATAAATTTTCACCTGCTATCATTGACTCATTTCAGTGTCCATATATGACTAATATCAACGAAAACCTTTGTATAAGGAAGAATGTTTGAGGAAACTGAGATGCTAGGCACCATACGTGCTCCCGGTAAACACCTTTTATGTGGCTGTGACTAAGCAACTTTTTTATCTAAGCTGCAGCCGATTGTTTGAGATAAAACTTTTCCTAACGACTAAATGTGTGAAAATCTCGAGTTTCTCCAGTAAATCTAACTTATAGCCCTTCCTTTCTTGATGGCCGAACGAGGTGGCGCAGTGGTTAGCACACTGGACTCGCATTCGGGAGGACGACACTTCAAACCCGCGTCCGGCCACCCTGATTTGGGTTTTCCGTGATTTTACTAAATCGCTTCTGGTAAATGTCGGGATGGTTCCATTGAAAGGATCCGGCTGACTTCCTTCCCCATCCTTCCCTAATCAGATGGGACCTATGACCTCGATGTTTGGTTCCCTTCCCCAAATCAACCTTCCTTGATGTAAAATTACAATTTCTTCTAGTTTTCTCTGAGACTGGTCAGAATTTAACAAATGCTCTGCGAAGGTGGAATTTCACTTTCTTTTACCTCCTTTGACCAGTTAGTGCTCTTTATACCAACTATGAATGCCCATCTAGATTGTCCTATATAATATCTCGGACGGTAATCACACAGCATTTTGTAAACACATGAGTTGACAAAAGGATCTTCGTTTACCCCAAGGGTGTACACTAAATGTTTGTTTAAGCTATTGTTGGTGGAGAATGTGATCTTACAGCTACATTTCTTCAGTTAAGAGTGGGCTAATACTATATGACGTTATTAGCCAAGATGGGCACTCAAATAAATTTTTCGTTTGCCCCTTTTTCCTTCCATTTATTATTTCCAAGCGTTGGCGAAGATCCATCACCTGTTGTTTTGCTTCGGAGGCAGCAGAATTCCTTAGCTTCGTCTACTTTGTGATAATCAATTGTGATGTTAAGTTTATCTCTAATCTCATTTTTTGCTACTAAGCATTCCTTACGTCTTTCTTAGATTTATTGCCAATCCACAGTATGTGTTCATCACACTATTCGTTCTATTTGACGGGTCCTGCTCACTTTCCATGAGGACGGGACGGTTTTCTTCATCCAAACTGTGGCTATTACGACGGTTGACCGGACCACTGTTTGGCAAATGCGTTTTATCTGTGAAAAGAACGATCTGAGCAAAGTCTGGAACGTTGACACAACGGTGTAGGAACCACACGCTGTAATCAGCACTTGGTGGAGGATGACCTGGTCTCATCTGCCTGCAATATCGGCAAGTGGTATGGGTGAAGTTGCTGTTCATGGAGAAATCGCCAGACGCTGGTCTGCGATATATCCACGAACGTGCGATTTTGCGAGTACTCGTCGACGGGTTCTGGTGGACCAGTTGAACCTCCTCCACGTCGACGGTGCGTCGCGCCCGGCCTCGACCACAGTCGGCCCTATTTGCTTTGAAGATGCCAATTTCCCGAAGCCTTTGTTCCAATATTGCAAAAATGGCATGTGATGGACCGGCACGACCTGGAAATCGTTCGTGATAACTAATTGACTATTTCGTCCACTTTCACCGTAGATGGGCAACATGTCGGGGTACTCGGGAAACAGCAAATGCCATCAGTTAATAAAACATTCTCGGGTTTCAAGCAGCGTCAAGTGGTTTAGCGCCCGCAAGTGGATTACTTGACAATGGCAGAGGAGATCTCTGCCGAAAGGTCGTGGACTACACCACTTGACGCGGTTTGAAACCCGAGAATGTTTTACTAACGTATATCTCCGCGAAAGCATGCATTCGTACATAGAAAATGCCATCATAATTAAAAAATCAGAGGACAAGGATCCCTCGGCCCAAAAAAGTATAGGGCTATCTGCTTAGTTAACACTTTGGCCAAGTTCCGGGAACGACTTTTGTGCGACCGCTTGCAATCGCACGGGAGCTCCTTGGCCTTAGATCACACCATTTCAGTCTCAGGGCGGGAAAAGTCTATAGATGACGCACTAAGAAGGGTACTGACCATTGTTAATAACGCAGAAAGCAGAAACGCAGTTGCTATTCTCATAGATATTTCGGACTGCTTTGATAATCTCTGGTGGCCCGCAATGTTTGCAAGACTCAGAGTGATGCAGATCCCTAACGCCCTTTACCATAGCCTCTCGAACTACTGCAGAAACAGGGTGCTTGAACGGCGCATGGGAAGTCAAAAAGTGATTAAAACAGTCACCAAAGGTTGCCCGAAAGGATCCATCTGTGGTTCCCTCTTTTGGGATACAGTCTTTGAACCCCTGCAACATCAACTGGATGGGAATAACCGTGCGAATGGGGCGATAGCATACGCAGATCACCTGGTGCTGGTCTCCACAGACACAAGAGAGCAACTAAAACACCGCTCAATACAGCTACTCACAAGCACCAGCCAGTGATGCAAACATACTAAACTTCAGATGGCTGTACACAAAGTAGTTCACATACTACTCCAAGAAATACTACAAAGTAATCCTACCACAAAACTACACGACATTAGCATACGCAGACAACGGAAAACACGACAACTTGGTGTCCAACTCGACGAACGACTGTCCGTTGACGAACACATCAGAACATCGGCTGACAGGGCTGCCAAGATCACACACAAACTGGCCAGACACATTTCAGGTTAGCATTACACAAACTGAGAATTTACCATTGTGCGCTCCTTGACTCTGTTTTGCAGCCAGTGCACTTGCGCCCCGCCCCCCCCCCTCCGCCCCCCCCCCCCTCCCCATAGAGTAAGTCTGGTGACCAATAGGAACATCGTTCGGCGAAGGCAGAGAAGTGCTCTGGTAAGCATGCCAGGCGTCTGCATGGTGGTTGAAACCTTCCCTATCTACATAACCATAAGGTTTCGGGCTGCAATGTACTCGCTGAGGAGGGGGAGACAGGAGAAGGTAATCGAGATTACCGGACAGGACATCACCCACAAGCAAACTCATTAAATGACGGGTGGATACTAGTAAAAGGGAATGAGAGGCAAGCGATAAGAGCCGTAGGGTATATCGGTTCTTCACGGTCGGGGGTTCGAGTCCTCCCTCGGGCACGGGTGTGTGTGTTCTCCTTAGCGTAAGTTAGTTTAAGTTAGATTAGGTAGTGCGTAAGCCTAGGGACCGATGACCTCAGCAGTTTGGTCCCATAGTCCTTACCACAAATTTCCAAACTTTTCTTCACGGTCATCAGCAAACGTGTGACACTGGATCATATCTGGGTATGGTTCACTTTCTGACAGGTCATGACCCTTACCCTACGCATTTACACTGCGTAGGCCGCAGCCAGATGCTGCTTGTACATATGGGGAACATGGATACCAGGAACACATGCTTTTCCACTGTCACCGATACAGAGTAGCACATCAGACACCAAAGCAGCATGAGAATGACGTGATACGGGCAATAAGCGACAGAGAGGAGCAGGAGATAATAAATAAAGTCGGTGATGATGTCTTAAGATCATTACATGACGAATACGGACACGGCCGTATAATAGAACACTTCAACGCACACGAAGCACGTAAGACAGCAATCCCAATTCGTACACCAACACAGACAACGGTTCCGAAACACACACACTCACTTAAACAGGGAACACTTTCATTAACACGTACCGCAGACAACGATACACAACATCTAGAATGATTGAACTGCATTGGAATAAACCGTGTAATGCAATCAACCCTGTAAACCTATTCTAGCTTAAGTATAAACACCAGGCGTATCCACCCCGCGGTCAGTATACTGCTGTAGGGATGTAAGGCTTGTAACTGAACGCTTAATGTACAAACAACATAACAAATAAAATTCAAGACACATACGAACTGAAGGTTAATTTAATAATCCCAAGAAATAACATACTTTATACTGACACACCGCTACGCTTTCCACAATGTGCATAATAGTTAGGTGCTTTTGTAAATAGTGTTTGGAAATATTAATCCATAAATTAAACTTAGCGAACGTGGACTGAAGTCTCGATATAATTCCGAGACTTTCAGACCAGGCTGGCTCAGGTAGGGTAACATTTCTCTCTCTCTTTCTGTCCAAGTCTTTCCTATCAACTATCATCATACCTTCTTAAAAATATAAATATTTTTTGTGTTTTACTTTAAATTTCTAATGCACTTTTATTATTATTTCCATTGTATGCTGAGGAGCCAAAGAAACTGGTACACCTGCCTAATATCGTGTAGGGCGCCCGCGAGAATTCGGAAGTGCCGCAACACGACGTGGCATGGAGTCGACTGACGTCTGCAGTAGTGTTGGAGGGAACTGACACCATGAATCCTGCAGGCCTGTCCATAAATCCGTAAGAGTAAGAAGATGTGGAGACCTCTTCTGAACAGCACGTTGCAGGCATCCCAGATACGCTCAATAATGTTCATATCTGGGGAGTTTGGTGGCCAGCGGAAGTACACTCCTGGAAATTGAAATAAGAACACCGTGAATTCATTGTCCCAGGAAGGGGAAACTTTATTGACACATTCCTGGGGTCAGATACATCACATGATCACACTGACAGAATCACAGGCACATAGACACAGGCAACAGAGCATGCACAATGTCGGCACTAGTACAGTGTATATCCACCTTTCGCAGCAATGCAGGCTGCTATTCTCCCATGGAGACGATCGTAGAGATGCTGGATGTAGTCCTGTGGAACGGCTTGCCATGCCATTTCCACCTGGCGCCTCAGTTGGAGCAGCGTTCGTGCTGGACGTGCAGACCGCGTGAGACGACGCTTCATCCAGTCCCAAACATGCTCAATGGGGGACAGATCCGGAAATCTTGCTGGCCAGGGTAGTTGACTTACACCTTCTAGAGCACGTTGGGTGGCACGGGATACATGCGGACGTGCATTGTCCTGTTGGAACAGCAAGTTCCCTTGCCGGTCTAGGAATGGTAAAACGATGGGTTCGATGACGGTTTGGATGTACCGTCCACTATTCAGTGTCCCCTCGACGATCACCAGTGGTGTACGGCCAGTGTAGGAGATCGCTCCCCACACCATGATGCCGGGTGTTGGCCCTGTGTGCCTCGGTCGTATGCAGTCCTGATTGTGGCGCTCACCTGCACGGCGCCAAACACGCATACGACCATCATTGGCACCAAGGCAGAAGCGACTCTCATCGCTGAAGACGACACGTCTCCATTCGTCCCTCCATTCACGCCTGTCGCGACACCACTGGAGGCGGGCTGCACGATGTTGGGGCGTGAGCGGAAGACGGCCTAACGGTGTGCGGGACCGTAGCCCAGCTTCATGGAGACGGTTGCGAATGGTCCTCGCCGATACCCCAGGAGCAACAGTGTCCCTAATTTGCTGGGAAGTGGCGGTGCGGTCCCCTACGGCACTGTGTAGGATCCTACGGTCTTGGCGTGCATCCGTGCGTCGCTGCGGTCCGGTCCCAGGTCGACGGGCACGTGCACCTTCCGCCGACCACTGGCGACAACATCGATGTACTGTGGAGACCTCACGCCCGACGTGTTGAGCTATTCGGCGGTACGTCCACCCGGCCTCCCGCATGCCCACTATACGCCCTCGCTCAAAGTCCGTCAACTGCACATACGGTTCACGTCCACGCTGTCGCGGCATGCTACCAGTGTTAAAGACTGCGATGGAGCTCCGTATGCCACGGCAAACTGGCTGACACTGACGGCGGCGGTGCACAAATGCTGCGCAGCTAGCGCCATTCGACGGCCAACACCGCGGTTCCTGGAGTGTCCGCTGTGCCGTGCGTGTGATCATTGCTTGTACAGCCCTCTCGCAGTGTCCGGAGCAAGTATGGTGGGTCTGAGACACCGGTGTCAATGTGTTCTTTTTTCCATTTCCAGGAGTGTATTTAAATTCACAAGAGTGTTCCTGGAGCCAATCTGTAGCAATTCTGGAGGTGTGGTCTGTCGCATTGCCCTGCTGAAATTACCCAAGTCCGTCGGAATGCACAATGAACATGAATGGATGCAGATGATCAGACAAGATGCTTACGTACATGTCACCTGTCAGAGTCGTATCTAGACATATCAGGGGTCCCTTGTCAATCCAACTGCACACGCCCCAAACCATTACAAAGCCTCCACCAGTTTGAACAGCCCCCTGCTGACATGCAGGGTCCACGAATTCATGAGGTTATCTCCATACCCGTGCACGTCCATCCGCTCGATACAATTTGAAACGAGACTTTTCCGACCAAGTAACATGTTTCCAGTCATCAACAGTCGAATGTTGATGTTGAGGGGCCCAGGCGAAGCGAAAAGCCTTGTGCCGTGCAGTCATCAATGGAACACGACTGGGTCTTCGGCTCCAAAGCGCAAATCGATGATGTTTCATTGAATGATTCGCAGGCTGACACTTGTTGATGGCCGAGCATTGAAATCTACAGCAATTTGCGGACCGGTTGCACTTTGGTCACGTTGAACGATTCTCTTTAGTCGTCGTTGGTCCTTTCTTGCAGGATCTTTTTCCGGCCGCAGCGACGTCAGAGATTTGATGTAAGGCAACAGGTCTTTAAATGAGCAATAAATCAAATTCAAATTTAAATTGTACCCGGGGAACGTGTACTCTGCCATTCTGTAATGCTTTATCTTTCTCGAACCCTCATTGGCAACTAACGTGCGCCGCGCGGGATTAGCCGAGCGGTCTTAGGCGCTTCAGTCATGGACTGTGCGGCTGGTCCCGGCGGAGGTTCGAGTCCTCCCTCGGGCATGGGTGTATGTGTTTGTCCTTAGGATAATTTAGGTTACGTAGTGTGTAAGCTTAGGGCTGATGACCTTAGCAGTAAAGTCCCATAAGATTTCACACACATTTGAACAACTAACATGGTTGTGCTTGAATTCATTGGGTTGTTCTCTGATGAAACGTTATATGACGTAACACAAGACATAACGTGACGTGAGACCCCGACCTTTGTCAGTATGTATTGCTTTCCTTCTTTTAAAATCGGTTATCTTCCTAATTGCGTATTTTTTGTCATGTCTTAATTGCCAAATGCTTCTGTCCCGATTCCCCTCTGCAACATCTTTAACTATGTAATAGGAATTCTGAACCACCCGTGTATCGTTCTGTGTGCTTAGTACTGCAGGCAATAGCTGGTGAGCCGTAGGCGGGACGAGGAACAGAATCACTTGTGGGGCAGTAGCAGGCCGGTAGTAGCAGCGGAAGGGAGCGCAAGCGCCCACATCAATATTGCAGCGTTACGCCGTAACAGCAGACGTCGCCAGAGGTGTGGAACGCTGCGTCAAACGGCACCCACTGGCTGTCTCCACACAAGAATAGCCAGTTTCTGTTCATATGGGCCTCGAGGTTCTAGGGGAAGACACGTGTGGTATTTTAAGTGGCAAGAGATTTGGGAGTTCTCAACGGACTGGACTGAGCAATGAATGCCCGACTCTTATAATCGTACACCACACTTGACCAGAGACATCTGGGGCACGGGCATACAGCTGCTCAACAATATGCGTAGCAGTAATTATATTGAAAGTTCTTTTCAGGTGTCAGTGTTATTAGACACGTACTATTAATTTCGGCCTTCGGTCCACGACCGGTGACCATGTTCTGTTTGTAGTCGTAGGCGGAGTATGCGAGGTAGATCGTTTAACAAAGAACACACGTTCTATTTACAATTCTTACATGTAGCCAAGCCGACAAGTAACAGATCTTACCTCTTCCGTTCGTTTAGCAATGATTAGTCTCAGAATACTATCCTCGTTGCTGAATAGTGGCTTCTGGTAACTGATGATTGTAATTTTGTCATATGATGACATGGTTGGAGACTGTCGGTGCTATTTGAAGACAAATGTTAATGGTATTGAGACAGCAACCAGCCACAAATTTATTTCAAGTTCCTTTATTCAAAAGGTACCGTTACTGGTTTTGAATCATTACGATTCATCACTATGCACAGCAATGCATCAGCCACACATCATGCATGGTCCATTAGAATCGCTAGGGAGAAGGCAGCTTGTGCTATTCTGGAACGGATTTCTGCAGCATCACTCAGCAAGTAGCTCTTCACTGGAACGCAGATAGAGGGAGGGCTCATGCCAGCAGCGGCGAGCACACATGTGTGTGTTCAACTTTCGAGCATCTGCGCTCTGTAAATAGGTCTTCTCTCCCATCCGGTCATGTCAGCAATGGTGCCTAGGTGAACACGTATTTCGAGAGGAATTTCTCAGGTAGCAAGTATGAAAGGGATGTCGCCGCCTCATGCATGCGGGGGAAGGGGGGGGGGGGGCGGGGGAGAGGGGGGCACTGTCTGCATACATTGTTTCCATGATTGTTGCATTATTTTGTGAGCAGGTCTGTAGGATGTGCTATGTGTTATTTGGACAGTTTATGAGTACTGAGCATGTCTGCACATCAGTGTACTGCATTATCTAGGAGGAGTCTGCATGTATGTACCGAAATTATTTCGGTAATTAGGAGTTGTTTGCCTGTCTGCAGAGCGTTATTTCGTAGTAGTTTACACGTCTGTGAGCTGTGTGGCGTGACCCCAAGCATGTGTTTTGTATCAATGTGGTAAATATACTCTATCCCTAAATAAAGTGTTCCAAAATAAACAAAGTACACTCCTTCCTTACTCTCTCCAACAACCCAGTGTAGGCTGCGTCATTTTCATACCATTTTCCCCCTCCAGACCACCCTCTTAGATTACATCACAAGAGGGATGACATCACCCTCTGGTGGTTGTACTGTGTGCTAGGTCAGTTGGAGTCTAGATCTCATGGTGGAGACACTGCCTGCAAAATAAAGACTTAGGTTCAGCATAGGCAGAGTCGTTTTCCCACCATTTTCCCCCACCCCAGACCACCATCTTGGGTTACATCATGGAATGGATGACAGTACCCTCTGGTGGCAGTTCTGTGTACTAGGTTAGTTGGATTCTAGACCCCATGGCAACCACACTGTTTCCCCACATCTTGGATAACAGTACTTGAGTCATCAGCTGATGTCATGGCTGACATCTTGGATTACATCACGGAATGGATGACAGCACCCTCTGGTGGTCGTACTGTGTGCTAGGTCAGTTGGAGTCTAGATCTCATGGTGGAGACACTGCCTGCAAAATAAAGACTTAGGTTCAGCATAGGCAGAGTCGTTTTCCCACCATTTTCCCCCACCCCAGACCACCATCTTGGGTTACATCATGGAATGGATGACAGTACCCTCTGGTGGCAGTTCTGTGTACTAGGTTAGTTGGATTCTAGACCCCATGGCAACCACACTGTTTCCCCACATCTTGGATAACAGTACTTGAGTCATCAGCTGATGTCATGGCTGACATCTTGTATTACATCACGGAACGGATGACAGCACCCTCTGGTGGTCGTACTGTGTACTAGGTCAGTTGGGCTCTAGACCTTGTGGTGAACACACTGGATGGCGGTAGTGCCTCTTGATGTGTTGGCAGAAGAGCCAACACCGTGTTGCTAGAGGAGGCCGAAATGCACGCGTTTACACTCACGCAGACTGGCGTGAGGTCTGGAACAATTAAAGGAGTTGAGTCTAATAAATAAAGAACGTAGTTGCTTGAATACTTAACTTGAATCCATAGTTGGAGAACATCGCTCTTGATGATACATAATTACAATCTCAATATAAACTGGTAATGGCGCCTTGGTAGGTCGTAGCTAATGACGTAGCTGAAGGCTATGCTAACTATCGTCTCGGCAAATGAGAGCGTATTTGTCAGTGATCCATCTCTGGCAAAGTCTGCTGTACAACTGGGGCGAGTGCTAGGACGTCTAACTAGACCTGCTGTGTGGTGGCACTCGGTCTGCAATCACTGACAGTGGCGACCCGCGGGTCCGACGTATACTACCGGACCGCGGCCGATTTAAAGGCTACCACCTAGCAAGTGTGGTGTCTGGCGGTGACACCACATTCCTCCCCCGCAAATCCGCGTACGGTTGTGTTATAAGGCTTCCGCCCGCCGTGGGGAGGACCCCATGTTGACGTATGCGACGAGATGGGGAGCCTAATAACAGGCGAGGCTGTGCCACCAGCACCCTGCCATTCGGCCCGAGGGGAGCTAGGAAACGCCTGAAAACCTAGTCCAGGGTGCACGCCAACATGAGGTGTAGGCGCCCGGAGAGAGACAGGAGGGGCCGAAGTGTCGACCTCCATCAGAACGGGGCACCCGACGGGCGAAGACGACATCTGATCCGGAACGGGCAAGAGTTCCATGTCGGAGGACAGCTGGTCACGGGAAGCGATCGGCAGCGCGTGACCCAGGGAAGCGCTTGGCGGCTGCAGCGAAGCGTCCACTTCGGGCGTCGCCGGCGGGAGAACAGGCGGCGGCGGCGGCGCGTCGCCATGGGGCAAAATGGAAGGCAGCGTCGGTAACATCTGGGGATGAGGCGAGCCAGTAGATGGGTCCCCAGGGCGCTGACCGGACGGCACCGTCGCTGAAAGTAGACGGGGAGCGGCAGAACTCGCGCGACGACAGAGGCGCAGCTGATTGAGATGCCGACGCACCTCACCAGAGGCCCCCAAAACCAGATACATAGCGCGGCCGAGGCAGCGAAGAATGCGCCCTGCGAGCCAACGCCGTGAACCTCGATAGTTGCGATAGCATACAACGTCGCCTGGAGCAAAAGCAGGCGTCTGCCGCTGCACAGGAACCTGATGCGGCGGATGGAGCAAAGATATCTAGGTTCGATGAGGACGACCGTGGAGCAACTCAGCCGGCGAGCGACCATCTCGGGGCTGAGAGCGATACGCGGACAAGAAGTCCAACATCTGTGACTTGAAAGTCCGGACCAAACGTTCAGCGGCACCGTTTGACTGGCGAAAACGGCGCGGACGTCAGATGTTGAATACCATTGGCCTTGCAGAATGACTGAAACTCTGCGGACATGAATTGCGGGCCATTGTCGTAAACAATAGACTGTGGAAGACCTTCAATGCAAAAGATAGCGGATAACGCTTGGATGGTGGCAGATGACGTCGTGGAAGACATCCGGACAACAAAAGGAAAATTACTGAATGAATCTACCACAACCAACCATCGAGCATTCCAGAATGGACCAGCAAAATCGATGTGTAGTCGTTGCCAAGGGGAAGTGGCTTTTGGCCATGGAAAGAATTTCCGCGTTGGTGCGGATTGTTGTTCGGCACACGCCATGCAAGAAGAGCACATATTCGTAATCGCAGCATCGATTCCGAACCAAGTACAGTGCTGACGAGCAAGTTGTTTCGTTCTCACGATACCCCAATGTCCTTGGTGGAGAAGCCGTAAGACAGAGGACTGTAACGAACGTTGGACCACGACCCTGGACTGATCATTTTCAGAACGCAACAGCAAAACACCACGTCGAACAAACAGTCTCTCCTTGTGAGCAAAAAATCGGCGAACCAACGGATCCTCGATCCGTGACTTTGACAAGGGCCATTGCATAGCAACAAAACGCAAAACGGTAGCAAGGACAGGGTCAGCTGCTGTGGCTGTAGGTACACGACGAAAATCAATCGGAAACGATTCGACCACTTCATCGGTTTCCGAGTCAATGAAAATGCAAGCAAGTTCGGAAGAATCGAATGCTCTATCCTCAGCAACAGGCAAACGGGACAACGCATCGGCGTTTCCGTGCTTAGCAGTGGACCAATACAAGATATCGTAGCGGTACTGCGAGAGGAAAATAGACCAGCGAATGAATTTCTGCGCTGTACGTGGAGGTACAGGCTTGTTCGGATGAAAAAGCGATGTCAAAGGTTTGTGGTCTGTGATGATGGTAAAGTGACGACCATACAAGAAATCATGAAACTTAGTAACACCAAAGACGAGAGCCAAAGCTTCTTTCTCTATCTGTGAATAATTTCTTTGCGCAGACGAGAGCAATAGGGCGATCATGCGATCCATCTTTGTGCGCAAGCACAGCACCGATCCCGAAATCCGATGCATCTACCATCAACAAAAGAGGTTTCTGGGGATCGAATGGCGTAAGGCAAGTAGTGGAAAGCAACGCCGATTTCAACTGGCGAAAGGCGCGTTCGCATTCCGTCGTCCAGACGAACGCAACACCTTTACGGCGTAAGCGATGAAGCGGAGCTGAAATAGAAGAGGCGTGGCGCACATATCTGTTATAGTAATTGATTTTTCCCAGCACACTCTGTAGCTGCTTCAAATTCTGCCGCGAAAGCAAGTCTTGTATGGCACGGAGGTGCTCTGGACTGGGATGTATGCCTTGGGCATAGATTACATGTCCCAGACAGGGTAAGTCACGAGCAAAAAACACACATTTGTCCTTCTGTAAGCGAAGACCATTTTGTCGCAAGACCTGAAATAATGTTCTGAGATTGGCTAAATGTTCTTCTTCCGTCTGTCTGGAGATCACAATATCGTCCAGATAGTTTGCTGCAGTAGGGACTGAGGCACAAACAGTTTGCAGATATTGCTGAAACAATGCAGGGGCGGATGCACATCCGAATGGCAGTCTTTTGAATCGATGCAAACCAAGATGCGTTTTAACCACCAAAACGCGCTGAGATTCTTCGTCCACCGGTATTTGCAAGTACGCATCTGCGAGGTCCAACTCCGAAAAATATTTACCCGGGCACAGTTCGTCAAAAAGATCTTCCGGGCAGGGTAAAGGAAAAGTTGCTATCACTAGTTGTGGATTCACTGTAGCTTTGAAGTCCACACAAAGTCTCAAGTTTCCGGAAGGTTTTGGCAAAATTACTAAGGGTGAGGCCCATAGAGAAGCCTGCACACGGTCAATTACACCTTGTGATTCCAAATCGTGTAATCTTCTTGCGACCTCATCATGCAATGTGTGGGGAACATTGCGCGCTCTGAAAAATTTCGGTTGCACGTTTACTTTCAGTTCCAAATGTGCTTTATAGTTCTTAGCGCAACCAAGGCCCGGTGCAAAAATGTCTGCAAACTCTTCACATAGACGAGAAACACTGTCTGAAGGCACAGTCTGGTTCACTGATAGGACCTGATTGACGATAGACAAGTTAAACAACTGAAATAAATCTAAACCAAACAAGTTCACTGCAGAAGAAGAACGAAAGATGTAAAAAGACACAAGTTTTGTTTGTCCCTTGTATGTTGCAAGAAGGCTGCACTGTCCTAAGACAGAGATATTCTGACCGGAAGAGCTAGTTAACTTAACATTGGCAGCATGCAACGGAGGTGTGCCCAGCTGTTTGTACATGTCGTGATTGATCAAGGAAACCGCAGCTCCGGTATCGAGCTGGAATGGTATCACGGTGCCATTAATGTCCAAGTCTACAAAAAGTTTATTGTCCTGCTGACGACAAGAGCGACTGTCTTGTGCAACGTGAACTGACACTGGTACAGAATCACTTTTTGACTTGATGGAATTTCCGTCGATGTCGACGCACACTATTCGTGGGACAAATACAGTCACTGTTAGAGAGTGTGGCACTGGGGGAGTGGAAGTAACTACATGAAGTTCCATGGGCGAAGGTTCACGAGCCTGAGTATTCTTGGTTCGATTCCGATTCCAGCGCAAAGCAAAGGGCCTGGAATCGTTGTGAGTGTCCGATCTGAGCTTTTTCTGGCAAACACTCTGAACATGTCCTCGTTTATTACAGAAAAAGCAAATAGCTTGGCGTGATGGGCAATTCTCACGCGAATGTCTAGTAGCACACTGCGGGCATGATTTTAGCACTGCATTTGCTTGCTTGCTGGGCACACGTAGTGGAGAACTTGGTGGCAGCTGCGCGGACGGGCGCGAGGGCTGTTTACTGTTCCCTGCAGCGCGCCCAGCGAGCCGGTTAATGTGACACACGGCTGGCGAAGTGGCAAACGATTCCTGAGCAAAGTCAAGTGTGTCCTGCCGATCCAATATGTCCATCACTTGTTGAAGGGAGGGATTGACTAGTTTCAAAATCTGTTCCCTTATACGAACATCAGAAAGGTTCCATGCAATTGCATCATGTACCATAGTATCTGAATAAGGGAGTCCACATTCACACTCAAAAGCACAATCCCTAGTAAGGCCTTGCAAAGTTGCAACCCACTCCCGATTAGTTTGACCGGCCGTACGTTTTGTACGAAAGAACGTATACCTTTTGGCAACTACATTGACTGAGTCTTTGAAATATGCATCTAATGCCGACAAAATTTCGTCGTAGGACAGAGTTGCTACGTCGCGTTGGGGAAACAATTTCACTATCACACGGTAGGTGGACACTACTACACAAGAAAGCAAAAAAGGCTGCCGCTCAATACCTTGAATTCTGTAGGCGGCGAGATGGAATCCAAATTGGCGTGACCACTCCGTCCAGCTTTCCAGTGCCGCATCAAAAGGACGAAAAGGTGGTGCAACTGCGTGTTGTGGCTGCGGTAGCGGTGGAGCACTGCACATTGACCCTGGACGAGCTGTCCAAGGGCATCCAGTAAGGCCTGCGTCTGCTGATTCTGCAAGCGATAAAATTCGGACAGTACATCTGGAGATTGTGGCGAAGCCATGACACAAGTAAATTACGGTAATATAGTTAGGAACGCAGAATCCTCGTTGCCATGTGATGTGTTGGCAGAAGAGCCAACACCGTGTTGCTAGAGGAGGCCGAAATGCACGCTTTTACGCTCACGCAGACTGGCGTGATGTCTGGAACAATTAAAGGAGTTGCGTCTAATAAATAAGGAACGTAGTTGCTTGAATACTTAACTTTAATCCATAATTGGAGAACATCGGTCTTGATGATACATAATTACAATCTCAATATAAACTGGTAATGGCGCCTTGCTGGGTCGTAGAAAATGACGTAGCTGAAGGCTATGCTAACTATCGTCTCGGCAAATGAGAGCGTATTTGTCAGTGATCCATCTCTGGCAAAGTCTGCTGTACAACTGGGGCGAGTGCTAGGACGTCTCACTAGACCTGCCGTGTGGTGGCGCTCGGTTTGCAATCACTGACAGTGGCGACACGCGGGTCCGACGTATACTACCAGACCACGGCCGATTTAAAGGCTACCATCTAGCAAGTGTGGTGTCTGGCGGTGACACTACACCTCTAATTGTTTAAATAAAGACTGGTGCATGATTTCGAGAGTTGATGGTTAGCAAGCATGTTTGCAGAGTCTTTTAAATGGATTATTTCGGCGATGTACGGGTTGTTTGACTCTCTGGACACAAATGTATTTCATTATTCTACGAGTGGTCTGCAGGCCTGTAGAATGTACAGTGCATTATTTTGGGTGTTCACAATTAGCAGAGCATTATAAATGGGCAATTTATAAGTAGTTTGCATGTCTGTATGCTGTCTGGCGTGACCCCAAGCATGTCATAGCGTGTGTTCTGTATCATTGTGATAAATATACTCCATCTCTAAATAAACTGTTCCAAAATAAATAAAATACAATCCTTCCTCTCTCCAGCAGCCCCGTGCAGGTTGGATCCTCTCCCAGCCATTTCCTAGGAGGAGGTGGCAGTCGGGTTACTTAGGTTATTGGAGCTAGCCCAAGACACATATTTTCCTGTCATTTTCTTAGGTTAGTAGAGATAGCCCAACTGACCTTTTTTTACCATAAAATTTCAAACTTGGCGCCAGTTCCTAGGAAGAGGTGACAGTCGGATGACGTATGTTAGTGGAGGTATCCCAATTGACCTACCTTCCCGCCATTTTCTTATGCTAGTAGAGATAACTGTGGTGTGATGCATTATCCTGTTGGAATTTAAACTTCCCGCCATTTTTCTGTGGGAGGGGAGGGGAGGTGGGGTTAGGTTAGTGGAGGTTGCCTAATTGACCTATCTTCCAACCAAAATCAGCCATATTTAATGACGTCATGGCCGCCATCTTGGATGACGTCATCGCCGCCATCTTGGATATATCTGGCAACAATGAACAGTGTGCCAGAATCCCCCTTACCCCAATACTCATAATTATTCTTAGCACCTTCAGACTGTATGGCACCCACAGATGTGGTGAACAATTTGTTAATGGTAAAAACATTTACTTTTCCTAAGTGTTCACAGTTTATTAGAACCTTTTTGGTAGGACCATCTTCTTCCAAAGTTCCCAGAATGACATTTGCAATTATATTCCCATAGACTATGTTGCTTCATAAACTGATAGCCATATTTTTCAATTTTGCAACCTGTTGTCTGATTTGTTGAATTTTTTTTCGTAGCTCCTGCTGACATAATTCTTCCCTAACGTGGAAGACTTATGAACAGGTTTTCCTGCGCTTTTTCTAGGATTGCACGAAATTTTGGGGGGTTCTGTTTATTTATGGGAACGACAGCAGAAAGGAAAGCTGTACAAAGTTTCTTTACGGAATGGTGAATAAGACTTGCTGTTTTACCCAAACTACATTTGCTGTAATGTTACCACGTTTGTGTTTTTATGTTGCCACATGCTGCTGAATATTAAAACGACTTCGTCGCAATTACTCTTACGTCACACAGTTAACAATACAGTATTTCACCACTGATCTAAAATATTTTCTCATCAGATTAAGACACGAACTGTTGTAACTTTGTTGTAATTTTTTCCTCTCTTTGGGCATTTTTTTCCTAACCATACTCACACACTCATGCCTTCAACAAGATTGAATAAGGCAATGAGGCAATTCTCTGTAGTCCAGTGTCCATATTGGCTTTAGCAACTACCTGCTCGTAGAGTAATAATAGGCTAATTCACTGTTGCGTAAGGATGAAGTCCATATTTTGAATTTATACGAAATAGCGGAGGACGTTAGGTATTTGCCATTTTCCAGGAAAGAAAATGAGATGTGCAATTCTGAGAAATGTAACAGGGAGAAAAGAAATTCCATGAGAAAAGTTCTGTACTTCTTGAAAGAGTAATAACATAACGAATGTTGCGATTTACTTACTAAAATATGTTCTATCAGCATAAATATGTGCATAAATCTGACTGAGGAAATTACAGTAATTCATATAGGTTTTTCATATTGAGAATTTACATATTTGTAAGAAACATGCCAATCTTACCGAAAAATATATACCGTATCATAAAAATCGCAGCCCAAGTTACTACGCCAGTTACGGAGTGAGGTGGCGTAGTGGTTAGCGCACTGGACTTGCTTTCGGGAGGGCGACGGTTCAAACTCGCGTCCGACCATCTAGACTTAGGTTCCCTGAGATTTCCTAAATCACTCTAGGCAAATCACGGGATGGTTCCTTTGAAAGGCCACGGCCGACTTCCTTTCCCATCGTTGACACAATGCGCGCTTGTATTCCGTCTCTGACCTCGATGTCGCCGGACGTAAACTCAATCTTCCTTCCTTCGTACTATTCCACTTCTTGATTTACCCGTATGTATAGAAAAGCATAGCTATACCATACTTCATGAAACCAAACATTTAATATTATCTTGTTTTAATAAGTAGCAGGTCCATTTGTGTCACTATTTTCATCTCTGCCCTCATACTTAATGGTAGGTAGCATCAACTGCAGAAAGTCCAAAACATCAGTACAATTATCGATACTGTTAGTTACACTGTAGCCTAGATATGCATACGTGGTTAGCAAGGTCACTGAATTCTTCATGCTTTGCTGATACACCTTTAAAGAGGATTCTGTCCATTATCTTTTCCAATTACCCATAATGCATTTTTTTGCATAGCACTTTCTACAGTAAAAATTCTTTGTCGAAAATATAGAACTTTATACAGAAAAGTATAACATCTATTGTGATTCTATCTTGACAACAAATGAGCGGTATTGAGAGCTGTTTAATGAAAAACCATGCAGGATAAAATCTATAACCTGGTCTTTTACTTTGCTGACAAAGAAGCTTGGCTACCGTTTGTTTCTCGTTAATACCTTTTAAAATGTCATGGAAACTGTTCCAGAAATTCGGTGTTCCTCCTGCAGCTTTGAATTTTCCTGGTAAAAGCAATGTTTTGCGATCTAATATTGGTTACCTTTTTTCCTGCTTCGGGACATTCGAGATGATCGGTTCAAAGCTATAATGCTTACAGCTACGTATTTGATCTTGCCGCTGTGAAAGGTACTACTAAATCTGCTGCTGTCGCTGTTAATGAAAGTTAGCATGATGAAAACTGAAGTTTGATCCAGTCAGAAAATACAATTTTTCGAGGCACAGTATTTGCACTATTTGATACTTTCAGTGTGAAATTAGTGTTGTACCCTGGCAACATGTGAGGTAGTTCAGGTCGCTTCGTTAATAAAGACGGCTAATTATACTGCAGTGATTGGTGTGTAAGCAGCAGCGCCCTAGCCCCAATATGGCCTTTATCGGGAAATTGGTGACACTTTCCGCATACAGAAATTTGTCATGCCTACTCGTCAGTCTCGAACTACTGGAATGGATTGCAGACAATCTGCGGGTAGTTTTATCGTCTTTAAGATTGAGAAGCACAGTGCGTCCGAGAAGTCTCTGTACTCTTCTATGTCAAAACAATTTAAGGTCAAGTAGTATGAGAAAGGGCGGTGGGAAACAACCTGTGAGACTATGCTGCCAATATGGCGGCCATTTCTGAAGCCACCAACTTGGATGCTACTCGTAATTTTGAAATTAAACGGATAGACAGTTAAACGATAAAAGCTATGGCGTCTTTCGTTTGAGTATAGCTCTTTTTGGGGTGTATTGCGTATCACGGCTTGGGAACGTTCATCCACATTGCCGTGAACATGAACCAGAAAATTTATTTCTGAATTCTCGGAGATAAAATGCTGCCATTTCTTCCACATCTTCGTAAAGAGTATACTGTGGTCTCTCCCGTCTTCCATGATGACAATACCGGGTTGAAGGCATACGTTCATTTTTTACCGACTCTCAGGCACGCAATCACACCTTGACTGGACTGCTAAATCACACGTAGCACCGCACTTTATGGGATCAGTTATTATTGAGTAGTTCCAGCTGGATAGGAAACTTTGGATTCCCTATATCGCCGAAAGGAGGGCACTATCAAAGCTACAGGCGTTATTGTACGATATACATAATTTCGTTTTTAAATGTGTTGCTGCACTCATTCCAAGAAAACAGCACCCACCACGTCTTTCAGGCAATGTCCAGTGCCGACGGAAAAAGTCCGTTTAATTACCGTTACGAATAAAATGATTTTTAAAATGGAATTTTACGTGCCCATTCGATGTATAGGTCCCAAATTGGTTCAGTGGGGTATTTGTTTTCTCGATAAAACAGCACAGCAAAACACGGAGAATAACCAGTGCTCCAGAAGCGGCAGCACCGTTTTGACCCTCACTGACTGCTACCGCCATGCAGCAGCGATGTTCTTAAATTCCGCTTTAGAAATCATTTTGTTAGTAGCTGGAAAGAAACCGATGCTTCCTGTCGACACTGGACGCCTCGTTAAAGATGTGATGAGCAGCATTTGTTTGGGCTGACTGCAACTACACGTTTAAAAACGAAATGGAAAGTACCTGCCCGAGCACCAGAGAAAATGCGCCTGAAGAGTCTTAAGAGGGACGAGCTGAATAAACAGGTACACATATACAAAGAGATATATACATACACATATACAAATACACAGTTAGATATAGATACGAAGATACATAAATATATACAAGATGTCTCTCCTAAAAGTCTTCAGGCGTATTTCGAGGAACAATGAGTATATACGAGGTCTGGAACTTTAATAGTGACAACTATTTATTTACAGCTCGTTCAAAATACATACGTGTTTCAAAGTTTTTCTGACCTTCAAAGTAGTCACCAGCATTATGTATAAGCCGTTGCCAGCGATTTGCAAGTCGCAGGATACTCTTAGCAGTGCCAGTTGTGTTGAAAGTTCGAGCGGCGCGGTCTATTGCCCGACGAGTTTGTAGCAGTTCTGAAGCGAATGCCGTGAAGTGTTTCCTTCAGTTTAGAAATCGAGTTGAACTCACGAGGGGTTAAGTCACGGGAGTGCAGTAGGTGGTATTGCATTTACAAGCCCTATCGGTCAAACAAATCAGTAACAGCTTGCGCTGTACGTGCTTGAGCATTGTCCTGAAAAATGATGGTCAGGTCGTGCAGAATGTGTCATCACTTCTGTCTCTAAGCTGTTCATGTTTGGAACACAACCTACGATCAGCTTAGAGACACAAGTGATGACACATTCTGCACGACCTGACCATCATTTTTCAGGACAATGCTCAAGCACGTACAGTGCAATCTTTTACTGATTTGTTTGACTGATTGGGCTGCTAAGTGCTATACCACCTACTGCACTCCACTGACTTAAGCCCTAGTGAGTTCAACTCGATTTCCAGACTGAAGGAAACACCTCACGGCATTCGCTTCAGAACTGCTACAAATTTGTCGGGCAACAGACCGCGCCGCTCGAACTGTCAACGCAACTGGCACTGCTAAAAGCATCCTACGACTTCCACATCGCTGGCATTGCGTTATAAACAATGCTGGTGACTACTTTGAAGGTCAGCAAAACTTTGAAACACGTATCTATTTCTACATCTACATCTACATCTACATCTACATCCATACTCCGCAAGCCACCTGACGGTGTGTGGCGTAGGGTACCCGGAGTACCTCTATCGGTTCTCTCTTCTATTCCAGTCTCGTATTGTTCGTGGAAAGAAAGATTGTCGGTATGCTTCTGTGTGGGCTCTAATCTGTCTGATTTTATCCTCGTGGTCTTTTCGCGAGATATACGTGGGAGGGAGCAATATACTGCTTGCCTCTTCGGTGAAGGTATGTTCTCGAAACTTTAACAAAAGCCCGTACCGAGCTACTGAGCGTCTCTCCTGCAGAGTCTTCCACTGGAGATTATCTATCATCTCCGTAACGCTTTCGCGATTACTGAATGATCCTGTAATGAAGCGCGCTGCTCTCCGTTGGATCTTCTCTATCTCTTCTATCAACCCTATCTGGTACGGATCCCACACTGGTGAGCAGTATTCAAGCGTACTGTAACCTGCTTCCTTTCTTTTCGGATTGCATTTCCTTAGGATTCTTCCAATGAATCTCAGTCTGGCATCTGCTTTACCGACGATCAACTTTATATGATCATTCCATTTTAAATCACTCCTAATGCGTAATCCCAGATAATTTATGGAATTAACTGCTTCCAGTTGCTGACCTGCTATTTTGTAGATACATGATAAGGGATCTATCTTTCTATGTATTCGCAGCACATTAGACTTGTCTACATTGAGATTCAATTGCCATTCCCTGCACCATGCGTCAATTCGCTGCAGATCCTCCTGCATTTCAGTACAATTTTCCATTGTTACAACCTCTCGATACACCACAGCATCGTCTGCAAAAAGCCTCAGTGAACTTCCGATGTCATCCACAAGGTCATTTATGTATATTGTGAATAGCAACGGTCCTATGTCACTCCCCTGCGGCACACCTGAAATCACTTTTACTTCGGAAGACTTCCCTCCATTGAGAATGACATGCTGCGTTCTGTTATCTAGGAACTCTTCAATCCAATCACACAATTGGTCTGATAGTCCATATGCTCTTACTTTGTTCATTAAACGACTGTGGGGAACTGTATCGAAAGCCTTGCGGAAGTCAAGAAACACGGCATCAACCTGTGAACCCGTGTCTATGGCCCTCTGAGTCTCGTGGACGAATAGCGCGAGCTGGGTTTCACACGATCCTCTTTTTCGAAACCCATGCTGATTCCTACAGAGTAGATTTCTAGTCTCCAGAAAAGTCATTGTACTCGAACATAATACGTGTTCCAAAGTTCTACAACTGATCGACGTTAGAGATATAGGTCTATAGTTCTGCACATCTGTTCGACGTCCCTTCTTGAAAACGGGGATGAGCTGTGCCCTTTTCCAATCCTTTGGAACGCTATGCTCTTCTAGAGACCTACGGTACACCGCTGAAAGAAGGGGGGCAAGTTCCTTTGCGTACTCTGTGTAAAATCGAACTGGTATCCCATCAGTTCCAGCAGCCTTTCCTCTTTTGAGCGATTTTAATTGTTTCTCTATCCCTCTGTCGTCTATTTCGATATCTACCATTTTTTCATCTGTGCGACAATCTAGAGAAGGAACTACAGTGCAGTCTTCCTCTGTGAAACAGCTTTGGAAAAAGACATTTAGTATTTCGGTCTTTAGTCTGTCATCCTCTGTTTCAGTACCATTTTGGTCACAGAGTGTCTGGACATTTTGTTTTGATCCACCTACTGCTTTGACAGAAGACCAAAATTTCTTAGGATTTTCTGCCAAGTCAGTACATAGAACTTTACTTTCGAATTCATTGAACGCCTCTCGCACAGCCCTCCCCACACTACATTTCGCTTCGCGTAATTTTTGTTTGTCTGCAAGGCTTTGGCTATGTTTATGGTTGCTGTGAAGTTCCCTTTGCTTCCGCAGCAGTTTTCTAACTCTGTTGTTGTACCACGGTGGCTCTTTTCCATCTCTTACGACCTTGCTTGGCACATACTCATCTAACGCATATTGTACGATGGTTTTGAACTTTGTCCACTGATCCTCAACACTATCTGTATTTGAGACAAAACTTTTGTGTTAAGCCGTCAGGTACTCTGCAATCTGCTTTTTGTCACTTTTGCTAAACAGAAAAATCTTCCTACCTTTTTTACTACACTCCTGGAAATGGAAAAAAGAACACATTGACACCGGTGTGTCAGACCCACCATACTTGCTCCGGACACTGTGAGAGGGCTGTACAATCAATGATCACACGCACGGCACAGCGGACACACCAGGAACCGCGGTGTTGGCTGTCGAATGGCGCTAGCTGCGCAGCATTTGTGCACCGCCGCCGTCAGTGTCAGCCAGTTTGCCGTGGCATACGGAGCTCCATCGCAGTCTTTAACATTGGTAGCATGCCGCGACAGCGTGGACGTGAACCGTATGTGCAGTTGACGGGCAGTATAGTGGGCATGCGGGAGGCCGGGTGGACGTACCGCCGAATTGCTCAACACGTGGGGCGTGAGGTCTCCACAGTACATCGATGTTGTCGCCAGTGGTCGGCGAAAGGTGCACGTGCCCGTCGACCTGGGACCGGCCCGCAGCGACGCACGGATGCACGCCAAGACCGTAGGATCCTACGCAGTGCCGTAGGGGACCGCACCGCCACTTCCCAGCAAATTAGGGACACTGTTGCTCCTGGGGTATCGGCGAGGACCATTCGCAACCGTCTCCATGAAGCTGGGCTACGGTCCCGCACACCGTTAGGCCGTCTTCCGCTCACGCCCCAACATCGTGCAGCCCGCCTCCAGTGGTGTCGCGACAGGTGTGAATGGAGGGACGAATGGAGACGTGTCGTCTTCAGCGATGAGAGTCGCTTCTGCCTTGGTGCCAATGATTGTCGTATGCGTGTTTGGCGCCGTGCAGGTGAGCGCCACAATCAGGACTGCACACGACCGAGGCACACAGGGCCAACACCCGGCATCATGGTGTGGGGAGCGATCTCCTACACTGGCCGTACACCACTGGTGATCGTCGAGGGGACACTGAATAGTGCACGGTACATCCAAACCGTCATCGAACCCATCGTTCTACCATTCCTAGACCGGCAAGGGAACTTGCTGTTCCAACAGGACAATGCACGTCCGCATGTATCCCGTGCCACCCAACGTGCTCTAGAAGGTGTAAGTCAACTACCCTGGCCAGCAAGATCTCCGGATCTGTCCCCCATTGAGCATGTTTGGGACTGGATGAAGCGTCGTCTCACGCGGTCTGCACGTCCAGCACGAACGCTGGTCCAACTGAGGCGCCAGGTGGAAATGGCATGGCAAGCCGTTCCACAGGACTACATCCAGCATCTCTACGATCGTCTCCATGGGAGAATAGCAGCCTGCATTGCTGCGAAAGGTGGATATACACTGTACTAGTGCCGACATTGTGCATGCTCTGTTACCTGTGTCTATGTGCCTGTGGTTCTGTCAGTGTGATCATGTGATGTATCTGACCCCAGGTATGTGTCAATAAAGTTTCCCCTTCCTGGGACAATGAATTCACGGTGTTCTTATTTCAATTTCCAGGAGTGTATTTCTATTTACGGCTGAAATCATCGATGCAGTAACCGCTTTATGATCGCTGATTCCCTGTTCCGCGTTAACTGTTTCAAATAGTTCGGGTCTGTTTGTCACCAGAAGGTCTAATATGTTATCGCCACGAGTCGGTTCTCTGTTTAACTGCTCAAGGTAGTTTACAGATAAAGCACTTAAAATCTGTAAACAAATAGTTGCCACAATTAAAGTTCCAACTCTCATATATATATATAAGATTAAATACAGTTTGCACATATGTATATGCCCCTGTGCAAAAAGTAATTCATCTAAAATTCCCTCCCGTTCCTCTGGCACATGCAGTTTACATGCTCCTGCTTGCGTCATAACTGGTCTGTCCACTCACCTGTCAAGCCCGGATATCCACATTTTGCTGCACAGATCACTGCTATACGCGCAGGAAGAGAGTCAGTGACGTTCTGGAAGGTACCGACAGGCGTGTGGAGCCATGGCGACCACAGTGCTGTGACCAGCTGCGCCACGTTTCTCGGTTGAGGATCCATGGCGCCAACAGACTCTTGAGGTTGTCCCACAGACTTCCGATTGGGTTCAAGTATCGGGAGTCTGGTTGCCAGTGGAGTTTGGTAAATTCAACCCTGTGCTCTTCAAACCACACACGAACACTGTGAGCTTCGTGACACATTGCATTGTCCTGCCGGAGGATGCCATCGTGCTGAGGTGAAAAAAACTACATATAGGGGGGGGGGGGGGGATATGGTCCCCAATGGTAGATGCATATTTATGTTGATCCATTGTGGATTCCAGAATGTCGAGATAACCCCACTAGTCTGGAACCCTCCGACGATTGTAGCAGGGTGTTTGCTTTCAGACGTTTCACGCCGTACACACCAATCGCCGTCTGTCTAAAGGAGCATAAGACGTGATTCATCTGAAAACATCACTGGTAGCCACTCAGTGGACGTCCAGCTGCATTATTGGCTTGCAAGTCATACGCCTCGTCGCCGATGAACTGCAGTCAACATTGGGTCGCAGGTTCGAATCCTGCCTCGGGCATGGGTGTGTGTGATGTCCTTAGATTAGATAGGTTTAAGTAGTTATAAGTTCTAGAAGACTGGTGACCTGAGAAGTTAAGTCCCATAGTGCTTAGAGCCATTTGAATCCTTGCAGTCAACATTGGTATATGAGCTAGGCGCCTGTTGCAGAGGCCCTTACACACCAACGTTCGCTAAACAGTCACTGAGGAGATACTGCTGTTCGATCCTTGGTTCATCTGGGCCGTCAGTTGCTTAACAGTTGCACATTTATTCGCCCGTACTATTTCTGCAGCCATCTTTCACTCCTGTCATCTCCACACGAAATTTATTTGCGGTTGCGAATATAGATAACCATCAGGCGTTAATGCACTGACACCAATGGAAATTTGTGCTGGACCGGGACTCGAACCCGGATTTCATTCTTATTGCGAACAGTCGCCTCACTATTAGACTATCCGAGCATGCGTCACCGTCAGACCCAAACGTCTATGCGTCGTCAACCACGTGTCTACACCATGCACTCATACGTTCATTATGTATATTTCTGGTCAGATGAGAGATATTTTTTAATTGGAAGTATCGGCGGATAGATATTATACGGCAGTGCCTCTCTTGTTCAGAAGTAAACTGCAATGTTTCTTTCAACATGCATGCATGCGTGCTTGCGGGCACTGAAGTACCGCACTTATCCGCCGACACAAGCAAGCGACGTATAACTAAATATGTCTCCCCTGCTCGGGAATATACATAATCAAGGCACAAGTGCATGTTGTAGGCACATGATTGACGGCGTATGGATGTTAGGGTCTGTCCGTGAGGCGTGCTCGGGTAGTGTTATCTTAAGCGACCAGTCCCCGTCCGGCACAAATTTTCATTGTCGTCGTTCCATTACGGTTGATGGTTGTCCATACTCGCAATTGCGAATACATTTCGTGTAATTCACAACGGCTTTAGTCGCTGCAGTACCTCTTCCTTTGGACATGCCCGCATGTCCGAAGGTACATTGCATAGTAATTCGGAATAACACAGGCACTGTGATATATATTTAGATGCCGACACCGGGAGAGCGACTTTCAAGTAAAATGTCCCGTCTGTATGGGAATACACATGCAAGCATGCATACATGTCCGAAGGAACATTACGTCATAGTTCTGAACAACACTGCCGCTGCAACATCGTACCTGCAACATGGCCCGTGCTGCACTACAATCGCCTCAACGCCGGTTTTGGATAGCGCCATTTTGCCATGCACGGTACACTTTAGTCACGGTGGCACCTAACAGCTTATAAAAGCCGTTTCGGAAATGGTTCCGGTCCGAAAGCCAATGATCATGCCCCTTTGCACGTCAGACGTCAGACAAATCGCTCTGTTTCCGCATTACGACAACGACTGTACCGTTCTATCTGTCCCCGGGACATGCTGCATATATGTTGGTGCTACCACCTGACATCTGTGAGTGGTTATTGCACGTTGACATCGAACATTGGCAGTGGTCAGCTTAATGTGACTGGACCGCGTAAATTCTCAGATTCCCTACTAAATACTGGTTCCTGGAACTTCGTAAGTAGGCTTTAGAGAAATAGTTTACGTCTAACTTTACGTGTCTCTCAGTTTATGTTTTTAGCGTTTCGGTGACTCTCTCCTATGAGTCAAACAAACCTCTGACAATTTGTACTTCTTTGTGTACATCTTCCTTATTGACACAGTTTTTTGTAGACCGAGTGCATTTTCCTAGTATCCCACCGGTGAACTGGAAACTAATCTACGTTACTCAGCATTGACGCAATGGGATTTGCGAGCTAACATCCCAAACATGTTCGGGCTTACATGCGGTTCCTCTTCGTCGAAAAGTCTTGGCTCAAAGTCGTCTAGGGGTTGAACCGCACGAGTCGCATTACACGCCATAAATTAGATACTTGTAGGAGGAGGAGGAGATTAGTGTTTAACGTCCCGTCGACAACGAGGTCATTAGAGACGGAGCGCAAGCTCGGGTGAGGGAAGGATGGGGAAGGAAATCGGCCGTGCCCTTTCAAAGGAACCATCCCGGCATTTGCCTGAAGCGATTTAGGGAAATCACGGAAAACCTAAATCAGGATGGCCGGAGACGGGATTGAACCGTCGTCCTCCCGAATGCGAGTCCAGTGTGCTAACCACTGCGCCACCTCGCTCGGTTAGATACTTGTGACCCTTTGGTTAAATTGTCTGGCTGATGGCAAGGTTGCGAAATACAAAGTTAACATAACACGTAGTAATATCGGGAACTAAATTAACGACCCATAAATGATGTAGTCAAACAGTTACGATTTGGTTAGAATAATGTTTATTGATAAAGCAAACTAATGGTGAAGGTGGTCGTACTTGGTGTTACTGGTACACTCGAGCGCAAATCCATTTGGCACAGTCCGATCATTCACAATCTCATCGCGAAACACAAGTAATCGACGCGAAAAGTTAGAGTTCACAACAGGCGCGCGGCTGCTCATCGCTCAGAGACTAACTCCCGTGATACCACACAACGCGAAATTTTCTAAGTCATTTCACTTCCTAGCTGCCTAAAGACCGACTGTCTGCTTTCGCGTCTCAATCCGAACTGTCCACTTTGGTGTCCCCAGCCGAACTGTCCGCTTTCACATCTCCACCAACACTGCTCCCTTTGGTGTCTAGACCAGCACTCCCTCTGCCCGTTCTCTGCCGCACTTCCTGCGCGCCGAATATCCTCGCTCAACTGACTAGTGCTGTTCCCTTTCCTGAGGCCGTTCATCTGATTGGCTACAGCTTATTCTACATTATTTTACATTTTATCATATTTAAAAAAACAATGCTTGACCACTTTCACGTTCTAAATAAAGTAACAATAATATCCATTACATAATAAATGTTAAATTCTTTTACATAAAACCAATACAATTTCCTTCTTATCTTTGAATGTCATGGCCAACAGCCTTGCACCAGTGTACTTTCTGATAAATAAATAAAGAAACTATTATGCACTAAACATTACAACAAATATTCTATTACCTAATGATTCAATAAGGTGTCAGGCTGTCGTCGTTCAATGTGTTTCGTGTGGAGGAAATGATGATCTGATGCTTATCTGATTTACTATATTTTTTAAACAAATTAAGTTACATAGTTGATATTTACAACTTTTGTAATTTTAATGATGCGGTTCTATGTCGATTGTTAAGATTGACCAAAGCGTTCAGATATCAGCATTCAGATCTTTGTTACAAAACTTGTTGAATTCATTTTAACAGTAAATCCTAAACTATTATAGATATGATCAATATTTCAATTTTATTTGGATCACCATGAAAATATATAGAGGATGGCAGATTAAAATTACTGTGGCTCTATTCTCTGCATTTCTACAGAACTAAATAGTTTTCATAAATGTTTCCCTTTATGGCCGATCTTAGGTCCGCCATGTTTAACACTGCTACGTCTCCATGGCCACAAACGGCTTCTACTGGGTTTCCCTATGACATAAGTTCTCGTCTCTGTCTCACTCGCACACTACAGCGCTTAGGCCTCAATAGACAATAGACGCCTGTGAGTTTCCCCAGCTCATGGTGAATCTGCACCCGTTGTGGCACGCAGTCCTGGACGACAGAGTTCATTTCACAATTCCTGAAGGGTGACTCTTTCGGCCATATACTTCCATGAGAGAGAAATGCTCATTAACTCACAGATTGTTGTATTTCACATCCCCACAAATTGTCACATCTATGTGTTTGTGTGGTTGCGACTCATTACTATTCTGGTCATTGTGGATTGTGGTTCTGCATTTTGTAAAGTGCACAGTTCTACATTTCTCGACATTTAAACTACAATTTTGAAATATTGTCAAGATTATGACGGATATTTAGGAATTGTTTTTCAAATAATAATTCAGCCAATTAATATAGGTAGCTTCATCATCTGCAACAAGTATGAGCTTACTATTAATATTGCCTACCACGTCATTAATACACAACATGAGCAGCAAGTATCCCAAATCACTTTCCGGGGCACTTCTAAATTTGCTTTTGGAGTGTTCCAGATTGAGGAACTTTCACAGTAAGTCACTTGATTACATTCAGAAATCAGTTTATTGGCACAAGCAGTATATATAAACAAATGTAAGTTCTGCCATCTTCAGCAGTTCAAAACAAATAAGAAAAGTTCTTCTTGAAAATGTCTTCTTTGGCACCTTAAGGTTCTTGGAAAACAAAACGTGTAAATCTCTAGCAAACGAAACAGATTGTCTTCTTAGATATGACCGGTAGGCAGAAAATTAAAGTTGTATCTCACGAGCAATGCAAGAAGTTCCAGCGTCAGAGACGGCCGGAGCAGCGGGTCGCGATGTGCGGTGGTCCGGGCGGCAAGGGTGACTTCGCGTCCGGATGGTGCCATGGTGATGGCGATCTTATAATTCTGCTGGTGGAGACGGATCTGCCTGCTGCTCCCCGGACAAGAGCAGCAGTACCCGCGTAGCGGATGGCTACCAGATAACTATTGGTCTAGCGACGTGCGCTGTGATTGGATGAGGAAAATGACGCTGCTGATGCAGCAAAAAGTCCGGAGATGTGGCGGCCTAGGTGCTGCAGATGCAGCAAAAGGTCCGTAGATGTGGCTGCTTCCACTGCACATGCGCGCGCCCACTGAACTAGCCTGCTTTGCAGGTCAGGCCAAGTTCGGCAGACTCCGACCGGTGCGCCTGCGGAGCAGGAACGATGATCCGCATAGCGGGGCTACGTTGCGGGTTGTCGGCATTGCAGGAGCCTCCGATAACGCCAGCTTCTACAAGGCGTTTCTGTAAGAGCCTGCAAAAATGTACAGAACACAGAGAGCACTGTACTGAACCTTGTGTTGGAGAAACCATTTTAAGGAGGTATGGAAGTAAACTTGTCTATCGCTTTGTCTAACATTACTGTTTTCCAGCTTATTTACAACTAATGTGCGTACAAATTTACACACACTGTGCTGTTTATTTGCATGTACATTCTTTATTTCCTGCAAGGGAACAAGGACGAGCCTGTTTACTGGAAAGTCGTGATGTAGAGTTTGTTCACTTTACTTGTCTATAAGGTGGCCCTGTTGTATCCTATTTACACAGTCCCAGGATAGAACGTGATATGAATCAACGACAGACCCATTCATTATCAGTGATGTTCGGAGACAAACAGTACACCACGATGGAGCAATACGCTTACAGTGTTTCCTACTCGCTCGATTGGAAGGAGAGGTCCTATTTCATCGCATGTGAGGTCACCTGACCTGAATCCCCTTGACTATTTCCTATGGGGATATCTAAAATCTCTTGTGTATGAAACCCCAGTGGATACGGAGATGGAATCAGTTGCCGAAATTGTAGCTGGCTGTGATGTGATTCGAAACACACCAGGGATATTTGTAAGATTGCGTCAGAAACTTGTTTGCCGTTGTCATGTTTTCGTTGAGGTTGATGGCCGTCAGTTTCAGAACGTATTGTAAGGTACAGTACAAATGGTACGTTAGTTATGTCAATTATGGTATCAGCAGTTAACTAATGTAAATAAACATACACCGCTATGTCATTTTATTCCTCTTATCTCCTTAAGCTGGCTTCTCCTATACCATGTTCCCTACCTCAAATCGTTTAGTGGAGCATTCTCTATGACCTGTTAAGTTTTTGCATAGTCTTACGGAAAAACCCTGTATAACTGTGAAACACTCTCTATACAATAATAAGACGCTTCGTCTTCTCTACAAAGAAATAAGATTTATACTGAGTTCAATTCTGGGCGTCTGTTGGTTTCAGTCCTTGCAACTGATATAATTTATGACATGTGATAATTAAACGAAGCGCACGGCAAGCGAAGTGAGCAGGCGATAGGTTTCACCACAGATGCTAAGGGAACAAATATTAAAGTTTGAACTTGATAACCGTAAAAGGGTTCGAGGGTCTGGTCTTAAGAATCTATTTCTCGTGTTGTCATGTGTTATTAAGAAATTAATTTGTTGTACAATGTTTATTCTAAATGTTAAAATATTTATTATTTCTGAAAGTTATTTCAAACATAATTTGCTGTTTTAATCAGGTGACGCTTTCCAGGAACGACATGAAGTGATCTGTATCAACATGTTTAAGGCTCAAATAGGTGTAAGATGAAAGTATGGTTACTGAACAGATCAATTACCTTAGTGTAATAAGTACAGACTGAATCTGCCAGTTAACTGTCGTCTCGTATATTCAAATAACTTTCATGTCATTAAATACTTAATGCCGGAGAATAGTTAAAAAAAAAATCGATAAGCTACCAGCTATAAATTCAAAGATAAAGTTGCACAATATGAACTGTTAAGTGAAGACGGATATTACAACTGGGGTCTTTTTTTATTGAGTGCTGTTCCAAGTATGATTATCGATAACACTCTAAAAAGGTCACTCCCTTTCTGAAGGAAAGCTCAATTATATTGCTCTGACAGATGGTTCTTTGACCTCTCTAAACCTCCCGCGATGGTATTCTCTTTGTGAATACCTGGCTAAAGCACGCTGCGATGCGAGAGAACCTCTCTACGACAAAAGAAGTCCCCACGACGTTGCTTATTCACGACGGATTCGGCGCTCTCTTCGGTCTTCGCTGTCGATACCAAGAAAACTTGTAGCAAAAGAAGCACTGTTCGGCACATTGACGAAGACGAGAAAAATTACCCCTCCAACTTAACCGCTGAGGTTCACTCTAAGTTAATGCATTAATATCGAGGAATACATTGATATTGTGGCCTCGTTATTCAAGCCCAAAAAATAATTCAGTCATCTGAATATTCACGGCTATCCGAGTTCTATGAAGGATTATGCACCGAGGTGACAGAAACGTCATGGGATAGCGATATGCACATATGCAGATGGCGGTAGTGTCGCCTACACAAGGTATAAAAGGACAGTGCATTGGCGGAGTTGTCATTAGTACTCAAGTGATTCATGTGAAAAGGTTTCCGATGTGATTGTGTCCGAAGCACCGGAATTAACAGACATTTAACACGGTTTCGTAGTTGGACCTGGACGCATAGGACATTCCATTTCGGAAATCGTTAGGGCATTCGGTATTCTGAGATTCACAATGTCAACAATCTGCCGAGAATACACAATTTCAGGCTTTACATCTCACCGCCGTTAACGCACTAGCCGATGGACTTCACTTAACGATCGAGAGCAGAGGAGGTTGCATAGAATTGTCAGTGCTAACTGACAAGCAACACTGCGTGAAATAAACTCAGAAATCAATGTGGAGTGTAGGTCGAGCGTGTCCGATAGCGTAGTGCGACCAAAATTAGGGTTAATGGGCTGTGGCAGAAGACGACTGACGCGAGTGTCTTTGCTAATACACACATCAAAAAAGTTTTGCATCACCTCGGTTCCGAGAGTTCCGGTACCAGTACAGAAAATTGGAATGGAGTTTATGATAAACATCATTTCCGCCCTTTTTATTGCTCATGAAAACCACACATTGCATGTTGTACCACCATAAATCGAGACCTTCAGAGGTGATGGTCCAGGCTGCTGTGCACACCGGTATCTCTAATACCCAAGTAGCACGTCCCCTTGCATTGATGTATGCCTATATTCGTCATGGCGTACTAGTTCATCAAGGCGCTGTTGGTCCAGATTGTCCCACTCCTCAACGGCGATTCGGCGTAGATCCTTCAGGGTGGTTGGTAGGACACGTCGTCCATAAACAGCCCTTTTCAAGCTATCCCAGGCATGTTCAGTAGGGTTCATGACTGGAGAAGATGCTGGCCACGTTAGTCGAGCGATATCGTTATCCTGAAGGAAGTCATTCACAAGATGTGCACGATGGAGGCGCGAATTGTCGTCCATGAAGACGAATGCATCGCCAATATGCTGCTGATATGGCCGGAGGATGGCATTCACGTATCGTACAACCGTTACGGCGCCTTCCATGACCACCAGTGGCATACGTCGGCCCCACATAATGCTACCCCTAAACATGGGGAACCTCCATCTTGCTGCACTCGTTGGACAGTGTGTCTAAGGCATTCAGCCTGACGGAGTTGCCTCCAAACATGTCTCCGAAGATTGTCTGGTTGAAGGTACATGCGAAGAGAATGTGATGCCAATCCTGAGCGGTCCCTCCTGCATGTTGTTGGGCCCATCTGTACCGCGCTGCATGCTGTCGTGGTTGCAAAGATCAACCTCGCCATTGACGTCGGACTGAATTTGCGCATCGTGCACCCTATTGCGCACATTTTAAGTAATAACACGACATACTGTGGCTGCATGAAAAGCATCATTCAACACGGTGGCGTTGCTGCAGGGTTCCTTCGAGCCATAATCCGTAGATAGCGGTCGTCCACTGCAGTAGTAACCTTTGGGCGGCGTGAGCGAGTCGTGTCATCGACAGTTCCTGTCTCTCTGTATCTCCTCCATGTCCGAAAAACATCGCTTAGAAACTTCCTGACACAAGGTGCTGGTAGAATTGTAGCTGTGAGGAGGGGTCGTGAGTCGTGCTTGGGTAGCTCAGATGGTAGAGCACTTGCCCGCGAAAGGCAAAGGTGCCGAGATCGAGTCTCGGTCCGGCACACAGTTTTAATCTGCCAGGTAGTTTCATATCAGCTCTCACTCGGCTGCAGAGTGAAAATCTAATTCTGGAAGCATGGCTTTGGTTCACTCCCGGATGCCTGGACACTTCCCTTGTTGAGAGCCCTTCCTGGCACAAAGTAACAATGCCGACGCGATCGAACCGCAGTATTGACCGTCTCGGCATGGTTGAACTACAGACAACAAGTGCCGTGTACCTCCTTCCTGGTGGAATGACTGGAACTGATCGGCTGTCGGACCCCCTCCGTCTAATAGGCGCTGTGCATGCTTGGTTGTTTACATCTGAACAGTCAATGGGTCTACCGAGCGAGGTGGCGCAGTGGTTAGCACACTGGACTCGCATTCGGGAGGACATCTACATCTACATCTACATCTATACTCCGCGAGCCACCTTACGGTGTGTGGCGGAGGGTACTTATTGTACCACTATCTGATCCCCCCTTCCCTGTTCCATTCACGAATTGTGCGTGGGAAGAACGACTGCTTGTAAGTCTCCGTATTTGCTCTAATTTCTCGGATCTTTTCGTTGTGATCATTACGCGAGATATATGTGGGCGGTAGTAATATGTTGCCCATCTCTTCCCGGAATGTGCTCTCTCGTAATTTCGATAATAAACCTCTCCGTATTGCGTAACGCCTTTCTTGAAGTGTCCGCCACTGGAGCTTGTTCAGCATCTCCGTAACGCTCTCGCGCTGACTAAATGTCCCCATGACGAATCGCGCTGCTTTTCGCTGGATCATGTCTATCTCTTCTATTAATCCAACCTGGTAAGGGTCCCATACTGATGAGCAATACTCAAGAATCGGACGAACAAGCGTTTTGTAAGCTACTTCTTTCGTCGATGAGTCACATTTTCTTAGAATTCTTCCTATGAATCTCAACCTGGCGCCTGCTTTTCCCACTATTTGTTTTATGTGATCATTCCACTTCAGATCGCTCCGGATAGTAACTCCTAAGTATTTTACGGTCGTTACCGCTTCCAATGATTTACCACCTATGGCATAATCGTACTGGAATGGATTTCTGCCCCTATGTATGCGCATTATATTACATTTATCTACGTTTAGGGAAAGCTGCCAGCTGTCGCACCATGCATTAATCCTCTGCAGGTCCTCCTGGAGTACGTACGAGTCTTCTGATGTTGCTACTTTCTTGTAGACAACCGTGTCATCTGCAAATAGCCTCACGGAGCTACCGATGTTGTCAACTAAGTCATTTATGTATATTGTAAACAATAAAGGTCCTATCACGCTTCCCTGCGGTACTCCCGAAATTACCTCTACATCTGCAGATTTTGAACCGTTAAGAATGACATGTTGTGTTCTTTCTTCTAGGAAATCCTGAATCCAATCACAAACCTGGTCCGATATTCCGTAAGCTCGTATTTTTTTCACTAAACGTAAGTGCGGAACCGTATCAAATGCCTTCCTGAAGTCCAGGAATACGGCATCAATCTGCTCGCCAGTGTCTACGGACGACGGTTCAATCCCGTCTCCGGCCATCCTGATTTAGGTTTTCCGTGATTTCCCTAAATCGCTACAGGCAAATGCCGGGATGGTTCCTTTGAAAGGGCACGGCCGATTTCCTTCCCAATCCTTCCCACACCCGAGCTTGCGCTCCGTCTCTAATGACCTCGTTGTCGACGGGACGTTAAACACTACTCTCCCCCCCAGTCAAAGGGTCTGTGTCTGTGATACAATATCCACAGTCAATGTCTATCTTCAGGAGTTGTGGGAAACGGGGTGATGCAAAACGTTTTCTGATGTGTGTAGTATGACATCCCCTGCAGCGCCTCTACTAGGCTAGTGACCTTATCGGTTGGGTCCTAGACGACAGCAAAACCATGGCCCGCTGAGTCTCGATTTCAATTGGTAACAGCTGATGGTAGGGGCAAGCTGATGTTGGCTCCATAATGGTGAGGACTAGATCCTCTGATCATTGACTGGAAGTGGCTGTGTTCGGCTACTTGGAGACCATTTGCCGCCATTCACGGACTTCATGTTCCGGAACAAAGTTGGAATTTTTATAGATGCCAGTGAGCAATGTCAGCAGATCTCAACCGTTTCCGATTGGTTTGCGGAACATTCTGGCCAGTCCAGTGACTGTTTTGGCCACCCAGATCGCCTGACCTGAACCCCATCGAACATTTATGGGTCATAATCGAGAAGTTAGTTCGTACACAAATTCCTGCACAGGCAACGCTTCCGCAAGCAAGGGAGCTTGGCCCAATATTTCTGCAGGGGATTTCGAGCGCCTTGTTGAGTCTATGCCACTTCGAGCTGTTGGACTATACAGGGCAAATTGAGGTCTGATAACGGTATTAGGAGTAATCCTGTGGCTTTTGTCACCTCAGTGTACAGTAAATATGCACGTTTGTTGTATGAACTTCAGTGTGAGATCTTGCAGTATCCTGCTGGAATATGCCATTTGTTAAACTGGCTATCAAGTATATGATGACAGGGCGTAGCATTCTTGTCACGTACTGGCGAGCATGCAGCCCCATCTCCACAGTTACAAAAAATGTTCTGTCTTCATGTGATATACTAGCCCCCCATGACAGGATATCAGGCGTTGCACAAGTGTGGCTCTCGAGCGTCGTTGCTTCCGTTAATCAGGCCGCCTACTGGCGTGTTAGTATCGGTCTGCCCGCCACAAACAGGAGCGAGACGAATCGTTGTAGACTGCAGAATTTTCGGAAAATGCCACAGTTGACTCTGGCTCTACACCGTGCATCTCTTTTGTGGTGTGGCGTTAGTGGCAAACGAAGCATGGCAGCCCATCACACAGTAATCTGTGCATGGCAGTACTCTGCCTATAAACTTTTCTCGTATTTCAACTGTTGTATTACGTTTATTCCTCAGATCCAGTGGTGCAATACTACGACCTTCTCATGATATGGACCTTCTGAAAGGAGACGTCTTGTCACACTGTGGTCCTGAGCCCAACTCGGCAGCACTCGTTCTGCAGAACTGCACTTCAGACAGCTGTCTGTGCGAAATGTCGGTACGATTCTCTCATGGCCCCCCATGACAGTGATTCGACCTTCCTCAAACTCTGAAAGAAGACGATAAACTGCGCATGTGCTTCCTCTGCCCATGCTGTCGATCTCCACATGAAGAGTTTCACTAATGTCACAGACATCCAGTAGCTATTAAGCGTTCATAGCATTCTTCATCTGCAAGTATTGCTTTGTTCTGTACTGAAAATAACCTCGTATGAGGATGAAATTTTAATGAACGAGTCCCACCGGTAGGAAAATACTGAAGTACTTGCTTGGAAGCGTTCCATCGCGGTTTCCGTCGTTTTGGATTTTCTATATCTGCCACTGCATGTTCACACAGCGTTTAGATGATCATTCTGTTAATGTTTCTCATTTCCATATTTTGATTGCACACGTGACATGTTTTTTGGCAGCCAGCAGTTGTAAGGGGGCTGTGAGTTCCACCACTGTCGGTAACACGTGAACGTTAGTTACACAACTGAAAGACGTTTTACATGTTTATACACGTATGTAGAAATTGCATTACAGCGTAACACAGTAGGAACACTCGCTGCATGCTGCCAAGCTACTCCATATGTCTTTGTCAATACGGATATCAAAACTAACAAAATGTCGTTATAGGTAAAGATGTTGGCTGTCACAACAAATTTTTTGAAAATAAATAGGAGTTGCATCAGAGATACCTTAATAAAGTTCTTTGTCTTTTTTATTATTGCACTCTCTCGCCCGTCAGGCTGAGAATGGTAGGAAACATTAAATTTCTGCTCTTCAGCTGAGAGCATTTATCTAATACAATGTAATTAATCAAAATTTAAGTGTATAAAATAAGTACGTGTTTCTAAATTTCTTACAACATACGGTTCTACATTCAAGATTACGAGTAAAATATTCTTTCATTTTTAGTAGTATAGTTTCTTGTCGTCTGTCTTTACAACACCGGACACACCCCTCTTTATTGAAGGTACAGCATCAGTGGGTGAAAAAGGTTGTTGGAGTTTTAGAGCGTTTTGAAAATTGTAGAAGAAGACCCCGAACGAATCGTTTAGAGAAAGATGCAGTAAACCGGCGGAAAGTAGGGTGGAGAGGACAACACTTCATTTGTACCATAAAAAGATTAAAAAAGCAAAATTCGTTAATTATTGTTGAATTGTGTTAACAGTATACTCTTTAAAGAAGTACAGTTTTGTAAGTAGAGTCCAGAACCTGAAAATACCATTAAGCACTCTGTTAGCAATTGTAGAATGTAATGTGTATTACCAACTTTATAACTCGCACAAAAATTTAAAAAACTACATATTTCGTTCATTGTTGTTGACTCTTCTCTCAACATACTTTTTAAAGAGTGATGTGTAAGAAGGCCCTGAACCTGGAAATATTGAATAAAACATTCATTGGGGAAAGTTACATCTGCCACTGAGACTTAAATATTAGGGCTAACTGAGAGATTTAAAAAATGTATGGAATCCGGTAGAAGATTTCATTAAAAACAATAGATACTTTTTTCATAATTTTAAAATATAGAGTCGGTGACAGCTGACTAGATTACAATACTTTCAAAAGGTCGGCTTAAAGAATCCCCGCTCCCCCTCCTTAGTACTGCAAGTACTAATGCTGGAGTGATGGGTAGATCTCTGACAGGACATAATGGTAAGGTAGCGGGATGTGATTAATTTGAATAGGACATGGAGAGTATGCAGTTGTAACGTTGGAGAGATGTGTTAGTACAAGTGTGGCTTAGTGCCAGGATTAACAACCAGGGGTGAAAGGATGCGGTGATTGGTATCAGTTTTAGGAGGAAGTGTAGGATATCCGAAGATTGTCAGTCTGGGAGAGGAGAGAGGGGAAATTGATAAGCTGATATAGGTTTGTAGTGCGGATATACAGCTCTATTCAGATCACAAGGATAACTTTGATATCACACTCGCCAGCGAGACACCACTGGCTATCGTCGACTTTCAGAGTCTTCGCAGAGAGAGCTGATACCTTTTTTAACGGCTATAAAAATGAATTTTTGTCTTTGAGCAGACCTCGAAAGGCTCGAGCAGTCGTCACCAGACCAGGAAATTCTCCGGCTTGGCTTTCACCCGTCCCTCAACCTAACGAAGTCTCTTGGTACTAATTCAACATTGGGTCTTAAGCTGTAATTTGTACTCGCGATCTTAGTTACAGATCAGTGTAATACTCTACGTTTTATCAAATTTATCAATCATTTAACTTCTAATTAGCTGTCTTGAAACATCCAACTGTTTTCGTCTTGTTTCCAACCAGACTAAAAGTTGGAATCTCTCTGCATATTATTCCAATGTATGAAAAGGGATCGAAATATTCATTTGGAACCTTCTTGGAAAATGAATCTTCTGGGTTGCTTGGTCGTGGTCCATGACGCTTGTTTGTTCCTGACGTTTCGTCGAGAGCTACGATGGACATCTTCAGATTACTGCTGGTTCCTCTGAGTGTTGTCGACCGAGCAGGACTCGGGAAGGTTCATCGGGATCAGTAACAGCTCTTGTTTCTTCTTGTTCTGAGTTAACTGTCCAGTAGTATTTTTTGAAAGAAACGCTGTTTGCCTTTGACTGTTATTTTTAATTTAAAACCGCTATGAATATATAAATATTCTAGAGCATACTGAAAATATTCGACATTTTATCAAGTTCGGACCTTCCATTTGGAAATGACGCTGTGGTGCTTAAAATAACGCTAGCAGCCAACTTGAAAACTTGTGAAAATGCATGACAATGTTCTCTTGTAATTCTTGTTTACTGCTACCGGTTTCGGTCATTGCCCAGCCTCACGGTACTACACGAATCCAATCGCACAACTGAGACGATATCCCATAGGCACGCAGTTTGGTTAGAAGACACTTGTGAGGAACGGTGTGGAAAGCCTTCTGGAAATCTAAAAATTTGGAATCAATTTGACATCCCCTGTCGATAGCACTAATAACTTCATGAGTATAAACAGCTGGTTGTGTTTCACAAGAGCGATATTTTCTGAATCCGTGCTGACTGTGTGTCAATAAATCGTTTTCTTCGAGGTTCTTTATAATGTTCTAACACAGCATATTTTCCAAAATCCTACTGAAAATTGACGTTAGTGATATGGGCCTGTAATTCAACGGATTACTCCTACTTCCCTTTTTAGGGTATTGGTGTGACTTGAGCAATTTTCCAGTCTTTAGGTACGGAACTTTCTGTGGGCGAACGGTTATATATAATTGCAAAATATGGAGCTATTGTGTCAGCATACTCTGAGAGGAACCTGACTTGTATACAATCTGGACCGGAGGCCTTGCCTTTGTTAAGTGATTTAAGCTGCTTCGTTACTCCGAGGATATCTACTTCTGTGTTTCTCATCTTGGCAGTTGTTCTTGATTGTAATTCAGGAATATTTACTTTTTTTTTGGTGAAGGAGTTTCGGAAAACCCTTATTAAATAACTCTGCTTTAGTGGCACTGTCATCAGTGACTTCACCATTGTTATCGTGCAGAGAAGGTATTGATTGCTTCAAGCCACTTGTGTGCTTTGTGTATGACGAGAATCTCTTTGGGTTTTCTGCCAGCTTCCGAGAACATTATGGAGAGACGAGTCACTAAATACCATATAACTAAACATCCGAGGTATATGCAAAATCACATTAAATTGCAAGATAACAAATGAAATGGTGATATCTGAAACTGTTGTCTTCCAAATTAAGAAATGAAGTATTTGTGAGCACCATTAAAAACTCTGTGGTAAAAAAAAAATCAAGCAAAGGAAATACGTACGTTTATGTATTTGTGATGAGTAATTTGTTGTGTGTACATTCAAGTACACGACTTTTTAACAGTGCAAAAGTAGACATCCAATTTATTGAAAGAGAAATGGAGACTGAGGCACACCATTATTGTCTAAGAGAACAAGCTTCACAACAATAATTCCACTTAGTGTTCTGCTACTCTTTCAGTATGAGTGTTGCTTTTAGAAATATCCGTTCCGCTTAAACAGAACGAGCCACAGGATTTTCTTTTGTTTTTGCTAACAGTGATGGACTTGAATTTTTAAATTCATTATTATTATTATAATATTTCAAATACTTTATTGTTATCATTATTGTTCTAGCGTTAAAAGTGGTAGTGAGAGTAAGCTGGCTGTACCAAACCGCAGCTCCCCTCCCCCAGGACTGATTCCTGGATCCGTGGATGGCTGCGACGAAAACTTCAGTCTATCTACTAGTGGTGTCTAAACATTGGTATTTGAGACTGGGGGGGGGGGTGACAGCTTGAGGGGAGGGGAGACGCTTGCCTTCTGTAACTGCTGCTATCAATTGAGCGAGAAGGTAGTTTCCGCGCGACAATAGTGGCGTGCGAACCATCCACTTTTCACAGTGCCTCATTGTGACAATTACTATAGCGCGCGCAACTGATCGAATTGCTGTCGAAAACCTCAATTACATCGAAGCGAATGGAAACGAACACAAAAGGATGAGCGCCTATACCTGTTAACACGCGTTTACACTGCGGGGAACGGAGGAGAATGAGACAGAGCATAATGTTACACGCCAACGGTATTGACGCTGGTGGCGCTCAAGATCAACGCATAGTTGTGCGTGGTGCAAATATCCTTCCTGTATTATTTATACTGACAATATAAAAAGTTGATGTCATTGTGCATGAGCTATAATCTCATTGGTAGCAGAGTTTGTTAATGAAGTTCAAGAGAGGAATCTTCACATATATTGTTAATTATTTACTTAACTTGCTCGTCATAAGTGCGTATTGAGACCGATAAATGATAAGCCTGAAGGATAACTACTTGTTTGTAGGATCTGATGTTTTATTATTATTGAACCTTCAGCATTCCACAGTCGCCAACAATGTCTAAAATTACAAGGAAAATGTAAACTCTGAAAGCACATAAAACATAACAAGCGATCGATTGTTTTTCTAACCATACAAGTCAAAGACTTTCACATCATGTTCATTCATTCAGGTGCAGAACAAGTGAGAGTTATTAGCACACTCATTTGCAATCGCTCCAGGCCAGCAATAAAGCCAGCGTGAAATATCCACAACATTCATTATATTTCATAAACGGTTTGAAATATCTAAATGAGATTTTGACAAGTCGTAGCATGTAAAGACCATCGTATTTTTCCACACGGTTTATTACGCAAAGCTTCATTATCTAACGTGTTATTCCGTTAACTACAGACTTTTTCGATGAAGGAATGTAATTTTTAAGGCATAAAGATAGCTGATGAAACGAGAAATGCTATGGGTTTAGGAAAAACGTAAGTGAATACATTATACATTTATTTTGAACGAGGATGTGAGCTTTCATAAGATACTGACCTTACTTTTCCTCTCATCCTCATTTAATAAACTTAATAAACCACTGTTTCAAAATTCTCTTGCAGTTGCATCTGCACAACATATTATTGAGATGAGACTGTGTAAACTCTGCTGTGTCTTTTGCAATAGAAACAAGTTTTAACGTGGAAGCAGCAGAAATGTGTAGGTTTTACTCAAAATTCGCCACACATGATGCTTCTCTAAAAGCTGCAAGTATTTAACAAGCCAGACAAAAATAAATCGCTGCATTTCCGCCTCAAATCATTTTAAATGCTAACCAAAGCTGGTGAGACAGATTTTTTTTGAATGTTCACCATGCAAGCGTGGGTGTGGAGGCGCCCCATTTAGTATTAACAAAAAATGTGAATGTAGGCTTGAGTTTAGGAAGGCACTTCCCCTGCAGCGCTCAGCATTTCCTCTTCAACGTCTTCCCACAATCCCCACCACTACCCCTCTCCCCATTTGTACCATGCCGTCTGCACATTTACCAGTCATAGTATTCTGTGCGGACTCTTAATTTCCACTTTTTATGATTAACATAGTTTCAAATTGATGGCTATAATTCAGAAATGCAAATTATTTTAGAGAATTGTTATAATAACAAAATAGACAAATATTTATAAATTTACCCACTTTGTTTCGTTATAAATTTGATATCGTGTAATATACTAGCGTAAGTAACTATTGATATATAAATAGAAAAATATATATACGGCAAAATTTCGTATGAGTAACAAAAAATGCTATAAATGTCCAGAATCGGGAATTAAAATAGTTTATAAACAAAGAGAAGGTCAACACAGCTAAAAGCAAAGTGGTATCATAGATTTCAGCTTGTAAGGAGAAATTCCGACAGGGCTTGATGTATAACAATGGTGAGCACGCTATTTTTGATGAAGCTAGCTATATGTTGTAGGAAAATAAGTATGTAGATGTCTGAATTTTACGTAAGGCATGGAGCGTGCAGATGTAGTGCTCTTGATACGGAACTGCAGCTCTAGTCCTTCTTAGAATTATTCCAGAACTTTGTACTTACGTGAGTTGACGCTTTTCAATTGCTTCTCATTAGAATTAAGGGAGAACAATTGCTTCTCATTAGAATTAAGGGAGAAATGTAAAAGCAGAATACTAAGTCCCGACGATCCTCATAACCTGAAGGAAGGTTAGGATTTACACTCTGTTTATTAGCGTCTGATGATTTTAATGTTAGTAATTGTATCGCATTTCAATAACAGAGGCAAATGCGAAGCACTTCAAGGATTTCATTAAAGCAGTTATATGAAAGATAATTTCAATACACTGTGATTCACGAAAGTTGAACTACGAGGTGCGACAATAAAGTAATGAGACTGATGTGAAAAAAAATGTTACTTACCGTTTTAGTCTAGTTTAGTGTTGTCTCCTTCAAAGTACTTCCCATCTGATTGCACACCCTTTTTCCAGCGCTTCTGCCATTGATGGTAACATTTCTGGAACTCATCTTCTGTAATATCCTCAAAGACCCTCATCACAGCTTGTTGGACATTTTGTGTTGCTTGAAAATGGTGTTCCATGACCGCCGTATTGACTTTTGGAAATAGAAAAAAGTCGCACAGACCGATATCTGGTGATTAAGGTGGCTGTGGTAGTCTGAAATTTGTTTGGAAGTTAAAAATTGCTGTACTGACACAGCAGCATGGGATGGCGCATTATCGTGATGCAGAATCCAATTATCAGCAATGTTGGCACGGAGACGAAGAACTCTTTTACGAAGTCTTTCTAAAATTTCTTTGTAGTAGTATTGGTTAACTGCTTGTCCAAGATGCACCACTCTTTATGAACAATACCCTTGGAATCAAAGAAGCACACAAGCATGCATTTCACTTTTGACTTTGACACGCGAGCATTTTTTGGTCTGGATGATCCCTTTGAGCACCATTGCGAACTTTGGCGTTTTGTCTCTGGATCGTACTGAAAAAATCAACATTCATCACCAGCGATAACACGGCTAAGCAATTCTGGGTTGAATTCTGTTTGCTCTAACAGATCGACTGCCACAATTTTCCGTGTTTCTCGCTGTTGTGGGGTGAGATTTTTGGGGACGATTTTTGCACAAATCTTTCTTATACCAAGATCTTCAGTTATTATTAGATGAACCTTTTCTTGATTGATGTTCAGTTCTTCTGCAATCATTTTCACGGATAGTCTTCGATCAGATCGTACGAGTTCAGGCACCCTGGCCAAGCTGACATCCGTTCGTGAGGTTGATGGTCGTCCACTGCGGTCTTCATCTTCAGTATTCGTTCTGCCTTCACTAAACATTTTACGCCAACGAAAAACTTGAGCTCCTGACATAACCTCCTCTCCAAATGCCTTCTGATGCTTACCGTAAGTTGTCGTTGCGTTTTCACCTAAATTAACGCAAAAAGAAATGGCATATTGTTGCGCAATATTATGCAGTTCCGTGACGAGAGACACAAACACGTGTTAACTTATTTCAGCACAACTCACGACTGAGCAGTTGCATCGATGTGCCACTTGGACTAGAAGCAGCTTATGGACCAAGGTCAAAGATATTGTGCCTACGCAAGCCTGTAGGGTTGCCATATATTGCAAAGAAAATCAGTCTCATTACTTTATTGTCGCACCTCGTATATATACAACCTGTCTCATAGCCTACTTGATAAAATATACGACAGGATTTATTAGTGGACAGAGAGTGTGGGCAGAAGAGAACAGATTTTATTCATTCGGTTATTACATCAAGAACCTCATAAATAACAATGATCGTCAGGCATAAGATTACAGAAACCATGAATGTAAGTAACACAAACCATCAGCTCTTTCATATACTTCCAACTTTGATCAGTACAACAGATACACACGGTGGTCAGAAACAGTCTGAAAAGCTGGTAAGAATGTTGAAGAGTAGATCGTGCTGAGAAATAATTGTTAAGAAAGGCATTCGATACGTTTCTCCGTTTCCGAATTAATTAACATTGAAGTAAGCCAACCAGATCATAGCGCGCGTAAATTCAAGCGGTCCGCCAGAGACGGTGGCACTAAACGTGTGCATCGTTTGATTTCCTAAAACCGAGCAGAAAAATTTGACGCAGGACGGTAGTAAGGACTGAACTCAAGTCAGAGGCTGAGGAGTTTCCCGCGCAACATCTACGCTTTGAGAGCAACGGATTACATCTGGCAGGCCGATTTAAAGGAGTGTGCTGTATACCTGTACTGCGTACACCCAATTCCTGAAGACAATTGTTGAACTAAACGATATGTATTACTCGATGTTGCTTTGACATGCTTGCCTCGAAACCTCCATTTACTGACAAATTTCTTTAGCCTCGGCATTTCTGACACAGAAAATACAAACTCTGAAACAGAACAACACAGCAGTAACTACGAAGTGCACTTGTTCAAAATTCCGAAAGCAAGACGTAAGTAAATACATCATAAGATGTTTGGTTGCAACTAAGTCACAGCCTTCTAGATACGCCTGTACTTAGGGTCCGGTAATCAGAGCCTTCTATAACACATGTATGTTAACGCCCCATAACCGAAAGTTGGAAAAAAAAAAGGAAAAGAAGAATACATCACATATACCGATCACTTTAAAATGACAGAGGGGAGTGCCACCTCTGCAATATCACTTTCAAACTAAATTTATGAACGAATGGAAAATGATAATCTCTATAAACTATACATTTAGGTAACCGGCATGAAGTACTCTTTTCTATACACAAGAACTTTTTTTTCAAATTTATGCTCATTTTGTACGAGGAGTCGCATTAACTGGATGAATGTATTAGTCGGAAGTGTGAAACGGTCGCTATGTTATTCTTGTTCAGTTTGATTACTTCCATTCATTTATTAGTCACACCTCGGATTACTTACGTATGTGCTTGCATTATTACACTAGTTGAACATGTGTTCATCGGTGTAAATTCACATAATTCATAATAATGTACTAGAACATAGCGATTTTCTTCATTGTTTACAAGCGTTGAGACCCCTCTAGATGTGTGTTCGTGTTATTTACTGAAATACTGAGTCAGGATCATACTCCATTCCGCAGTGCATATGTGCTGTATGTGAATGAAGGAAAGTGCAGCGTAGCATTACGTCCGTGTTATTGCGACTTGCCACGGCAATGAAGGGAAAATCGAGGGTGAAGCTGGAGACCTACTCCCCTACAGTACCACCAATTAGGTCTACATCTGCATCAACGTATCTGCTGTACAGTGCAATGTTAATGACTACTCTGCACAGTGTTAGTTAAGTCACACTGCCCTCCCCCTGGCTGGGACGTGAATTAATCCATTTACTTTCGCGATTCACTGTAGAGTTTATGTTATTACCTTTGAGTGTTTTACAATCGATTAGCAGTTCACTTGGGTGTCATCTTTTCTGTCGCCTCATTTTCATTTTTCATCAAAGAAGGAGAAGCAGACCTCTGAAATCGATCGGCATAGTAAACACACACACACACACACACACGCACACACACACACGCACGCACACACACACACACACACACACACACACACACACAAAAGCAGACAGACAAGAAAACGAACAGCATCCATGCTTAGAGCAGGCCACGCACCATTGTGAATACTCAGTTATACTGGAAAGTAGTGAAGAAGTTAAAAGGAATTAAACGCAAAAATATAAGTTTATTTAATACGTTCTATGAGTTTTGGTTCTTCCTCCTATATTTCCTTAGCTTTTAGAAGTTTAGAAATCAGTCTTACCTCATTTGCAAAGGACAGGTTCAATAAATAGTGTGCCTTCGCTGTACAAGCTGAATTTTACTGAAACTGGGCGAGACAGGTTTATAAACAATAATGTAAGCGACTCCAAATTTTATGTAACGGAAAAACCGTGAGCACCTTCGCTAAGACTCAGCATAGAAAATATTTATATCTGAGAATGACAGACACGGAACTTATATAACGAATTGTAAATATTAATATAGCCATTGTACCTATGCTGAATATTTGAGAAATCATGAATATGAATTATGCATCATGGAACAAGATATGAATATTAGTGAAATGACCAACCAACAGGAAACTGAAACATTACCGGAGAATTCCTTACTAATAATAAGAAAATAATTAACAAAAAAACTAACATAAGTAACAGTCATCACGAGGCAGAGAAAATCCCTGACCCCGCCGGGAATCGAACTGTACAGGATGTCCTATGTCCTTTTCTTGACGTCTGCATGCAGACTGCACAGTTGTTTTCACCAATATATTTTTAAAAGCGAGTATTTATACTGTGTATTTGTTATTTGTAGGTTTGCTCACTTCCGCGGTGTGCTTCATCGTGGTCTCTTGTTTGCGTTGTGGTGGCTGTATGCAGTTCAGTTTCTTGTCTGGTTGTTTGCTTTTGTGTGTGTGTGTGTGTGTGTGTGTGTGTGTGTGTGTGTATTTGTGTATGCGTGTATGTGTCTGTACGTTTGATTTCTGTAGTAATCTCGTATTTTTATATGAGGATGGAAGAGGTGAAAGCCTGTGGCGGCGAGCTTGTGTGCGTTATAGTTCCGCATAGAATGTATCTGTTTCTTAAAAATATATTGGTGAAAACAACTGTGCAGTCTGCATGCAGACGTCAAGAAAAGGACATAGGACATCCTGTACAGTTCGAGCCCCGGCGGGGTCAGGGATTTTCTCTGCCTCTTGATGACTGGGTGTTGTGTGCTGTCCTTAGGTTAGTTAGGTTTAAGTAGTTCTAAGTTCTAGGGGACTGATGACCACAGATGTTAAGTCCCATAGTGCTCAGAGCCATTTTTGAACATCCTGTACAGAACAAACAAATACAGTTCCATTGTGACACATATGTGAAAAGGAACACAAGAAATCCTAAGTGGAAGAACAGTGCTAGAAACCGACGCTAAAATCATCCGGAAGACTGAGCTATCGCAACAAGTTCACAATCGTTTCATCACCTGTCTGCCATATAAATCTAATAAGACAGAAAGTATGTATCATACGTCACTGAAAACATTTTGAAGGTAAAAGAAGCAAACGTCTGCCAATCAGATAAACAGCCTTCGACGTAATCGCAAAGACGGAATTTACACCCTAAGAAAATAATGATATGCTACAGAAAGGTTTGAGATGTTATTTGTGAAGATAATTAAATTCACAGTACCACGTCCTTTTCTTGCCATCCAAAAGCTGACAGTCAGCATTCCACTATCAACCGGACTTGAATCTTTACGTTGTAGCGCGTTGGCTGTCTCTACTAGAAAAGAGAATTTTGTGTTTTTTTTGTCCTTGTGTGTACAGATCGGAAAGCAATGGATTGTTCACTTGGAGAAAGATTTAAATTCCCCCCCCTCCCCCGCCTCCTTTAATTTAACATTACTATGGCACACACTGATATGTTCAGCGGCGATTGCTTGTTTCTTTCGAATTAGTAGTAGTTCTATAATCGTAACCTTCACGTTGACGGTACGTTGCAGTCTAATGTTTTCTTCTTCCTTATTTTCTGAAAACAGACTACATTGTAAGCATTATAATCTCCGTTCTCTGCATGTATCAGTCATGTTATTCCTTGCGATATTTTGCGTGACTAACATTCTTTCATTCTCGATGCTCTTTGATTATTGGTACGGCTCCGTCTCACTTGAATACCGATCCCTTGTGTAATGAACAGAACTAATCCTTATGGACGTGAGGTTTTCGTGGAGCATCAGTTTCCGTGAAGTTAGCACAGGAAATGACATACCACAAGTTAGCAGTTAGCAGAGCCGATAGTCGATTTCGTGCTACTGCTCGTGTTCGACGTAATCCTCCGCGCCGTTCGTTGCATAGAAAGCAGTCGGCCGTTACGTAAGCAAAAGCTGCTGCAGAGGGAAAATTTAATCAGAAGTTTTCTTCCGCTGTCCGATCGGGAGTCCAATATGTATAGGCGACCTCGTTCCGAGACAAATAATGCAGGAGGGCACGAAGGTCGAGGCTTGCGTGAAGGCGAGACAAAGCGAAGCAAGCCAGCTATTCTAATGAGAGAGTAGTGGATTGGGGGGGGGGGGGGGAGTGATAGGGTGGTGGGGGTAGCACGGTGACGTGGCGCGCTCGATAATAATTGACGTCGCTCCCGCGTGCATTATGGATAGGGCGGCCAGGCAAGTTCCCGGAAACGGACGGAGCAGCAAGGTACCACTGCCGGCCACTAGGGAAGGACCGGGAGCTAAGCGAGGTCACTGACCTCTACGTGCGGCGGAAGTCAGCAGCTTGCTGACCGGCGAGTTACCGCACGCACAACAGTCAGACCGAATGGAATACCAAAACTGGAAATCTGCATCTACATCTGTCTACATAGACATTCCGCAAGCGGAATGTGCGCAGCGGAGGGCACCCTGTACCACTACTTGTCATTTCCTTTCTGTTCCACTCGCAAATAAAGTGACAGAAAAACGATAGTCTATGTGCCTCCATACGAGCCCTAATTTCTCAAACCTTATTTTCATGGTCCTTAAGCGCAATGACCAGGAGATCAAAAAGTCAGTATAAATTTGAAAACTGAATAAATCACGGAATAATGTAAATAGAGAGGTATAAATTGACACACATGCTTGGAATGACATGGGGTTTTATTAGAACAAAATAAATAAATAAATAAATACAAAAGTTCAAAAAATGTCCGACAGATGCCGCTTCATCTGACCAGAATAGCAATAATTAGCATAACAAAGTAAGACAAAGCGAAGACGATGTTCTTTTCAGGAAATGCTCAACATGTCCACCATCATTCCTCAACAATAGCTGTAGTCGAGGAATAATGTTGTGAACAGCACTTTAAAGCATGTCCGGAGTTACGGTGAAGCATTGGAGTCGGAAGTTGTCTTTCAGCATCCCTAGAGATGTCGGTCGATCACGATACACTTGCGTCTTCAGGTAACCCCAAAGCCAATAATCGCACGGACTGAGGTCTGGGGACCTGGGAGGTCAAGCATGACGAAAGTGATGGCTGAGCACACGATCATCACCAAACGGACGCGCGCAAGAGATCTTTCACGCGTCTAGCAATATGGGGTGGAGCGCCATCCTGCATAAACATCTTACGTTCCAGCAGATGTTTATCAGCCAGGCTGGGGATGATGCGATTCTGTAACATATCGGCGTACCTCTCACCTGTCACGGTAGTAGTTTTCAGAATCACCCATTTCCTCGAAGAAGAAAGGCCCGATAGATGTGGTAAATCCAACCGATACCGTGACTTTCTCGTCGTGCAATGGAGTTTCTACGACAGTTCAAGGATTATCGGTAGCCCAAATTCTGCAGTTGTGAGCGTTGACAGACCCTCGGAGCGTGAAATGAGCTTCGTCGGTCCACGACACGTTACTCAACCAATCGTCATCTTCCGCCATCTTTTGAAACGCCCACACCGCAAATGCCCTCCACTTCACTAAATCACCAGGTAACAGTTCATGATGCCGATGGATTTTGTACGGATAGCATCGGAGGGTACGCCTCAGTGCCAACCAAACAGTAGTGTATGGAATGCCGGGGCGACGTGCGACTGCACAAGCGCTGACTTCCCTGTGCATAGACGAACACGCTACAGTCTCCATTTCTTCCTGATTTGTTGCAGCAGCATTACGCCTTGTGCTCGGTCGGCCGCTACGGGGTCTACCGTCTAAAGAACCCGTGTCTTCGAACTTTGAAATCATTCCGCCACAGCTGTATTTGTCAACGGAACTTTACCCGTTCGAATCCCCTTCCTATGGCGATAGGATCATAACGCTGAAATAGCACATTCCCAATTCTGACAATACAGCTTCAGTAAAAGCGCCTTTTCAGGTTACGCCAACATGCTGCAACTGCTGGCACATCTGATTCTCTCTCTCATTAGTGCTCCTTTTATACACGATTGTCATGTGCAGTCACTGACGTTTTGCTGGCCAGCGCCATCTGTCGGACATTTTGTTGTGAACTTTTTTTGGTTCTAATAAAACCCCATGTCATTCCAAGCATGTGTGTCAATTTTTACCTGTCTATCTACATTATTCCGTGGTTTATTAAGTTTTCAAATTTGTACTGACTTTTTGATCACCTGGTACGTTGGCGGCAGTAAAATCATTATGCAGTCAGCTTCAAATACCGGTTCTCTAAATTTTCTCAACAGTGTTTGTCGAAAAGAAAGTCGTCTTCCCTGCAGATGTTTGATGATGGTTGGTTTGTGGAGTGTTCACCTGCGCGGTCATCAGCGCTTATACAACGTCCCAATTTTTGCACAGCCCAAGTTTTGTACACAGTACAGTCCAGCCAAAGTCACGAATTCTGATGATGATGAAATGATGAGGACAACACAAACACCCAGTCCCCAGGCAGAGAAAATCCCCAACCCGGCCGGGAATCGAACCCGGGACCTCGTGATCCAGAGGCAGCAACGCTAGCCACTAGACCACGAGCTGGGATTCCCATTTGAGTTCCCGAAGCATCTCCGTAACACGTATTGTTCGAACCTAACGGTAATAAATCTAGCAGCCCGCCTCTGAGTTGCTTCGATGTCGAGCTGGTACGGACCGCAAACACTCGCGCAGTACTTGAGAATAGCTCCCATCAGCGTCCTATTTGCGATCTCCTTTCAGGTGAACCACTCTTTTCTAAATGTCTCCCATTAAACCAAATTCCACAATTCTCACATGCTCGTTCCATGTCATATCGCTTTACAACATTTTGCCCATATACACTGCTGGCAATTAAAATTGCTACACCAAGAAGAAATTCAGATGATAGACGGGTATTCATTGGACAAATATATTATACTAGAACTGACATTGATTACATTTTCACACAATTTGGGTGCATAGATCCTGAGAAATCAGTACCCAGAACAACCATATCTGGCCGTAATAACGGCCTTGATATGCCTGGGCATTGAGTCAGACAGAGCTTGGATAGCGTGTACAGGTACAGCTGCACATGCAGCTTCAACACGATACCACAGTTCATCAAGAGTAGTGACTGGTGCATTGTGACGAGCCAGTTGCTTGGCCACAATTGACCAGACGTTTTCAATTGGTGAGAAATCTAGAGAATGTGCTGGCCAGGGCAGCAGTCGAACATTTTCTGTATCCCGAAAGGCCCGTACAGGACCTGCAACATGCGGTCGTGCATTATCCTGCTGAAATGCAGGGTTTCGCAGGGATCGAATGAAGGGTAGAGCCACGGGTCACAACACATCTGAAATGTAACGACCACTGTTCAAAGTGCCGTCAATGTGAATAAGTGGTGACCGAGAGGTGTAACAAATGGCACCCCGTACCATCACGCCGGGTGATACGCCAGTATGGCGATGACTAATAGACCAATGACTGAGAGCCAATGTGCGTTCACCGCGATGTCGCTGAACACGGATGCGACATTCATGACGCTGTAAACACAACCTGGATTCATCCGAACAAATGACGTTTTGCCATTCGTGCACCCACGTTGGTCGTTGAGTACACCATCGCAGGCGCTCCTGCCTGTTCAAATGGTGCAAATGGCTCTCAGTCATTGGATCTCGACCAACGTGAGCAGCAATGTGGCGACACGATAAACCGCAATCGCGTTAGGCTACAATCCGACATTTATCAAAGTTGGAAACGTGATGGTACGCATTTCTCCTCCTTACACGAGGTATCACAACAACGTTCCACCAGGCAACGCCGGTCAACTGCTGTTTGTGTATGAGAAATCGGTTGGAAACTTTCCTCATGTCAGCACTTTATTGGTGTCGCCACCGCACCAGACTTGTGAGAATGCTCTGAAAAGCTAATCATTTGCATATCGCAGCATCTTCTTCCTGTTGATTAAATTTCGCGTCTATAGCACGTCATCTTCGTGGTGAACCAATTTTAATGGCCAGTAGTGTATGTTAATGACTCGACTGTGTCAAGCAGGACACACTAATACTACACTCCTGGAAATTGAAATAAGAACACCGTGAATTCTTTGTCCCAGGAAGGGGAAACTTTATTGACACATTCCTGGGGTCAGATACATCACATGATCACACTGACAGAACCACAGGCACATAGACACAGGCAACAGAGCATGCACAATGTCGGCACTAGTACAGTGTATATCCACCTTTCGCAGCAATGCAGGCTGCTATTCTCCCATGGAGACGATCGTAGAGATGCTGGATGTAGTCCTGTGGAACGGCTTGCCATGCCATTTCCACCTGGCGCCTCAGTTGGACCAGCGTTCGTGCTGGACGTGCAGACCGCGTGAGACAACGCTTCATCCAGTCCCAAACATGCTCAATGGGGGACAGATCCGGAGATCTTGCTGGCCAGGGTAGTTGACTTACACCTTCTAGAGCACGTTGGGTGGCACGGGATACATGCGGACGTGCATTGTCCTGTTGGAACAGCAAGTTCCCTTGCCGGTCTAGGAATGGTAGAACGATGGGTTCGATGACGGTTTGGATGTACCGTGCACTATTCAGTGTCCCCTCGACGATCACCAGTGGTGTACGGCCAGTGTAGGAGATCGCTCCCCACACCATGATGCCGGGTGTTGGCCCTGTGTGCCTCGGTCGTATGCTGTCCTGATTGAGGCGCTCACCTGCACGGCGCCAAACACGCATACGACCATCATTGGCACCAAGGCAGAAGCGACTCTCATCGCTGAAGACGACACGTCTCCATTCGTCCCTCCATTCATGCCTGTCGCGACACCACTGGAGGCGGGCTGCACGATGTTGGGGCGTGAGCGGAAGACGGCCTAACGGTGTGCGGGACCGTAGCCCAGCTTCATGGAGACGTTTGCGAATGGTCCTCGCCCATACCCCAGGAGCAACAGTGTCCCTAATTTGCTGGGAAGTGGCGGTGCGGTCCCCTACGGCACTGCGTAGGATCCTACGGTCTTGGCGTGCATCCGTGCGTCGCTGCGGTCCGGTCCCAGGTCGACGGGCACGTGCACCTTCCGCCGACCACTGGCGACAACATCGATGTACTGTGGAGACCCCACGTACCACGTGTTGAGCAATTCGGCGGTACGTCCACCCGGCCTCCCGCATGCCCACTATACGCCCTCGCTCAAAGTCCGTCAACTGCACATACGGTTCACGTCCACGCTGTCGCGGTATGCTACCAGTGTTAAAGACTGCGATGGAGCTCCGTATGCCACGGCAAACTGGCTGACACTGACCGCGGCGGTGCACAAATGCTGCGCAGCTAGCGCCATTCGACGGCCAACACCGCGGTTCCTGGTGTGTCCACTGTGCCGTGCGTGTGATCATTGCTTGTACAGCCCTCTCGCAGTGTCCGGAGCAAGTATGGTGGGTCTGACACACCGGTGTCAATGTGTTCTTTTTTCCATTTCCAGGAGTGTATATCCAAACACCACAAATTTGTTTTTCCTACTCATCCGCATTAACTTTATTATTCCATTCATAACACAAACTGGAAATTTTGTCTAAGTCGTCTTGTAGCTTTCTAGAGTGACTCATCTTCGACACCTTGCCGTACACCACGACATCACCAGCAAACAATGGGAGATTACTGGCAATCCTCTCCACGAAATCATTTATGTATATAGAGAACACACCCAGCATCCCCATTTCAGTATTCTCTTCACTTACACCGAGATCGACGTAATCTGGTTGAAAGGATTCCAAATCTGCGTAGCATGCATGTCCACGCTTACATTGTAAGCATACTTGCTACATTTGTGTGACGGAAAGCGGAAAGGGACCGCTAGTCGGAGTAGGAAAATTTTCAGTACAAGCATAAAAGTACGACAAAGTCTAAAATATCTATTTTCGGTTTTTGTATATTACAGTAATTCAATCTATTCTGTGCATGCTCGCATCGATTTGAATTTTATTGGAATTCAACAGGAGTCAATAATATTAAAAGCAATCAAAGTCCGTCTTCAGAAAAAGAGCTCTTTTCCCCTTGGGGAAACATGACCCTGACAAGAGACCCCATTTCTAAATCTTGCAGCTGTGTATGCAGTGCTTCACGAATTCGTATCTCCTAAATTTCATAGTTATTTTAAGGAACTCAGAATAGCTCTGTATAAAAGAATAACACCAGACAAGCAGTCCTTTTTTATATGAGAGCCGTAAATGCCTACAGACGTTACCAGTTTGCAGTTGGCAGCCCTAAAATGCCAGCTGACAGTTGACGTCACTGTAGCAACAAAAATCTACAACTACAGAACAAGTGAATCCTGCTGCTGCTGTTAGAAATGAAAAAAAGGTGAAATTGCTGTGAATGCGTATGACTAGCTAAATGTCTTAAAGAATAGTAATGTCAATAAATTACTCAACATAGCTAAATATATCCACTTTGAACTCATATTTAGCTACAAAAGTAATGTACACTGCCAAATGGACAATGACGGAAACGAATTTGCACACCATATCTTTCCTGAAGAAAATGATCCGTTGGGTAGCCTGGTGTAGTAATTCCAGCAGGAAGGACAAAATAATGAAAAGATTGTCTTTTAGAAAACATCCCGACCTATTGCAAAGAGGAATAAAAAGACATTGTGTGTCTGAAGTAGAACCAGAACCCAAACCAGAACCTCAAGTCGCCCGTGAGGTCTCTGAGAAAGAACCTCATCAGCCATATACTCCAGAATCAAAGAACACGCGGTAAAAATGCTGTTTTTTAACGATCGTGAGTTCCTTCAGACACAAGTATTTTAGAAGCAGAAAATTAAATCCTTTGGCCATTACAAAATATTAGATCTCAGCAATATATTTTGGACGTTTTCTGCGCTCAAATTTTTAGGTGGTTTTGGGCCCAATAATGGATTCAAATTCAAAATTTGGTCTAAAAGTTGCCATAAGTCAGAGTAAAAATGGCAATACCTGCCCCCCCCCCCCCAAAAAAAAGGTGTGCAGAGTGCTCTTCTTTTTATCAATTAGGGTCAACTTTATTTGGTTTTAAATGGCAGGGGTAAAATACAGGGAGCGAAAGGCTATTTACAATTTATACAGAAACCAGATGGCAGTTATAAGAGTCGAGGGGCACGAAAGGGAAGCAGTGGTTGGGAAGGGAGTGAGACAGGGTTGTAGCCTCTCCCCGATGTTATTCAATCTGTATATTGAGCAAGCAGTAAAGGAAACAAAAGAAAAATTTGGAGTAGGCATTAAAATCCAGGGAGAAGAAATAAAAACTTTGAGGTTCGCCGATGACATTGTAATTCTGTCAGTGACAGCGAAGGACTTGGAAGAGCAGTTGAACGGAATGGACAGTGTCTTGAAAGGAGGATATAAGATGAACATCAACAAAAGCAACACGAGCATAATGGAATGTAGTCGAATTAAGTCGGGTGATGCTGAGGGAATTAGATTAGGAAATGAGACTGTTGTGTCTAGCAAGACAGCCTAAACACAATGAGAGGAAGCCGAAAGGCACGCGCTTAAACTCACGCAGGCTGGCGTGAGGTCTGAAACAGGATACGTAATAAATGCTATAAAGAAAAATACGTAGCTACTGGAATACTTAACTTTAATCCATAATTGTAGAACATCGCTCTTGATGATACATGCTTCATAATATTAATTAGCAATTGAATACGGCGCCTTGCTAGGTCGTAGCAAATGTAGCTGAAGGTTATGCTAACTATCGTCTCGGCAAATGAGAGCGTATTTGTCAGTGAACCTTTCCTTGCAAAGTCGGCTGTACAACTGTGGCGAGTGCTAGTACGTCTCTCTAGACCTGCCGTGTGGTGGCGCCTGGTCTGCGATCACTGACAGTGGCGACACGCGGGTCCGACTTATACTACCGGACCGCGGCCGATTTAAAAGCTACCACCTAGCAAGTGTGGTGACTGGCGGTGACACCACAGAAACACTTAAAGTAGTAAAGGAGTTTTGCTATTTGGGGAGTAAAATAACTGATGATGGTCGAAGTAGAGAGGATATAAAATGTAGACTGGCAATGGCAAGGAAAGCGTTTCTGAAGAAGAGAAATTTGTTAACATCGAGTTTAGATTTAAGTGGCAGGAAGTCGTTTCGGAAAGTATTTGTAGGGAGTGTAACCTGTATGGAAGTGAAACATGGACAATAAATAGTTTGGACAAGAAGAGAATAGAAGCTTTAGAAATGTGGTGCTACAGAAGAATGTTGAAGATTAGGTGGGTAGATCGCGTAACTAATGAGGAGATATTGAATAGGATTGGGGAGAAGAGAAATTTGTGGCACAACTTGACTAGAAGAAGGGATCGGTTGGTAGGACATGTCCTGAGGCATCAAGGGATCACAAATTTAGCATTGGAGAGCAGCGTGGAGGGTAAAAATCGTAGAGGGAGACCAAGAGATGAATACACTAAGCAGAGTCAGAAGGATGTAGGTTGCGGTAGGTACTGGGAGATGAAGGAGCTTGCACAGGATAGATTAGCATGGAGAGCTGGATCAAACCAGTCTCAGGACTGAAGACCACAACAACAACAACAACATCAACAAATGGTTGTACAATATAATGTGCTATAGGCACGGGGTTAATCACGTAATGCGTAAAGTTAACTTTCCTTGAACGTAAACGAGTAAGAATTTACAGGGTGATCAGAAACGGCCTGAAAAGCCTGTCAATGTGTTGCACGATGGGTTATTCTGAGAAATAATTGTTACGAAAAAATTTCGATAGGTTCCGCCGTTTCCGTGTTCTTTAGCACTGCAGTTAGTTCTTTCTGTTATGGATACATCATCATCATCATCATCATCATCATTTAAGACTGATTATGCCTTTCAGCGTTCAGTCTGGAGCATGTTGTTGTTGTTGTGGTCTTCAGTCCTGAGTCTGGTTTGATGCAGCTCTCCATGCTACTCTATCCTGTGGAAGCTTTTTCATCTCCCAGTACCTACTGCAACCTACATCCTTCTGAATCTGCTTAGTGTATTCATCTCTTGGTCTCCCTCTACGTTTTTACCCTCCATACTGCCCTCCAATACTAAATTGGTGATCCCTTGATGCCTCAGAACATGTCCTACCAACCGATCCCTTCTTCTGGTCAAAGTCTGGAGCATAGTCCCCCTTATAAAATTCCTCCATGATCCCCTATTCAGTGCTAACACTGGTGCCTTTTCTGATGTTAAGCCTATTACTTCAAAATCATTCTTAACCGAATCCATGCACCTTCTCCTTGGTCTACCCCGACTCCTCCTACCCTCTACTGCTGAACCCATGAGTCTCTTGGGTAACCTTGCTTCTCCCATGCGTGTAACATGACCCCACCATCTAAGCCTGTTCGCCCTGACTGCTACATCTATGAAGTTCATCCCCAGTTTTTCTTTGATTTCCTCATTGTGCACACCCTCCTGCCATTGTTCCCATCTACTAGTACCTGCAATCATCCTAGCTACTTTCATATCCGTAACCTCAACCTTATTGATAAGATAACCTGAATCCACCCAGCTTTCGCTCCCATACAACAAAGTTGGTCGAAAGATTGAACGGTGCACAGATAACTTAGTCTTGGTACTGACTTCCTTCTTGCAGAAGAGCGCTCACTGCATTAGCTTTGCTACACCTCGCTTATGGATACAATTAAGCCTAAAAGGGGGATCTGGCAAATAAAAATATTCTTCTTCCTGATCTCTGACTAAATCTCAACGAAAATTTCAACAGCTGCTAGGAGAGCGAATACCAGAAACTATATGTTGGTCTGACAGTGTTGAAGGTAAGTGTAATGGATGCAGCAATAACTTTCAATGATGTTGCAATTTTTGGCGTTTATATTCTGAAAAAAGTAAATATGTAGGCTGAAAGGAATATAGTTTCAGCTCTGTTATTGATCGGCTGCGAGTAACTGAAGCAGAGAGAGGTACAGAAGCAGCAGCCAAGGGGGCTAGGGTAGATAAATGAATAAAAGGAAAGTATGGACGATAAAGAAAAGGGTGATCAACAGGAATATGCAACCTGAATGTTCTAAAACTGCATAGTGGTAAGCTAAGAAGTTCGTGAACTTGCTTTTGCGGTTAACAGAAACCTGAATTTTCATAATTAAGTACACTTTTCTCCTAAATAAGTGAATTTAAATTCATTAGAATTTGCCTACCATTTCTACAATTTGAAGATGATCTGTTTGCTTGCTGATCTAAATTTCTCGTAGTAAAATAAATATTGTATATTTTTCACAGATCAGCTTCAGAAGAGGAAACTGGAAGGATAACATACTTCCATTAATGTTGTCTGTAGCCCTCAGTTTTACTAAACTGTGTAGTCTGTGGTACCAGAAAAATGATACCTTAGTTGAACAGTGTTCTGTTTGTTCTGGTTTTTAGCCTTTTATAAATACAGTATTGTTGACAACATAAATATCTAATTGATTTTCTCAGCTCAGAAAAACTTTGACAGAAACCCTAATTGTTTGTGCAGATTTTGAGCTATCTGTGTCTTATAGATCAGTAATACTACGAGGAGAATGAGAATGTTGAAACGCCGGCGGAGCCCCTTAACGCTGGTAACATGAACCCCACCTTCCTTAATTCATTATCTTAATGGGATCGATACAGTTATCCAGGGGCACAAAAAACGCAATTTTAACGCGATTTCTGAGGTAACTCCCTTTGATTTAGAAGTGGGAAAGATCAAATCGTCTTATAAAATGCTAAATGAAACAGACAGAATTTTACAGGGGAATGTTAATACTCGTAACCATACGCCAAGTTCTATGACAAAAAAGTGAAAACCCATTTCAGCTTAAGAGCCTACAGCGAACAGTGCAAGTGTGATTTGCGATATAAACTTAAGAATATAAAAAGGTTGTGGGTGGAGTCAGTCAAAATGCCAATGATTCATTTCATTCCAAAAAGTGGATGACATACCAAAGACAAGTTTTTATGGAAGAGGCTTTTGATAAAGTGATTACTTTCAATGATGGAGCGGATGGCAGATTAAAAGTTAATGAGAAACTTATAAAACCTGTGGGGAAGTTTACGATAAATTGAAGAACAAAGACATGTGGAGAATAAATTCTTCCAAAAAAGAGTAGAATGATCCACAAAAGTAAAAGGCTAAAACTGCAAAATCAAGTTAAAAAAGGGAGTATAGTAAGGATACACAGCTCACATGGACAATTTTAATTCACGGAAGCCATCCTAAGATACACGAAAGCATTTTTCAAATGTCGAAGCTGATTTTCTCTGTCTGCATATTTACTTTTCTTCTAATGCATCAATCATCTCGTTATTTCCAGGCGACACTCTACTTATGACGGTGAACAAAATACACTAAATTTTATGCTGACGATTAAAAGCTTTTTAAGTCATAAATATTTTAAATTGACGTAAAAATGGTACAAAAGATGGTTAAGAAACTCAATTTACTATAAAACAATTTCTTCGAAGACTGACGTGATGATTCGAGTGAATGTTTTACCCGTGTACTATAGCTATAAAATTCAGTTTGAATGAATGCAAAATTTGTAGTAGTTGTTGAGTTATCAAGCAAACCAAGAATATAAACATGGCTGCAAGGCTAAGTATTAAGTATTAATTAAGACGTTTACAAACTAATTACTACCCACATGGTTCAAAATGGTTCTGAGCACTATGGTACTTAACATCTGTGGTCATCAGTATTCGTACCTGCGACCTTAACGGTCGCGCGATTCCAGACTGAAGCGCCTAGAATCGCTCGGCCGGTGTATTTATTGGTTAATAGTTTCATGTAAAAGCTGTGCTGTAGGGTATAGAGATGAAAATCTCCAATATATTTATAATATATTTATAAAGATGTTCTCACTTTTATTAATGACAGATACTGTTTCTATGACTGCTTTTGCTTTTCCGACAAGGACTTGTAGTTCGTACGAGTGTGATGTCTTTTTATATACAAATAAGATTTTGTACTTGAAAACAGCCTAAGGCAGAAATCTGGACGGTGTAACAATAAAATAAAAGTTATTACAGTCAAAAGGCGGCATCATCAATTCAAAAGATTTACCGTGGCTGTGGCTCCAGCCAATATAAAAATCATCTCTATAAACAGTACCCCTTTGTGATTTAAGGTCAACAGTTTATCCTAGCAATCCTCTACACTTTCCCCCATTCCTATTGCATTGTGTTTTTCTACCTCCTCCTGTGTTATTTTGTATCCTCTCAAAGAAACATACATGTATTCCCTAAATTGCTCATCTGCATTATCAACGCATTGACGAATCTACCTAACCCGTTTCCTGACCTCTTCTTTTGATGCATCCTTTCAAGTGGTTGCATCTCCTGCCAATTGCTTTATGTTACAATTCATTGGTTCTTAATCTAATTTGACTTCTAAAACATGCACATGAAATTTTCCCATATACTTATCTTTGTTAATAGTTCCTCTTTAAAATTAGCTACTTGTTCGTTGATGGAGTCATTTTCTATTTTTTTTATTCCTGAATGTGTACATTCAATTATTCCTGAATCGTATCCAGATTTTCCTTCATTTCCTTGAAACTAATGTTTATTTTCGAATCAAAAATGGCTCTAAGCACTCTGGGACTAACATCTGAGGTCATCAGTCCCCTAGAACTTAGAACTACTTAAACCTAACTAACCTAAGGACATCACACATATCCCTGCCCGAGGCGGGATTCGAACCTGCGACCGCAGCTGCCTCGTGATTCTGATCTGAAGCGTCTAGAACCGCTCGACCACAGCGACCGACTATTTTCGAATCACAGATACTTATCTGAATATTACAGTCCTTAAAGCTTTCCTTCCTTTTGACTGTTACTGATGGGATTATTATTAATTAAAATTATTAAAATTATCTTATTTCCTTCATAATTTGAGTACAATCCGATACTGAGCCATGAGTTTCCATGATTTTAGTGAACCGTGTAGAGAGGGCAACCACAGCTGTGACTAATCATATTGGGGATTAATAAACCGCTTCAGCTGTATTTAATTCTTTTTATTATCAGATCTCAAATGGTTTCGTTCCAATGGAAACGACATCCTCAAATGACTTCTGCACCACAATGAATCATAACTAAGACAGAAGAGCTAAGTAGCCTGGAACATGGAACCCAACAGCCGTTGTCAGACCAAACAAAAAAAACCGGTAGATGACGGTACGTCAATGAACCAGAATCAACCTTGTAAGAGGTTCATGACTAAAGAATTTGTTGCTAGCGCACTCGAGCAGATGTAATTTCGATGGGTTGCTCATGCGCTGCCTGCGATATGTAAGCTATAAGAGAATCTCACACCAGAGAGCAGTGTTGGCTGCAGTAAGAGCAGTGTCAGTAGGAGTAAGTAGTAGCTAGCAGTCGTGTGTGTGGAGTTGGCTGGGCCGGTCGTGGGGAGCGATGGCGGTGCCTGAGCGATGTAATAAAAGGTAACAGCAGCCGCGCGCATATGTAGTTAGTTACAACAAAAGTTGTTCTATTGTTATATCAAGTCCCATGTAAATGTTTCAAAAAATCTTTTAATAATAATCCTTTTTATAAAATTAACTTTTTGACAATCATTCATCTGAATTTAAAGAATTTACTAACTTCTGCAATCCATGGTCATCCCGATTATCGTAAAGAAAAATCAGTTGTTTCTTTCTATACACGACAAATCTAGCATTGCACTGGGCTATGCCAGAAAAATTTCTTATAGGAGCAGATACGCGTTATCCGGCGATTGATTGAGGTAAGAATTTTCAATTTATTCAGAATGATCCTTTCAGGGCCATGATTCAGCACTGCTGACGCGCAAATTTACCAGTTTAGATTCACAGTCAGTTAATTATTGAAAGGTTATATATGAGCCACAATTTTATTGAGAGATTGGTCACATTTTTATTATTCGTAGGTTACGGAATAATAAACTGTTAGGAGGTTATATTGAATGTGAATGCTATACATATTATATTTTCCGTTGGAAGGTTACACTGGATGTGAATGTTATACTTATTTTTACTGGTGGGAGGTTACACTTGTCGACAACCGGCCAGGATCGTCTTTTTTTTCTTTTTTTTTTTTGAATTTCTGAGAAATGGTTAGTTACATATCTGCTCTTATTTGCCAAATGTTAAATGTAGTTTGCATCTGGCGCAATATATTTACTAATTTGTCACTCCTTTCACAGGTCATCGGAAATTTATTGCTCTTTGTTATTATTGTATTTGTTCTATTTTTGCTTTGCCTTTGTTTGATTTTGTGCCTACCTTTGATTTGTGAAAATGCCGCGAAAAACTGCTAACAGTACATCGCGATGCGCAATGAGTGAAACGGCCGACTTGAATAATTTGACAAATAATAGAAGCGACACTCAGTTTCATAATGATAATCCTCCATTACAGATAATCAGTGTGTATGTGGACCATCAATAATGATTTTAATCCAAATGACGAACAAACAAATTCAATTGGGTCCACTGAAAAATTTAACGACAGTTGATGACGCGGCACGTTCCGATACAATGAACGCTACCCAGTTTGACACACCTGATTTGCAAAATTTACACAGTGAACAGATAACTGTTTCTAACGAAAGTGAACAATGTACTGAAAATGTGTCAGATTTATTTGACTCCGATGTAGTGAACAACAGTGCTCATCCAATTAGTAAACCTTTTCATGAATCAGACAATGAGCAAATGGTTACACAAAACGTGACAAATGTAGATACACCATCACACAGTACAGAGAATAGAGTCGCTAATTTTGGCATGGATGAAGTTGTGGCATTATTGCTACAACTTAATGGAAAACAAGACAACTTCAAACAACTTAATGAGAAACAAGACAACAATTACAGACAACTTAATGAATCGCACGAACAGCTTAATGAAAATCTCAAACAGTCGAATAAAAAACACCACAGGTCGATCAAACAAATTAATGAAAACTTCAAACAGATTAATGAGTAGATTACAGCCATTTTCGTGCAACGAAATGAAACTAAAGAACAATTACATGAAGAAATTAAGTCTTGTGCTAGGAATGGTAGTGAAGAGTTCGTAATACATATGCAGCCATAACAAAATTACTTAGATATGAAATTAGTGCAGATGCTAAACAATGTTCAGAAAACGCAACACAGTTACGCGACGAGTTTAAATTAATGTCAGCAGAACTTTCACGCACACTGGATGCGAAAGTCGACAAGAAATTTGAACAACAGAACAGCCAAATTGACGAACGTTTTAATCACTACCTACAAAACAGCGAAACGCGTTACCATAAATTCATACAGGAACAGAACAAAGTAAAGAAACAAGTCCTGGAAACAATTACTGCACAGAGACAGGAAGATAAGCGTAAGTTGTTTACGAAAGCAAAAACATACGTAGACAACAACATTTCTACAGTATCAGATGAAATCAAACAGTTGTACACCTAATTGCATGATGAAATCACCGATCTTAAAACAAAAACAGACACACACACACACAGTAGACTTTCAGACAGTGACCAGCAGACCTGAACAATTGGAATTAATACAGGATCCCGATGCCATTAAAGCAGACGTTAAGAAATTAAACAAAACCACACGTAAAATGCAAAAAACAAATTAATGCTTGTGTCACTAAAAATGACGATCGGGTAAAAGCTCTGGCTGAAAAATTTGATGAATTGGCCAGTCGTGTTGACGTTACAGAAAACAACGATGACACTAAATCAGACGATACGTCACCAGTTTCGTTCAATCAAACACCCGAATTCCAAAACTTCCAGCAGACAATCAGTGAGACAGGTTCGTCCAATAATACATTTCGTAGAAAAGTGTCATCTTTACAGCAAGAAGTGACAGAAATGAAAAATGTTTCAGCCTCTAACACGTCACAGCATATGCCTCATCCTGAACATTTGTCACACTCACACAACCAGTATAACTTAGGTAGTTTACAGAGAGTACGCGACTTAGATTCCGAACAGACACAGACAAATAGATTCTCAAGCAATCAGGAATCTGCTCAGACATTCAGAGACGATAATTTTGATTACAAGCACTTTCTATTCGTTAGGAAATTTAAGGTATTTAAAAATGACTGAACACAGATTCACCCTTTGGATTGGGTACAATTTAGCTTTGCTTTTCCACCAACTTGGCACGTAACACACAAACTTGAATTTATTTGCAGTTTTTTGGATGGCGAACCGGCAACTAGTATAAGACCGATCGGTAAAAGAATTTCAGAGTGCTTTTCTGTCAGCGTATTGGTCGAAGACGACACAGCGAGGAATCAAGGATCAGTTAATTAGCTTACCGAATTATGAGAACTCAAATTTTCCCTCTGTCACGCAATTTCTTGAACACATGCTACAACAAAACCAATATTGATATGAGCCTTACAGTGAATCTGCACTTATACAATTATGTATTTCTAAATTACCGCGATCGTTAAGAGTATCACTTTTAACAGGACAGCAGAAAGAAAATATTTCGGCATTTAGAGATCTGTTACAGCTTTTGGAAGTTCAACAATCAGACTATTCCTCCATAAGCAAAAATTTTTCACGTCATTACCAAGGCCCACAAGCATACAACAATTACGATCAGCCACGCTGTTTTAATAGCATACGTGATAGACGCTCCAGGAATGAAAACAACCAGAACTTTAATAACAGACAAAATTTTTATTATCAATATCGTCAAAATTATCAGCAACAGCAAACACATTTTAGTAATAATATAAGTTTTTCCCACAACAACAACAAAACCAGCCGGTTCGCATACCTAACCAACAATGTGGTTTGCAAGGTCAACCAAGCTTTAATGTTTCGCCGCCTACACGTATAGCGTCGGCTTGACCAAATAGTAACGCACAACAACAAGGAAATCACTACGTACAGAAGACGCATCATTTCAACTCCTATCGCAACGCGCCATATAGCAATGACCATCATGACAGACTTAAAAGTAATGAGAACGGTTTTCAGCGCACGTGTAGTAACAGCAGCAGAATCATCCACAACCACAGATTCTCATGAATGAACCAGACAGTCGATATCATCCCGAACCTATACGTCAGGACGAAATAACAGAACAGAACAGATAGTTGAAATGCCACAGCATCCTCCTGCAAATAACACAGCACGCCAGAAAGAATTGGACTAGATACACTACAGGTTGCATCTTCTAGTAACGTAAGCAATACTCTTGATACACACAATCTTGTTCACGAAAATGTTATTACTTTTGACGACATCCGAGACACACTCTTGCATGAAAAACCAGTTATTCAAAAAACCATTTCCCACCCTGTTATTGAAGTAAAGATTGGATCATTCACATTTTCAGCAGTAATCGATCCTGGATCACCTATGTCAGTTATAAATGAAGAAACTTTCAACGAATGTAACAAAGAGAATGCTTATCCTACGTTACCATTAGGCAAAACTAAAGTAAAAGAAGCAGTATCTGGTAAAGGAGTAGATGTACAATTACAGACACACTTATTATTTTGTATTGCAGGTCATATGTTCCACTCAAATTTTTGGATTGTTCCCTTATTGACAACAGACGTTATTTTAGGTACGAATTTTTTGGTACAGCACGACGCAATTATTGACTTTCAAAATTCCTATTTAATGTTAAAGGATGAAGTACAAGTAGCATTAGAATTTCAGCACGCTTTATCTGCAGAAGAACAAGCAATTAATCGAACAGAGGTCATTTCTACATCGCGTAACATACACTGGCATTCCACATTGTTCACAGATACGTATGTACACAACTACAATACACCAGACGAAGCCGTCTATGACGTTATGTAAATGATTTCTGATAAAGTAAAACAGAGCAACGCAAATACAGATGACGAACGTACTCAACTACGCAAAATTCTTTTACAGCAAGCTCCAGTTTTTGACAACATCCCTGGTACTATGTCCGGTTTTATGTGTGAATTTCAAGTTAAACAGCACGACACATTTAAAGCCAAACATTATTCCATTCCATATACTCACAGAGAACGAGTTAAGAAAGAATTACAAGCTATGCTAGACCAAGGAATTATTGAACCGGCAGTTAGTCCGTACATAAACCCGCTCCATATTGTTAAGAAAAAGGATGGTTCTCTTCGCCTAGTACTTGACTCGCGTCATGTCAACATCATTATCAATGAAACAGATCGTCCACAGACACTAGAAGAACTTCTACAGAAATTTCATAGTACTGCTATTTATTTCACATTAGATTTGAAATCGGGATTTTGGCAAATTCAGCTCCATTCGAACTGCAGAAAACACACAGCATTTCTCTGTTTCGGTGATTGTTATGAATTTTGCAAATTACCGTTCGGCCTAACAATTTCTTCAGCAGCATTTATTCGCGGTTTGAATACTATACTTCCGACAGAACTTAAAGACAGAATCACGACGTATGTAGACGACATCCTTATGGCAGAAGCTAACTGGTCTGAACACAATTTGATTCTTGAACAACTGTTGCAAACTTTTCGTGCACAAGGACTCACAGTTAATCTTAGCAAATCGCACTTCGACAAAACTTACATAAAATATCTTGGACATGTAATTTTAGCAGAAGGCATTGCGCCTGACCCGGAAAAAGTTCAAGCTTTACGTGACATTACTGTTCCAACGACGAAGAAACAACTACGCAGCTTTCTGGGATTAATTAACTTTTTCCGTAAATTTACTCATTACCCCGCTTTAGACACCCCTAGGTTATGCCAATTGATGCGTAAAAACGCTATTTGGTCCTGGGATAGCCAAGCACAGTCTGAATTTATTAATCTGAGAGATACCTTGTTGAACGCACCACTTTTATCACACCGAGATCCTACCAGAAATTTTTCCATTGCCACCGACAGTTCTAACACTACTTTAGGCGTACACATTTTTCAGGAAATTGAAGAAGACGGTACTACAGTAATTAAAAACATCGCTTTTGCAAGTCGCATTCTGTCACCTGCTGAACGCAATTATTCTGTTACAGAACTTGAAACATTATGTGTTGTATGGGCATTTACCAGATTTAGGCATTTTCTTTATGAAAGACATACTACCGTTTTCACAGATCATAGAGGTATACAGTTTTTACTTTCCGCTAAATTTACACATGACAGGTTAAGCAGATGGAAACTTTATTTACAGGAATTTAATTTTACAATTGTTCGCATTCCCGGTACACAAAATATTATAGCAGACGCACTATCCCGTTCTCTGAGAAACAATTAGCAAGACATCGCAACCAACTTCTGCCAAGCAAATTTTAGCGCCATGTATATTCAACAAGTTGCATTTGAAAATTTCATTTCGTCGTCATTACGAGATATAGCACAAGATCAGAGCAAAGACAACGTATGGAAAGAAATTAAACACCTTTGGCAAGGTAGGAATAATGTTACCTTTAGAAACCATTATACTGTACGCAATAATATTCTATTTCTCCGCTCTCACCCCGACAGCAACAACTGGTTATTATATATTCCTGACGAGCTTGTTAAAATATTAATTTGTTTCCTTCACTCCGTTACGCAAAGCTACTGCTAAATCTACTTCGAATGCATTTGTAAAACATTTTTTATTTCATGTACGGCATGTTTTGAAAGTAATTTCCGACAATGGACCACAATTTCGCTCTGCGATATGGACACGTTTGTTACGAGCTAGAATCATTTCTCCGATCTATACATCCAGGTATCACGCTTCTTCGAACCCTTCTGAACGACTAATGAAAGAAACTGGTAAACTATGTAGAATATACTGCCACAAAAAAACATATTGATTGGGATACACACATACTCTCATTCCAGGATGTAGTTAACTTCATACCAAATGAATCTACTATGCTATCTCCGACTGTTATATTAAAAAATGTTGAACCACCCAACAAAATTAAAGAATTAGTATTATTTCCTACATCTGGTCGACTACGCCACCATGAAATAATTGACATTGCGCTCAAAAACATCAAACGTGCCGCAGAGCGCCGGAGAAGACAGCAAAAACAGGTTTGTACACGCCGTGACTTTCACATAGGACAGAAGATATTAGTACGAACGCATTATTTATCCAACAGAGGAAAGAGTAGATGCAGTAAGTTTGAGCTTCTATACGCTGGTCCATATAAAATTCGCAGTATTCCTCACCCTAATGTACTACATGTCGAAACTTTGAGAACAAGAAAAAGCAAGGGCAATCACCATATATCCAACATGAAACCCTTTATTTAATGAACATACTTTATTATTTATCACACTATAATGCCATTTCCTGATATTTATATGACCACTTATGCAGTTATATCTATGTGACTACTGACTGATGAGGATCGCATTTTTTCTTGGCAAGTGCCCAGCAAGGTAAGGTTAGCAGGTAGCTTTTCTTGTCATATATCAGACCGTGCACGTTTTCCATTTTTTTATGTATACATGATGGTTTTCCCATCTAAGGTAAAATTTTCTCTGTATGCACTATGAAATCTTTAAGAAGTAACAAACACCAGTTGACTTTGACATTTTGCCTTATGACATCCCAATATCTTGACTATTCTGTATTTTGTTTGCTACTACATTAGAATACTGAGTGTACATTTTCGCTCTTAAAAACTGTCTACATTTTTGACCTAATACGTTTTCTGTCATGATATGCTGTATGCTTAGTCATATCACTAGAAAAAAAGTTTTCATTTAATGGGTATATGATTTAAATGAAAGATATTAAATCATATTCATCATTTTCAGAAAGCAATACTATGTAAAAGAAATAAATTAAACAACCACAGTGGTTTACTATGAAATGGAAATTTTACCATCAGAATGAAAGAAGAAAGATGCAATACTTCTTCATGAAAAGTAAATGGATCGGGATTAACAAACATTAACAAGAATATATTATACACACTGTATGATAGCAGTCTTGACTAATTATTTTTCTTTCAGACTACGAGGCGATTTTTATTGCAGGCAGTCAGAGAGAACTACACATGTTAATATTAGTGATGAAATGTGTTAGAAGTAAGAAACTGTATAATATATGAAATAATGAATGATAATGAATATTTGCATGAAGGAAATGGTAATATGAATAATGAATAATGAAGTGTCTATTTTTTACAAATGATAATAAATAATTATGAATAGTTATATGAAGAATATGATAATATGAATAATGAAGTTACTCTTTGCAGATGATGATAATGATGAAGTTTATATGTTTTTATTAGTTAAGAGATAATATGTAGTTATTTAAGTATTTGTTGCTGTTCTTTATGACTGTAAGCCATATGTTGCATAGTATAATGACTGAATGTTTTTGGAAAGACAGCTAGAGTACATACATATTAAGTACTCGTTTCATTACCTGTTAATTCGAAGTTTAGTACTTTTCAGCATAATGTGAATACATTTCCTTTGTCAGCTCAATAATCCATTTTGTATTTTTTCCAGGAGAAGCTTTTCATGATATTAATATGCTACAAGCACTTAGTTAATAAAGCTGTTCTAGTACTTGCATTTTTTACCCAGTTGTAAGTATCATTCATGAATGTGATCACATATACTCTACTTGTTTCATAACCTTGCTACAGCTGACTCATGATGAATGACGTTATTAATCCTTATTTCCAGCAATAAATCAAAAGCAAATATTTTCATGCCCCAGCCATTGACTATCGATCCCAAAGCAATGCACTGCTATCACAAAAAAAAAAAAAATATTTCCAGTCCAAACTATTACCAGTATACAACTAAATAATGCTACCAGTTTAAGATATGTTACTAGTCATAAATATAATGCAAAATTTTCTGATGGATTGATTCCATTATGTCTATGTATGATTGGACTACAGACCTTGAGTACTAGTTCCAAAGTCTTACATTTTTCTTACATTTTAAATATGTCTTATGTCGCTTGCATGATGTCAAATATAGTCACTAGCAGCTTGTTGCTACACGCAATAACTCCTGTTTTAATTATGAGCTGTGCATAATACTGAGTAATGTTTTGTATTACAAGATAAATGTTTTTTGACTGGCCAATGAGGACCAATAACTAGTGTAATGAGATGACTTATGCATAAACGAGTGCCAATAATTACTGGAATGAGATGACATGAAGCCAATAATTATAGTAATGAGATGACTTATGAATGATGTTTTGTGATACCCCATACATACTACATAAATGTTTTGTAACTGGCCAATGAATGCCAATGATTACTGTAATGAGATGACTTATGAATAATGTTTTGTGATACTCCATACATACTACATAAATGTTTTGTAACTCGCCAATGAGTGCCAATAATTACTACAATGACATGACTTCTTAATAATGTTTCGTTATACTCTATAAATGCTATGCCAATGATTACTGCAATGAGATGACTTATGAATGATGTTTTTTAATACTCCATACATACTAGATAAATGCTTTGTAACTAGGCAATGAGTGCCAATAATTATTCAAATCTAATTGGTACACTAGTGTAATTCTGAATGATGACTAGCATAAGACTTAATGTATCCTTCACCTTCTGACCTTATTACCACCAATTACTGCGATATTCGTATGTCCTGACCATCCTCATGATCATGGAGCACTATATTTGGTTTTTGCACTAATTCTACGTTGATGTAAGAGTATGGATTCTACAAGAATGTGGTGTTGACATATCAAGTTTTCCACCACCTTGAACGAAGGAGATGTTATTATGGACCTACTGTTTGGTGTACCTAATGTACTACCAACATGATAACATGGAATATTAATACAACATTTCAGTGTCTTGGCTACACTGTTAAATACTTCAGGGAAGAGAACTTCAGATTGTCTCACTTGGTATTGTGCTTCTGTAGAAAGATAAGGACTTTTAGTGCAGCTATATGCAACCCACTATGCTACAACCATGATGCTATCCTTCCCATTCCTTTTCTAGTTCTTATAAAATGTTAAAGACTTTTACAGTATGTATGCATTTTATCTCATCTCTTAATGGGATCAGTTCATGTAAAGATGCTAAAGACTTCTACAGTATGTGTGCACTTTCTTTCATTTCTCAATATGTTTAAATTCTTGTAAAATGGTAAAGACTTATACAGTGTGTGTGTGCACTTAATTTCACTTCTCAATATGTTTAAACTCTTGTAAAATGGTAAAGACTTATACAGTGCATGTGCACTTTATTTCATTTCTCAATATGTTTAAAGTCTTGTAAAATGGTAAAGACTTATAGTGTGTGTGTGCTCTTTATTTCATTTCCCAATATGTTTAAATTCTTGTAAAATGGTAACAACTAGTACATTTCTTAGTACGTTCTGTACCCATTGCGTATACACTTTGTCATTTCTTACTATGTTCTGTACTCAATGCGTGTGCACTTTGTCATTTCTTAATATGTTCTGTATTCATTGCGTATACACTTGGTCATTTCTGAATATGTTCTCTAGTTAGTGCGTGTGCACTCTATTTCATTTTTTAATATCTTCTGTATTTATATTATTTATCAATAATGTTGTATACACGTATATACTCTGTGACTGAACACTTAGTAAACTGAACAGATTATAGAAAAATAGGTTGCTCATGGCAAGTCCAATTGACTCACCAGCGCTGCCAAATTTTTGCCCCCTCCACAGTGGAGGGTTATGTAAGATGTCCATGACTAAGGAATTTATTGCTAGCGCAGTCGAGCAGATGTAATTTCGATGGGTTGCTCACGCAGTGCCTGCGATGTGTAAGCTATAAGAGAATATCAGACCAGAGAGCAGTGTTGTATGCAGTAAGAGCAGTGTCAGTAGGAGTAAATAGTAGCTAGCAGTCGTGTGTGTGGAGTTGGCTGGTCCGGTCGTGGGGAGCGATGGCGGTGCCTGAGCGATGTAATAAAAGGTAACAGCAGCCGCGCGCATATGTAGTTAGTTACAACAAAAGTTGTACTATTGTTATATCAAGTCCCATGTAAATGTTTCAAAAAATCTTTTAATAATAATCCTTTTTATAAAATTAACTTTTTGACAATCATTCATCTGAATTTAAAGAATTTGCTAATTTCTGCAATCCATGGTCATCCCGATTATGGTAAAGAAAAATCAGTTGTTTCTTTCTATACATGACAAATCCAGTGGCCAGCATTGCACTGGGCTGTGCCAGAAAAATAATTAACTGACTGTGAATCCAAACTGGTAAATTTAGACGTCAGCTGTGCTGCATCATGGCCCTGAAAGAACATACTGAATAAATTGAAAATTCTTACCTCAATGAGTCGCCGGGTAATGCGTATATGTCTGCTCTTATAAGAAATTTTTCTGGCACAGCCCAGTGCAATGCTGGCCACTGGATTTGTCATGTTTAGAAAGAAACAACTGATTTTTCTTTACGATAATCAGGATGGCCATGGATTGCAGAAATTAGTAAATTCTTTAAATTCAGATGAATGATTGTCAAAAAGTTAATTTTATAAAAAGGATTATTATTAAAAGATTTTTTGAAACATTTTCATGGGACTTGATATAACAATAATACAAATTTTGTTGTAAGAAACTACATATGCGCTCGGCTGCTTTTACCTTATATTACATTGCTCAGGCACCGCCATCGCTCCCCACGACCGGCCCAGCCAACTCCATACACACAACTGGTAGCTACTACTTACTCCTACTGACACTGCTCTTACTGCAGCCAACACTACTCCCTCGTCTGAGATTCTCTTATAGCATACATATCACAGGCAGCGCTTGATCAATCCATCGAAATTACATCTGAGCGAGTGCGCTAGCAATAAATTCCTTAGTCATGGACCTCTTACAACCTGACGTTGGGATCCAAGTCATGTGGTCGGTGGGATCACAGCTCCAGACTGTGCGCATTCCTGGGGCTTGGCCGCTTACTGCGAAATAGAGTATTGTTCCTGTGGGAGGTTGCGTATATACGCTGATAGTGTGGACAACGAACAAGGAATACTGTGAACTGCATATTACTTTATATTTTTTGTTCTGACTCATACTGATCGACATGGAAATTCTTCTCCCGAGAAACCTCAAAATATAGTTCCGCTCCGGCGATAGTCAGTTCCACACCTGCAACTATGCAGGTCAGCTCAGAGAGTACTCTGAATACTACAGTCCCTCGTAGCAGTCGCTATTTACGGAGAAATACAACCAATGCCTGAGAACATTACTATCACTCATACTTACAATGATATTGACTGCCAATAGACAGCAGTTACAGATCACTGTATTCAGTAAATGACATCAAGTGTCATTCATGAAAGTGGTACAAAGTTGAGTACCACTTTGTAATATACTCATACATTGTTTCATATTGTTGTACCACAGCCGGCCGGAGTGGCCGAGCGGTTCTAGGCGCTACAGTCTGAAACCGCGCGACCGCTACGTTCGCAGGTTCGAATCCTGCCTCGGGCATGGATATATGTGATGTCCTTAGATTAGTTAGGTTTAAGTAGTTCTAAGTTCTAGGCGACTGATGACCTCAGCAGTTACGTCCCATAGTGCTCAGAGCCATTTGAACCATTTTTGTTGTACCACATCTTTGTTATAGGGCACCCTGTCCCAGGAAATACTTAGTTATTGATCACAGTGTGCAGCGATCACCGCTACGGATCTGTAGTGGGGAAACTTTTTTCTGGTAACGTGGATGTTTAGACTGAAACAATAATAGCATTCGGTTACTGTATTCACAACAGTTTGCTAAACTGCTGAGAAGCAAAATAACGGGAAAACTGTCGTCTGAATATTGAAACACATCGACGTCTGAAGTGTGGTGATGACAACATTCTACCTGCCATTTTTTCGCAAGACGTGTCTTCACTGCTGTTGCGTTCATGGTACTGTGTTGCACGTCCCTGGACTTGTTCCAAGTGTTTCAAATCATGGAGAAAGTGCTACTAGATGGCGCATGGTCTTCGTGACAAGCAGTGCTTCCCTCTCGAGTCGCAAGTGTAATGCGTCGAGGCTTCCTCCCTGGAATGGTTTGAAGAGATAACACACAAGCTTTTGGTGGGTGGACACAACATTTCAGGCTGCGACAGAAGTAAGCAAGGGCTTTGTTTGCAAGATTTTCACAAGATCGTTGAATCAGATAAAGCTATGAACCCGTTTGATATAATTAAAATGTGCACAATTGACTTATTTGATTCTGGGATGCAGCTGAGACACAATCGTCAACACAGGCGTATAAGATCGCCAAATGTGGTACGTTCCAAATGTCTCCTATATATCGATCCACATAGCTATTAAAATTCTTATTCTGAAACGAATGAACGGAAAATGGTCAATGTAATCAAAACAGGAGAAACCATGGCTGATGTATATCCTGTCACACTTCATCTGGAAGATAAGCAGTGTTTATCACTTTCAAAACGAAAAGGTCTGTTGACGATATTGTCATTTCTTTCTCAACAGCACAACGAGCTCTACAATAAACTTTGCAACATGTGATCCCAAGAACAGAGTTGTGTAAGAGACAGAAAGAAATACCGAGAGAAAATGATTTTTGTTGTGTACAGTTCTACTAGTTAAAACATTACTTCTATATTACTTTTTTGTATTAACACGGATAAAAGTAATGCTTTAATATTAATAGTTTTTTAATAAAAAACTTTCATATTGGTACTTAGAACCAGTCAGTTCCCTGGTATGGCCCTTGAACTCTCCTTAATAAATTACTTATTTTCCGGCTTTCTCATTATTTTTGGTGAGACGAGATAAGCAGCTTATTTCTTTGGAAACAGGATACTTCCCAATTTTTTGGATACACATAATTTATGTACAAAGGAAGTACACTGTTTTTGGTTTCTTCCGACAAATGTGAGATTTCAAACTTAGAATGTATGACGTTGGCACTCTTCATTTATTTGTTTGAGAAAAATACATAAAATGCAATACGTAAATCACATTGTATCTTTTACATTGTGTTCACTTTCTTTATAAGTACTAAATAACATCAAAAATTACGTTTCTCCTTCAATACAGTTGATGGTTTGGCTGTTAGAAAAGGTTATGTAATGAAAATTCTTTCATAAGTTCATATTTGGTTTATGCACAGTGTATACTTTTTCTTTATCCACGTATCGGAAAACTCCATCGATTAGGCTACTGTTACTTAAGTTTTTGTAACCTTATGTTTAAGCCACTAATTAGACACTCCAAAATTTTAATACTGATTCCTCCCAAATTTGTCGCAGCCGACCTTGTGCTTTGATGCATTCCCAGTGTTTCAACGGTAGGGAGATGGAGACACTGAACAGTCTGATGTCAGATGAATAGAATTTAGAATGATACCAAGATACAATATTAGTAATAAGAAAGTGATCAAGTGTAATATTAGTAATAACGGATCGAATGTAATATTAGCAATAACAAAGTGATTACACACCGAAGAATGACACGTTGAAAACGTCTCGGAAACAATGTCAGTTGCTCGGGCAAGTGAAAGTAACTACACTAGAAATATCGTCAATCAATATTTCAGTGATTCAGTTTCTAAACTTGGTAAGTACGTGTAGTGGATATTGCCAAATCGGAACGAAACTTTCGTGTTGTGTATATTGCCACAGATATACAGTGTTTATCTACGTACTGCAAAAAAAAAAAAAAAAAAAAAAAAAAAAAAAAAAAAAAAAAAAAAATCTGTCGGGAGTGAAGTATGTGGCCTGAATTTTCCATCCAGTGTATGTGGTTCCCTTAGACTGGTTTTAGAGTAGGAACAAATTGTCCCTAACGCACTCAAGAATGCCATGGAACATTTATGGCTTTTCCGATGGGTAATAAAACTGGAGAGTGCATCGGAATTTTGAAACAGACTCCCGACTTCCTTCATGCGGTATAGGAGTGGAAGACGCGAAGGTATGAGGCGGTAACGAGCTGAAGAACGTTTCCGTACAGTCATCTAAAGTTTGAGAGCTCATCTAAGGCGCACTGGCCCCCTACATATCATGCTGGGCTTTACTTACAACAAAGGACTTGTGTATGCGTAATATTACTGCCTTCCACATCTTACCTGACTCCAATACCACTCCTGAGAGTAGCACTGCTTCAACAAACCACTTGGCGTGAACTATAGTGAAAGTTCTGGACCCAACTTGGAGTTGTCAGTCACCTGTTTTCTAGACTTCCTACTGTAGACGTAACTGTCCAAGACTACAGACTGGAATGCCTACTTTTTCCGAATGAAAGCCACAGGTACATCCATCAGAATCCTGCCAACGTCCCCATTTGATGCTGATTTTCTAGGCCGCACCATCAAGAACGGAGTTACCAATCGTAGTCCTAATTGATCCATCTGCTATAACCGTTTCGCCAGCACTCTACGGGCTGTTGCCCTGCTTCAAGATTTCCATCATCTCATACCCGTGCATACTCATGACTGAGACATTTTCACAGACCATCGACATGTTCACAGATACGCACGAGCAAAACGGCATGTAACATGCGTTAATATGACCGAAATGCCTACAAACTGAACAAGCAGCTGGAAATATGTTCAACAGGCTTTCAAGGAAAACCCTCATTCCCACAAATACCACCCTGACAACTTCACCAATGTCAGCCATTCTGCATCTTCCACTGAAGACATGTTCTTCATCAAAATGACCTCAAATTCGACCACTCCACTGGTCCCTGCGTATACGGACGCACGAAAATAGATATGCCACCTCTTACATAAAACTTCCTGTTCATTGGCGTAACTCCACAATCAGCACAACATACACGAAGAGTTATAACACAGACACTCGCTAAAAAGAGAAACACTTTTCTTGTCGACAGTACAAATACATGTCGATACCTTAAAACCAAAATTTCTTATTGCTTTTTGCGTGCTCCAATTGAAATATAGCGTTATCTTGCTTCAAGTTCAAAGCAAATTCATGATCTGAATGAGGATGTGGTAGTTCCTATAAGGCTGGGCTGTGCGGTAAAGTGTCTTTTGAACATTTTTCTGTACTATAATTTTCATCAACATCTAAATCTACATGGTTATTCGGCAGTTCACAATTAAGTGCTTGGCAGAAGGTTCATCGAACCACCATCAAGCTATCTCTAGCGTTCCGCTCCCGAACAGCAGAAGAAACGAACACTTAAATCTCTCCGTGCGAGCTCTGATTTCTCTTATTATGGTGATCATTTCGTTCTAAGGAGGTTGGGACCAAAAATATTTTCTCTTTCGGAGGAGAACATTAGAGATTCAAATATCATGAGATGATCCTGAATTAAGGCAAAACGCCTTTGTTTCAATGACTGCCAACCTATTCGCATATTATATCCGTGGTACTCTCCCCTATTTCGCGATAATACAGAACGAGCAACGCTTCTTTGAACCTTTTCTATGTCCTCAGTCAGTCCTAACTGTTACGGATTACATACCGCTCAGCAGTGTTCCAGAAGAGGACGAACAAGTGTAGTGTAGGCAGTCTCTTTAGCAGATCTGTTGCATTTGCTAAGTATTCCGTGCGTAAATCGCAGTCTTGCTTCGTTTTCTCCACAACATTATCTTTGTGATCATTCCAATTTACAAGTAACTGTAATCCCTATGTACGAGGGTTGGAACTTAAAGAGTGGCAACTATTTATTCAAAACTTATACAAAAGAGATACATGTTTGCACCTGTTGCTGTACTTCAAAGTAGTCACCAGCGTTGTGTAGATGCCGTTGCCAGCGATGTGGAAGGCGTAGTATACAGTTAGCAGCGCCTGTTTTGTTGGTGGTGCGAATGGAGCGGTCTACTGCCTGTCGAATCTCAGAACAGTTCTGAAGTGAATGCCACCAAGTGGTTCCTTCATCTTCGGAATCAAATCAAAGTCACAAGGACTTAAGTCCGGGGAGTATGGTGGATGGTACAGTACTTCCCAGGCCCATCGACCGAAAGAGCAGCCACAGCTTGCCATGTATGCGCCACTCGCAAAATGATTGGTGGGTTGCACAGAAAGTGTCGCCGCTCGCGATGCTCGTCGCAGGTGATGCTCGAAAACGAACAATTATACTATGGACTGACGGTCTGCCGTGGAGGAACGTAATGCGTTAGCATAACACCAACACAGTCGTATACGAGAATCACCATAACTTTAACCATACTGGGACTCTGACGCACTTTCGACCTTCGCGGCGACCCATAATGACACAATTTGTCGGATTGGCGTTTCAGTTTTGTCTCATCCAGTGTTACGATACGGTATAAGAAAGCCTCTCCTTCGGGCTCAAAGCGCTCCAAGTGCGTGTGCATTTCCGTCAGGCCATGCGGAACCCATCGTACTGCAATTTTTCGCGTACCCAGGTGTTCCTTCAGGATGCGAAGCACAGTCATATGCTCATATGCGCTAATCCGGCTTCTTGGGCGAGCTCACGAATCGTATGGCGTCGATCACTGTCCACTAACGCGGCAACAGCTTGCACGTCTTCTTCAGAGACACTAGGACGACCTGCCCGATGCATGTCTGCCACAGTTTGCCGACCTTCGTTGAAGGTTTTTACCCAACGTGCCACTGTTCTGTACGACGATGCCGATTCCCCGCACGCCTCTTGAAGACCTTAATGACACTGTCGTGCTGTACGACCTCTGGCACATTCAATCCTTATCCAACTCCTTTATTCCTGTTTCGAAAACATAGTGACATCGTTACTTTAGACCGCTCGCTCACAAGTGACTGTGTTTCCCTCAACTGTGCGCTCGCCGGTGACGTGGGACGGGCGAGTCGATTTGCTCGGAGGTAAGGTAGATACGTCAACAACGTACGCTATCAGCGACAATAGTAGATTCCATTGCATAGTGTCACAGAAGTGTTGCCACTATTTAGGTTCCAACCTACGTATTTAGCTGAATGCACATGTTTCATGTTCTTGTTATTGATCATGTAGCCGAAATTTAGCGGACTGCTTTTAGCACTCATGTGGATGTTTTCACACTTTTCGTTGTTTAGACTGAAGTGTCACTTTCTGCACCATACAGATATCGTGTCTAAGTCATTTTTCAATTGGTTTTAATCGTATGATGACTTTACTAGACGATAAATGACAGCATCATCTGCGAACAATCTAAGAGGACTGCTCAGATAGTCTCCTAAACCGTTTATACACACTGAGGTGACAGAAGTTACGGGATATCTCCTAACATTGTGTCGGACCTCTTTGTGCCCATTGTAGTGTAGATGGCATGGAAGTCCACTGCAGAGATATTGAGCCATTGCAACGAAAGTGTTGCCGGTGCAGGATTTTGTACACGAAGTGACTTCTCGATTATGTCCCATAAATGTTCGATTGATGGCCAAATCATTAGTTAGAATCGTCCAGAATGTTCTTCAAACCAATTGCGACCAATTATGGCCCACTGACAGGGCGCATTGTCATCCATAAAAATTCCATCGTTGTTTGGAAATATGAAGTCCATGAATGGCTGCAAATGGTCTACAAACAGGTGAATATAACCATTTTCAGTCAAGATCGGTTCAGTTGGACCAGAGAACCAAGCCCAAACTATGGAGCTACCACCAGCTTGCGCAGTGCCTCATTGACAACTGAGTCCATAGCTTCGTGGAGTCTGCACAACACTCGAACGGTACCATCAGCTGTTACCAAATAAAATCGGGAATCATCTGACAAGGCCACGGTTTTCCATTCGTCTAGGATGCAACCGATAATGTCAAGAGCCCAGGAGAGGCGGTGTAGGCGATCTCGTAGTGGCCGCAAGGGTCCTCGCTGCGGTCGTCTGCTGCCATAGCCCACCGTTCGACCTACATCCCACATTGGTTTCTGCGATTGTTTCACGAAGTGTTGCTTGTCTGTTAGCACTGACAGATCTACGCAAACTCCTCTGCTCTCTGTCGTTAAGTGCAGTCCGACGGCCACTGCGTTATCCGTGTTTGATATAAAACATGAAACTTGGTATTCTCGGCACACTCTTGACACTGTGAATCTCGGACTATTGAATTCCCTAACGATTTCAGAAATGTCCCACGTGTCTCTAGCTCCAGCTACCACTCCTCATTAATTTTCCTCGTCCGCGATAATCACGTGGGAAACGTTTTGACATGAATCACCTAAGTACCAATCACAACTCCACAAATACACTGACGTTTTATACCTTGTGCACGCAATACTATCGCCATCTGTGTGTGAGTATATCCCTATTCCATGACTTTTTTTTACCTCAGTGTGGATCAGTGAGAGCAGGAACACTTCCTTGGGGAACGCCACACGTTACTTCTGTTTCACTCGATGACTTTTCGTCACTTACTACGAACTGTGACTTTTCTGACAGGAAATGACGACTCTAGTTGCACATCTGGGACGATACTCCATAGGCACGCAATTTGGTTAGATGTCGCTTGTGAGGAATGCTGTCAAAAACATTCTGAAAATCTAAAAATATGGTATAAATTTGATATCCCTTGTCGATAGCACTCATTACTTCATGGGAATAAAGAGCCTGTTGTGTTTCACAAGAACGATATTTTCTGAGTTCGTGTTGAGTATTTGTCTATAAATTGTTTTCTTCGAGGTAGTTCGTAATTTTCGAACACAGTGTATGTTCCATAATTCTACTGCAGACGTTGGTGATATCGGTCTATAACTCTGTTATCTCTACTTCTTTTCTTCATTATTGTATGACCTGAGCATCTTTCCCGTCTTTAAGTATTGTGTATAGGGCTGTTAATTTGGAGACATTGTACCAGAACACTTTACAAGGAACTTAACTGATATATAGACTGGAGGACTTGCGTTTATTAAGTGATTTGAGCTCCTCGCTACACCGTGTCTAAGTTACTCATGTTAGCAGTTGTTCTTGATTCGTATTCTGGGGTATTTATTTCATCTTATTTGGTAAAGGAATTTTGGAAAACTGTATTTAGTAACTCTGCTTTAGTGGCACTGTCACCAGTGACCATTACCATTGCTATCAAGCAGAGGAGGTATTGACTGCTTCTTGCTGCTGTTTACTTTATATACAACCATAATCTCTTTGGGTATCCTGCCAGATTTCGAGACAAAATTTCGTTATGGAAACTATTAAAAGCGTCTACATCTACATCTACATCTACATTTATACTCCGCAAGCCACCCAACGGTGTGTGGCGGAGGGCACTTTAGGTGCCACTGTCATTACCTCCCTTTCCTGTTCCAGTCGCGTGAGGTTCGCGGGAAGAACGACTGTCTGAAAGCCTCCGTGCGCGCTCTAATCTCTCTAATTTTACATTCGTGATCTCCTCGGGAGGTATAAGTAGGGGGAAGCAATATATTCGATACCTCAACCAGAAACGCACCCTCTCGAAACCTGGCGAGCAATCTACACCGCGATGCAGAGCGCCTCTCTTGCAGAGTCTGCCACTTGAGTTTATTAAACATCTCCATAACGCTATCACGGTTACCAAATAACCCTGTGACGAAATGCGCAGCTCTTCTTTGGATCTTCTCTATCTCCTCCGTCAAACCGATCTGGTACGGATCCCACACTGATGAGCAATACCCAAGTATAGGACGAACGAGTGTTTTGTAAGCCACCTCCTTTGTTGATAGACTACATTTTCTAAGCACTCTCCCAATGAATCTCAACCTGGTACCCGCCTTACCAACAATTAATTTTATATGATCGTTCCACTTCAAATCGTTCTGTACGTATATTCCCAGATATTTTACACAAGTAACTGCTACCAGAGTTTGTTCCGCTATCATATAATCATACAATAAAGGATCCTTCTTTCTATGTATTCGCAATACATTACATTTGTCTATGTTAAGGGACAGTTGCCACTCCCTGCACCAAGTGCCTATCCGCTGCAGATCTTCCTGCATTTCGCTACAATTTTCTAATGCTGCAACTTCTCTGTATACTACGGCATCATCCGCGAAAAGCCGCATGGAACTTCCGACACTATCTACTAGGTCATTTATATATATTGTGAAAAGCAATGGTCCCATAACACTCCCCTGTGGCACGCCAGAGGTTACTTTAACGTCTGTAGACGTCTCTCCATTGGTAACAACATGCTGTGTTCTGTTTGCTAAAAACTCTTCAATCCAGCCACACAGCTGGTCTGATATTCCATAGGCTCTTGCTTTGTTTATCAGGCGACAGTACGGAACTGTATCGAACGCCTTCCGGAAGTCAAGAAAAATAGCATCTACCTGGGAGCCTGTATCTAATATTTTCTGGGTCTCATGAACAAATAAAGCGAGTTGGGTCTCACACGATCGCTGTTTCCGGAATCCATGTTGATTCCTACACAGTAGATTCTGGGTTTCCAAAAACGACATGATACTCGAGCAAAAAACATGTTCTAAAATTCTACAAGAGATCGACGTAAGAGATATAGGTCTATAGTTTTGCGCATCTGCTCGACGACCCTTCTTGAAGACTGGGACTACCTGTGCTCTTTTCCAATCATTTGGAACCCTCCGTTCCTCTAGAGACTTGCGGTACACGGCTGTTAGAAGGGGGGCAAGTTCTTTCGCGTACTCTGTGTAGAATCGAATTGGTATCCCGTCAGGTCCAGTGGACTTTCCTCTATTGAGTGATTCCAGTTGCTTTTCTATTCCTTGGACACTTATTTCGATGTCAGCCATTTTTTCGTTTGTGCGAGGATTTAGAGAAGGAACTGCAGTGCGGTCTTCCTCTGTGAAACAGCTTTGGAAAAAGGTGTTTAGTATTTCAGATTTACGCGTGTCATCCTCTGTTTCAATGCCATCATCATCCCAGAGTGTCTGGATATGCTGTTTCGAGCCACTTACTGATTTAACGTAACACCAGAACTTCCTAGGATTTTCTGTCAAGTCGGTACATAGAATTTTACTTTCGAATTCACTGAACGCTTCACGCATAGCCCTCCTTACGCAAACTTTGACATCATTTAGCTTCTGTTTGTCTGAGAGGTTTTGGCTGCGTTTAAACTTGGAGTGAAGCTCTCTTTGCTTTCGCAGTAGTTTCCTAACTTTGTTGTTGTACCACGGTGGGTTTTTCCCGTCCCTCACAGTTTTACTCGGCACGTACCTGTCTAAAACGCATTTTACGATTGCCTTGAACTTTTTCCATAAACACTCAACATTGTCAGTGTCGGAACAGAAATTTTCGTTTTGATCTGTTATGTAGTCGGAAATCTGCCTTCTATTACTCTTGCTAAACAGATAAACCATCCTCCCTTTTTTATATTCCTATTAACTTCCATATTCAGGGATGCTGCAACGGCCTTATGATCACTGATTCCCTGTTCTGCACTTAAAGAGTCGAAAAGTTCGGGTCTGTTTGTTATCAGTAGGTACAAGATGTTATCTCCACGAGTCGGTTCTGTGTTTAATTGCTCGAGGTAATTTTCGGATTGAAGATTGCGATACTTTTTGAGCTTCTGTAAATCATCAACAATCTGGGGAATTTTGCGTTCTTTTAAATTTGCCATGCTGTTTTCGTTGTTTTTGCATCGGTGTTCTGACCTGTTGTGAGTACCGCGTTGAAACAATACCACCTTGCGTGTTAATTTATTTGGTAGACATCTATCAGTTGCCGTCGATACTATTTCAATTTAAGAGATATCTGGTCTATGCTTATATAATCAGATTGGAAGGCGCGCATACTGTTTCTTAGGAAGGCGTCAAGTGAACTTTTATCTGTTTTCTTAAATAGATATATTTTAAGAAATAGGAAAAATGGCTACAGGCGTGAAATGACTTTTGTGTTTTGTATAACATTAGACTAAGGTAGTTCGTGCAGTTGCTGCAATGTCGGTACGATCGTGGTGTAATTGTTAGCACAGCTGCATAACAAGCAGGCGGTCGATGTTCGTGTCCTGGCTGTGGCACAAATGGTTAATTCATTGCTTTAGCTTCTATCCTTATCGAAGATATATGTTCGTTTATTTTGGGTACTTGATCGCAAGCAGAGCCCCATTTATTGTTCAATAACTCATTTATAATCTCCACCTTTCCGAACATCTGGTTCCTTTCTGTATAAAAGTTACTCTGGTTACTTGCTCCAAGGGATATGCTAATAGGGGGTTAACGTCCATACGCATTATAAAAATTGATGTGTATTTGTGTGTATGCGTGTATGTTCCACGTCTCCCCCTAAACCAGTCGAGCAGTGTCAACCAAACTTGGTACACATATACTGTCAGGCGATAATCGCTGTGGAGTAAGAATCGCCTAAATATCATGGTTCAGGGTATTTGACTTCATGAACAATGAGATGTGTGAAAAATGCCGCATCACGCATGACGTTTAAATTACTTCTGTGCTATTAACTCTGTTCGCAACAAATTTCGCAACGAGTATCCATAAATGCCACTTAATGCACCTACAAAATTATATCATGGTACCACACATAGTTCAGCAGATATGACGTCATAAACAATGATATGCGTGAAAGGCAGTTGCATTGTGCCTGACGTTTAAATTAATTACTTCTTCGTTACTAACTCTATTCGCAATGTATTTCACAGACAGAATCAAACTATGCTGCTGACTCTCTCTCTTTCCAAGCATTAATCCCGACTGGCGGAGTCTGCTGGTTAATCGGATGCGGCATGTTAATTTTAAGGGGTGGCCAGAAGCCCTTCCCTGTCGCCACTCAAGAATTTCATTGAGAAGCTGAAGAAACTAAAACTTGTACCAAACGACATACTGGTGAGCTTTGATGTTTCTTTGTTTCCGAAAGTGCCACTCATTGACTTTCTGGAGCACATCGGTTCTATTTCGGCGAATATATCTCCAAACTCTTTCATGTATGTCTCACCACGAGTGACTTCACGTATAATGGCAACTTCTACGAACAGCTGGAAGGCGTCGCCATGGGTAGTCCTCCTAGTCCAATGGTGGCCAACTTCTTCATGGAACATTTCGAAGTACAGGCACTGCGCTTGGCATCTTGTAAAGCGAAGGTGTGGTGCAGATACGCCGATGATACTTTCGTTGTGTGGAGCCATGTTAAAGAACAACTCGGTGACTTCCTAACAGACTTGAACAGCCTCCATGCCAACATAAAATTTATCAAATGTTCAGATGTGTGTGAATTCCTAAGGGACCAAACTGCTGAGGTCACCGATCCCTAGACTTAAACATTACTTAAACTAACGTATCTAAAAACAACACACACACCCATGCCTGATAGAGGACTCGAACCTCCGGCGGGAGAGGCCGCGCCATTCGTGATATGACACCTCTAACCGTGCTACCACTTTGTGCCGCAAGAACTTATCACGGAAGTAGAAAAGCACTAAGAACTACCATTTTTAGATGTGCTGGTCACAAGGGATAGTGAAAACTTGGGACAAAGAATATATCGAAAACTGACATGCACGGACCGTGTAAGTAGGCTGTTTATGTTTTCTCTATGTAAGTAGGCTGTTTATGTTTTCTTATTGGCAACGTTACGTAGCGCTCAATATGAAAATCACTGGCTGTGCTGTGTGCAGTCTGTGGCTAGTTTGCATTGTTGTCTGCCATCGTAGTGTTGGGCAGCGGCAGCTGGATGTGAACAGCGCGTAGCGTTGCGCAGTTGGAGGTGAGCCGCCAGCAGTGGTGGATGTGGGGAGAGAGATGGCGGAGATTTGTAATTTGTCATGAACTGCTATATTTATATATGATGATATCAAGGTAAATACATTGTTTGTTCTCTATTAATATCTTTCATTTGCTAACTATCCCTATCAGTAGTTAGTGCCTTCCATAGTTTGAATCTTTTATTTAGCTGGCAGTAGTGGCGCTCGCTGTATTGCAGTAGCTTGAGCAGCGAAGATTTTTGTGAGGTAAGTGATTTGTGAAAGGTATAGTTTAATGTTAGTCAGGGCCATTCTTTTGTAGGGAACTTTGAAAGTCAGATTGCGTTGCGCTAACAAAATATTGTGTGTCAGTTTAAGGATAGTCGTGTATAAATTGTTCAAAGGGGAAGTTTCATATGTCGACCCTTAGCCGAGGATACCTCACTGGAATCTTCTGATTTTTTCTTGTAGTTTGTGTAATTAGTGTAGATTTTGTTTATTGCTAGCGCGTAATTATAGAGAGAATTTCCTTTGTAGTTGTAGTTTTTCATTGTTGTACAGTAAAACAGTTGTGGCATGCATGTAGATTTGCAGCAAGTTTTTCGCAGCTGCGCTTGCAATTAACTGAATATTATTTTCAGTGCTATGTTAATGTGTTCTCTTATTTTTGCTCTTCAAATTGTGGTTTTCTGCGTTGTCGTGTGAAATATTGTGACAATAATGGCGTGTGAAAAACGTAATACTAGGCTCCAAAGTAAACTGAGAAATGACAGTGAAGACGAAAGCAGTGTGATAGCGCCGCAGAGTAATGAATTAACAGACATTCAAAGTAGTAATTTGGTAACTGTTCATAGGGAAATGGAGCAGGCGGCAAACAATGGCGTGGACAGTGAAACAATTAGTGAAGAGGGACGCATTATCGATCGATCGGTCGGCAACAGCTTGCCTCAGGAATCGGGTATGACAGGACACAATTTTGCGAATACTGTAGACTCAGGTTTTGGGTTCTCGCCGTTTTCTCAAATAAGTCAAGACACATTTTCTGCATGTCAAAATGTCAATGTTGCCGGTGCAAATTCACTGCCGAAAAGCACTGAGGAACATGTTTCAGACACCAGTGCATTGTTATTACAGTTAATGCAACAAATGGGACAAAAGCTACAAAAGTTAGACACAACACTTGAACAAAATCAGAAACAAATGGGACAAAATCTTAAAAAGTTAGACACAGTGGAACAAAATCTTAAAAAGTTAGACACAATGGAACAACACCAGAGACAAACACAGCAACAGTTAGACACACTGGAACAAAATCTTCAAAAGTTAGACACCACACTTGAACAAACACGTGAAGATTTAACTACTGAGTTACATAAAATCGAATCGAAATGTCAAAAAGTCTGTAACGACGTAAAAACACAAATTTGTGAGCATTTTCAACCTATTTTTTCGCGGCATGAAAATGCATTACAGAATCACGAAGCAGCCATAAAAGAACTGCAAATTATTGTTCATGAAAATCATGAGACCTTGCAAGCTAAAATTGACTCAGTTGCATCTACCGATTCGGTTACGCAACTTGCAAAAACTCAGGAAAACTTAAAGGACACAGTAGAAAGACACATGGAGGAAATTAGTTCATTATCAGAGAAAGTAGTTGAACTTTCGGATCAGCTAAATAATTTATCTACGAAGGTAGATGATAATCTGAATGACACAAAACCGGTAGTCTTTAATAACACAGAAGAGAGCGAACAAATTAGGAAACTGAAACAAAATCTGAATCAAATTGATACGCAACACCAAAGAGAAATCCGGGAAGTACAAGATCAGCTAACACAGGTAATACAAGAATTACGTATTTCAGAGGACACTCGCGCCCCAATAAGGGAAGAGGGACATAGAAATACGGAACAGCCACAAAATAATAACATAGGGCATTTCGGAAGTTATGAAAGAAATCGGCAATGTGCACCGAATTTTGAGTTGGAACCGCCGAAGCGACGTAACAATGACCGACATGCGACTCGCCGACATGATGATTTTGACTATAAGCTGTTCATTACTACACGTAAATTCAAAACGTTTAAGAATTCTGCCAACGACATTCATCCACAAGCGTGGCTCCATCGATTCTCTCATTGTTTTCCTCCCAATTGGTCGTTAGAACACAGATTAGAATTTATGTGTGGCTACTTGGAGAAGGAACCAGCTGTAAGAATGCGATCGGTAATTCACGATTGCCACAGTGAAGGAGAATTTTACCATGCCTTCCTCTCAGCATATTGGTCTCAAGCCACACAAGACCGTGTAAAACATAGCATCATGATGATGAAACACTTTGAACAGTCTGAATTTTCCAGTCTTGTGAAATATTTTGAAGACATGTTGCACAAGAATCAGTACCTGACAAACCCATACAGCCCCTCAGAACTCATCCGCATTTGCTTAATCAAACTGCCTGAACATTTACGACATATTATTTTAGCAGGACGTTGCAAAGATGACATTGAAGCATTTCAGGGTCTGTTACAAGAATTAGAAATTGACACTGATAATCGCGGAACGCGAAAACAAGGACACAACAATTACAGGTCACATCCGTCACAATTCCGTGACGACAGAAACAATAACCGGACACGACTGGTCTATTCTTACAACGCAAATCGTGACCAAAATAGACACCACCCGTACGACAACCGTTGGCAGAGTAGTAATAATTACAGGGAAAGATCACCTCTCCGTGGTAATGACTATCACAGAGACAATCAGAGAAACAGACAATATGGGAACCAAAACGATTATTATCAAGGGAGATAGAATAACTTTAGACGCAACGGTCCAGCGCGCAGTTACGATTCAGGGAGAAATTCTCCACCACTTAACCGACAAGAAAGAAACTACAGGAAGTATCGACATGACGACAGACGATATGATCATAACGACAGACGTCAATTTCATCAGAACTGGCGGGATTCTAACAGAGCTGGGCCCTCTCGGCAAGACGAATTTGTAGAAGTTAGGTCTCCAAATCCCAATAATGACGCGCGCCAACAAAGGGACAGACAATGACTCGCACCGCAGGCAGCCGCGTGCGGCCGCTGGCTCAGGGAAAAATAACATAGACGCTAACCTTGAGAAAAATTCCAGTATTCTTTACCGACGTATACCGCCTGACAATTGCATTCAAGTTCAAACTCTGAGTACTATGAAGAGTAAAGGTTTACACCACATTTCACATGTAAAACCGTTTATTGAAAGACAATCTGCTTTTTAACTTTGTCTTTGCCATATAACTTTTCACTTTACATTGCGAGTAAGCGTTGTCAGACTTAGAATCTGTTAACATACAACAATGTTTGAAGTTAAATATCCAATCAAGAACCAAGAGAACTTATTTAAACAGAAATTACGAATGCATTGTTATTGTGAACAGGAGACACAGTGTTATTGTGTGTGTACATTCTTGCTTGTTAGTTGCACGATTACGTAACGACTATAAGGCTCACGTACTTAGGACACATACTGGTACTGCTAATGAGATTTTAATGCAACTTTTGGTTTACTTGAAAATATATTCTGGATTTAAAGTACTTTCTGTGAGATACCAGATGACACAGTGGTTAGTTTATGTGACAGCTACACGATTTTATCACGACGCTACTAATGAGTGACAATTTACAATGTTGCTTTTGCGGTGTATCTGTTTTATATCTGCACAGTTTTCTGAATTCTTCTGGAAAGAAAAACATGTTTTAGTAGTAACTTTTGTGGTACAGCAACAATGAGACAGCCTTTTTCGTGGCACAACATTACGTTACTGTACAGTACTTTCTTCATCACGCCAATAAGCATTATAACTACGATATCTATACGCAAAGCATTTCACTTTTGTTTATCATGAGGTAAGTACATTGGCTTCTGCAGAACTTAGCTTTCGGAGGAAAATAACTACGACACTTCCACAGAGATTATCTTACAACAAGATGCACATTTAGCGCTACAGGACACGCATTTCAGTGATCAATTTTATACTTAAAACATTTATTTTTAAAGATTTTTGAATTACAAAGAAAGATTTCCGTGATATATTTCATTCCATTGGTGTAATCTGTAACACCTGAGGGTATAATTACATTAATCCTCAGGGGGGTACACGTTTACTTTGTGTACCATGTGTGTGGCAAGCACAAGGAACCCTAGCTAATATGGTATTTGCTTATACAACTTTACACATCGGTACCATATTTCTCTAACACACAAATTACACAGCTATCTGATCATGTAACTGAGAGATAAACTTTTTTTATTACATCAGTGACATATGTTTACGCAATTACAGAGTTGGATTACTTCACACTTACGAAATTGTATTTTGTCTGTACTGTGTGAACTCTTCATAGTTTTTCGGAACCATTGTGATACTATGAGAGCTTTGAATGATGTATTTGGTATGAGATCATGATTTTTAAAGTACGTTTGAGGCAGATGACACTTTTGACATGAGCAGAGAATTTTCTTTAGGTTTGGAATTATTGCAGAAAGCTACGACGATTTTGAGATTTGACTGAGGTGTTAATGATGTTATTTTTACGACGACGATGTGTATTATGCTGCTGAGGTATGTTTATGATTAATAGGCTGAGGCTATATGAGTTATTTGATTATGATTCATATTTATAATGACGAAATATTGACGAGTGTCGACGAATATAAATATGTGTAATAAGGTAAGGAGTAATGAATAGTGATTAGGGACTCTGATTTATGAAAAGGATGTTGGAAACCAAGAAACGTACTTTAAGAGTTATGAAATGTGTGTGTATATTCGTGAATGTATTACAATGCAGACGAAAATTTTTTTGGACACTGTTATATCAATAGCATTTTGTTTCTACAGATTTGTAACGCAAATTCTTGACCTGTGAAATATTTTTATATGAGACTGTCACTGTAGCGGTAAATATTTCCGTAAGAAAGTTAAGTGACCACCTGCACGTAATGCGTCGCGGGCACCCAGCTGTGTCAGACGCCTGGAGAAAAAGCCATTATTGCGAGCCCTTTTCAGCGGCACAGGTAGAACAAAAAAAAAGGGGAGGCCATTATCCTTGGAAATATTCTTACATCTGCAAACCTGATAATGACAAGTGTCTTTCTACGAGGATTGAGAGCTACTGACTTACGAAATGCCACATAGCTATTGAACGATATATTTATGCTTTGTACATAATTGCTTATTTCATTTGATACCTGTTTTCAGCTGTGTTGCAGCATTGCTTTTATAAAATGAAATGCATTTGCTAATGTGAACACTTTCTGTCAACAGATCTATTAAATAATTATTTTATGATCCACATTCTTTAAAAAAAGGAGCACTTGGAAAGGAAAGAACAATAAGAAGGAACTAGTAACAGTAACACATAATTTTCTTTTCAAGTACTTGGTAATTTCTTTTGTAGAATAAATTGTGATGCATCACTCTAATGTTAAGATGTGACATAGGTATTAGACATGGCGATTTTAGTGTAATATTTTTTCAGCTTGCGCTATGTCATGTTTAGGTATTAGTTGCTGCTGTTTGCCAGGCATAGTGTTATTGAATTTGACTTTTGCTCATTTATGCTGCTAGCTTTGCCAATTTGCATGTTTTGCATTGCTGTTTGTGTTGATTTGTTATGTGATGCTGCATTGCCTCATCCCTTAGTTTAGCATCTGAGCTCAGTAGATTTAAGTTAGCTTAAGAGGGGGTAGACTATAGAAGAGAATGAGTTGCGATGAATTGGAAGAAATGCATTGAAAAGTTATACAAAAAAAGGTACAGAAAACAGGTTTATGTAGGATTTTCTTGGAAATAAATGTTGAGGTAAGAAATGTGTGAACATATAAATACAGAAAGCATGCTTAGATAGAATTTTTTTGGTGGAAACAAAGGATGAAATAAGAGGAAAGATATATGAAGTTTTGGGATGGACTGCAGTACCACATGTTACACTGAAAACGAACCCTGTCCTTTCCTATTGGTGTTACCCACTACATGTTTGTGTACCCTTGTGTATTTGTTTTCTTCCTGTCTCTGTGTAGTTTCATAGAATTTTTTCTTCTTTTAATATTAAGCTACATTCACTATGATGAGGAATACTGTTATCCTCGAATATAATTGGCATTAATAATATGTTATTTACTTTGTAAAGATGTTAGACATTATTAATTCCGTTCTGTTTAATACTCATGTGTAAAGTTGATGTTCCAAAAGTTATTCTGATCTTTTATGTATTTACTTATGTCATAATTCCTGTAACACTGATGTATATGTTTATTTCTATTCTTTTGTAAAGCCCCTATTACTACAAACGTTATTTGTATTATTATGTTTTTAATGATGTGTTTTATACCTTTGTAATTGTATTGTCATGTTGTAAATTTATAAAATTGTAATTGTCCCCAGTTCATCTTATTATTAACTTGTTAGTTACATTTCACTGCACACGTTTCTGTTGGTCATAGTACATGGACAATATGTGAGAAGTAGGGACTGATAGTGTTTGCACGTGTGTTAATGATTCAGCAAGGGACTGGATAACAGCATTGCTGGTTCTAAGGACAATTCCAAAAACTTTGTGAGTGCACAAGTGGTGGTTTATGGACTTGCTATATTCTCCGCAAGACTCTTCAATGGTGAATGTGCACCTGCACAATCGCAACAGATGGCTGCTGGCCATCTCTACAAGGACTACAGTGGGTCTGCATCTTTGATGGCCCACCATTATCATTATCTCTACAAGGACTGCAGTGGGTCTGCACCTCTGGTGGCCCACCAATACCGTAATCTCTACCAGGACTACAGTGGGTTTGCTCTATTGTGGCCCATTACCTGTATGCATGTCAAGAGTCAGCACTGTCTTTCCGTTGGAAGGACAACACTACTTCTTCAAGACTGCATGGAAATCCACTACTTCTGTGTGCAATTTCTTTTACTAATGAGACTTTGTGAAAAAAACCTGTAATTACTGTTATGATGAATGATCAGGACTATCTTTATGGACTGTGAGAAAATTTTAGCTTTTGACCAACATTGTATCAATAAGTGTGTGCATTTGATTTCTTTGTTATTGTAATTATGAAAAATTTTATCAAATCATTATTGGCCACTGCCCAAAAAAAAATTTGTAAAATTTTTGTGGGGAGCATGGGGGCTATGTAAGTAGGCTGTTTATGTTTTCTCTATGTAAGTAGGCTGTTTATGTTTTCTTATTGGCAACGTTACGTAGCGCTCAATATGAAAATCACTGGCTGTGCTGTGTGCAGTCTGTGGCTAGTTTGCATTGTTGTCTGCCATCGTAGTGTTGGGCAGCGGCAGCTGGATGTGAACAGCGCGTAGCGTTGCACAGTTGGAGGTGAGCCGCCAGCAGTGGTGGATGTGGGGAGAGAGATGGCGGAGATTTGTAAATTGTCATGAACTGCTATATTTATATATGATGATATCAAGGTAAATACATTGTTTGTTCTCTATTAATATCTTTCATTTGCTAACTATCCCTATCAGTAGTTAGTGCCTTCCATAGTTTGAATCTTTTATTTAGCTGGCAGTAGTGGCGCTCGCTGTATTGCAGTAGCTTGAGCAGCGAAGATTTTTGTGAGGTAAGTGATTTGTGAAAGGTATAGTTTAATGTTAGTCAGGGCCATTCTTTTGTAGGGAACTTTGAAAGTCAGATTGCGTTGCGCTAACAAAATATTGTGTGTCAGTTTAAGGACAGTCGTGTATAAATTGTTCAAAGGGGAAGTTTCAACCGGTACCTGCACGAACTGTTAAATCACCACTCGAGCCAGAAAAGACGCATGATTAATACGCTCGTAACGCCAGCAAGACGTTATGTGAGCCGCAGCACCTCAGACGCAAAATGCAACGCCTGGAAAATGTTCGAGAAGCAATTGGTACTCCACAAGTTTTATTAGACATATAACAAACACACGGCCAGATGACACATCAGAAAAAGGAAGTGTCAGGTACGACCTTTCTGCCATACATTCCCAGAGTGATGGACAGAATCGGCCGTATATTGCTCAAACGCGGCGTTAAGACTATTTACAAAATGACAAAGGACATCAAAGATTGGCAAATTAGAAAAGGGACCCACTTGTTATGTCAGGAATATACCGCATACTACACACGTGCGGAAAAATTGATATTGGAATGACTGGACGTTTCCCGCGCCCGGGTTCCCGGGTTCAATTCCCGCCGAGATCAGGGATGTTCTCTGCCTCGTGATGACTGGGTGTTGTGTTGTCCTTAGGCTAGTTAGGTTTAAGTAGTTCTAAGTTATAGGGGACTGATGACCATAGATGTTAAGTCCCACAGTGCTCAGAGCCATTTTTTTTTTTTTTTTTTTTTGAATGACTGGACAGTCAGTCAACACCAGGATCACAGAACATTAGCGACACTGCAGATTGGGGCAGGTGGAGAAATCGGCCATGAGAGAGCACGCGCTGTTTGAGGCCGACCACGTAGTAAAATTCACTGACTGGGAAGTTCTGCCTCACGGTATTAGCCGAGCGGTCTGAGGCGCTGCAGTCGTGGACTATGCGTCTCGTCCCGGCGGAGGTTCGAGTCCTCCCTCGGGCGTGGGTGTGTGTTTGTCCTTAGGATAATTTAGGTTAAATAGTGTCTGGGCTTAGGGATTGATGACCTTTCACACACATTTGAACTATTTTTTTTTTAAGTTCTGCCTGTAGAGAAGAGCTATCACACTCACTTGTTCAGAGACGCTGTAGAAATACACAAACACGAGAACAGCTTCAACAAGAAAGAAGAAAACATCAGGGTAAACGGATCCTGGTTTCCTGTGCTGCAGCGAAAGACCGTTGCAGGTAGCAAGAGGAGAACCGCGCCGGAAATGACCGCGGAGAAGTCCATGGACGTTGGCGCGCCATGTGCATTGAATCTCTTTATCGTTTTATTAAACACTGACCTACAGAGTTTTCCCTGACAAAGACAACTCAAACTCAATCTATTCATTTATTGCCCACAATATACAAGCTCAACGCAATCTGACTGCTATAAGTTGACAACATGACTTCCAATAATTAACACAAAAGAATATCCCTGAATTGTAAGAAAACTTAACAATAATACAAATCCAAAAAAACATGAAATTAAAGAAATATGAAACTACTCCAACTCTGTCAGCTGCCTAAACTCATTTCAGTCACGAATCCCAATAGTGGAAACCCCATTTTTTCATACGTCACTTACCTCACAGAAAATCTTCGTAACACGAACTACAGCAATTGCAGCCAGCTAAATGAAAACATACTAACTTCTATAGACACTAACTACTAGGTGGCATATGGTTAGCAAAAGAAAGATTTCGTTGAAGAGCAAACAATGTATTTAGAAAATTTTAGCTCATTCATGTGACATCCAGTTCCTAAAATTATGTTGTTGTTGTGGTCTTCAGTCCTGAGACTGGTTTGATGCAGCTCTCCATGCTACTCTATCCTGTGCAAACTTCTTCATCTCCCAGTACCTACTGCAACCTACATCCTTCTGTATCTGTTTGGTGTATTCATCTCTTGGTCTCCCTCTACGATTTTTACCCTCCACACTGCCCTCCAATACCAAATTGGTGATCCCTCGATGCCTCAGAACATGTCCTACCAACCGATCCCTTCTTCTAGTCAAGTTGTGCCACAAACTTCTCTTTTCCCCAATCCTATTCAGTACTTCCTCATTAGTTATGTGATCTACCCATCTAATCTTCAGCATTCTTCTGTAGCACCACATTTCAAAAGCTTCCATTCTCTTCTTATCCAAACTATTTATCGTCCATGTTTCACTTCCATGCATGGCTACACTCCATACAAATACTTTCAGAAACGACTTCCTGACACTTAAATCTATACTCGATGTTAACAAATTTCTCTTCTTCAGAAACGCTTTCCTTGCCATTGCCAGTCTACATTTTATATCCTCTCTACTTCGACCATGATCAGTTATTTTGCTCCCCAAATAGCAAAACTCCTTTACTACTTTAAGTGTCTCATTTCCTAATCTAATTCCCTCGGCGTCACCCGACTTAATTCGACTACATTCCATTATCCTCGTGTTGCTTTTGTTGATGTTCATCTTATACCCTCCTTTCAAGACACTGTCCATTCCATTCAATTGCTCTTCCAAGTCCTTTGCTGTCTCTGACAGAATTACAATGTCATTGGCGAACCTCAAAGTTTTTGTTTCTTCTCCATGGATTTTAATACCTACTCCGAATTTTTCTTTTGTTTCCTTTACTGCTTGCTCAATATACAGATTGAATAACATCGGGGAGAGGCTACAACCATGTCTCACCCCCTTCCCAACCACTGCTTCCCTTTCATGCCCCTCGACTCTTGTAACTGCCATCTGGTTTCTGTACAAATGGTAAACAGCATTTCGCTCCCTGTTTTTTACCCCTGCCACCTTCAGAATTTGAAAGAGAGTATTCTAGTCAACATTGTCAAAAGCTTTCTCTATGTCTACAAATGTGAGAAACGTAGGTTTGCCTTTCCTTAATCTAGCTTCTAAGATAAGTCGTAGGGTCAGTATTGCCTCACGTGTTCCGATATTTCTACGGAATCCAAACTGATCTTCCCCGAGCTCGGCTTCTACTAGTTTTTCCATTCGTCTGTAAAGAATTTGCGTTAATATTTTGCAGCCGTGACTTATTAAACTGATAGTTCAGTAATTTTCACATCTGTCAACACCTGCTTTCTTTGGGATTGAAATTATTATATTCTTCTTGAAGTCTGAGGGTATTTCGCCTGTCTCATACATCTTTCTCACCAGATGGTAGAGTTTTGTCAGGACTGGATCTCCCAAGACCGTCAATAGTTCTAATGGAATGTTGTCTACTCCGGGGGCCTTGTTTCGACTCAGGTCTTGCAGTGCTCTGTCAAACTCTTCACGCAGTATCATATCTCCCATTTCATCTTCATCTACACCCTCTTCCATTTCCATAATATTGTCCTCAAGTACATCGCCCTTGCATTTTTTTTTTTTGGTCCTCAGTCTACTGACTGGTTTGATGCGGCCCGCCACGAATTCCTTTCCTGTGCTAACCTCTTCATCTTAGAGTAGCACTTGCAACCTACGTCCTCAATTATTTGCTTGACGTATTCCAATCTCTGTCTCCCTCTACAGTTTTTGCCCTCTACAGCTCCCTCTAGTACCATGGAAATCATTCCCTCATGTCTTAGCAGATGTCCTATCATCCTGTCCCTTCTTCTTATCAGTGTTTTCCACATATTTCTTTCGTCTCCGATTCTGCGTAGAACCTCCTCATTCCTTACCTTATCAGTCCACCTAATTTTCAACATTCGTCTATAGCACCACTTCTCAAATGCTTCGATTCTCTTCTGTTCCGGTTTTCCCACAGACCATGCTGTACTCCAGACGTACATCCTCAGAAATTTCTTCCTCAAATTAAGGCCGGTATTTGATATTAGTAGACTTCTCTTGGCCAGAAATGCCTTTTTTGCCATAGCGAGTCTGCTTTTGATGTCCTCCTTGCTCCCTCCGTCATTGGTTATTTTAATGCCTAGGTAGCAGAATTCCTTAACTTCATTGACTTCGTGACCATCAATCCTGATGTTAAGTTTCTCGCTGTTCTCATTTCTACTACTTCTCATTACCTTCTTCTTTCTCCGATTTACTCTCAAACCATACTGTGTATTCATTAGACTGTTCATTACGTTCAGCAGATCATTTAATTCTTCTTCACTTTCACTCAGGATAGCAATGTCATCAGCGAATCGTATCGTTGATATCCTTTCACCTTGTATTTTAATTCCACTCCCGAACCTTTCTTTTATTTCCATCATTGCTTCCTCGATGTACAGATTGAAGAGTAGGGGCGAAAGGCTACAGCCTTGTCTTACACCCTTCTTAATACGAGCACTTCGTTCTTGATCGTCCACTCTTATTATTCCCTCTTGGTTGTTATACATATTGTATATGACCCGTCTCTCCCTATAGCTTACCCCTACTTTTTTCAGAAACTCGAACAGCTTGCACCATTTGATATTGTCGAACGCTTTTTCCAGGTCGACAAATCCTATGAAAATGTTTTGATTTTTCTTTAGCCTTGCGTCCATTATTAGCCGTAACGTCAGAATTGCCTCTCTCGTCCCTTTACTTTTCCTAAAGCCAAACTGATCGTCACCTAGCGCATTCTCAATTTTCTTTTCCATTCTTCTGTATATTATTCTTGTAAACAGCTTCGATGCATGAACTGTTAAGCTGATTGTGCGATAATTCTCGCACTTGTCAGCTCTTGCCGTCTTCGGAATTGTGTGGATGATGCTTTTCCGAAAGTCAAAAAATGGTTCAAATGGCTCTAAGCACTATGGGACTCAACTGCTGAGGTCATTAGTCCCCTAGAACTTAGAACTAGTTAAACCTAACTAACCTAAGGACATCACAAACATCCATGCCCGAGGCAGGATTCGAACCAGCGACCGTAGCGGTCTTGCGGTTCCGAAAGTCAGATGGTATGTCGCCACACTCATATACTCTACATACCAACGTGAATAGTCGTTTTGTTGCCACTTTCCCCAATGATTTTAGAAATTCTGATGGAATGTTATCGATCCTTCTGCCTTATTTGACCGTAAGTCCTCCAAAGCTCTTTTAAATTCCGATTCTAAAACTGGATCCCCTATCTCTTCTAAATCGACTCCTGTTTCTTCTTCTATCACTTCAGACATATCTTCACCCTCATAGAGGCTTTCAATGTATTCTTTCCACCTATCTGCTCTCTCCTCTGCATTTAACAGTGGAATTCCCGTTGCACTCTTAATGTTACCACCGTTGCTTTTAATGTCACCAAAGGTTGTTTTGACTTTCCTGTATGCTGAGTCTGTCCTTCCGACAATCATATGTGTTTCGATGTCTTCACATTTTTCCTGCAGCCATTTCGTCTTAACTTCCCTGCACTTCCTATTTATTTCATTCCTCAGCGACTTGTATTTCTGTATTCCTGATTTTCCCGGAACATGTTTTTACTTCCTCCTTTCATCAATATAGACCCTCTATATACCCCTTCCAACTTTCTGCTTTCCCTTCTTTGCTTAGAACTGGGTTTCTATCTGAGCTCTCGATATTCATACAAGTGGTTCCCTTTTCTCCAAAAGTCTCTTTAATTTTCCTGTAGGCAGTATCTATGTTACCCCTAGTGAGATAAGCCTCAACATCCTTACATTTGTCCTCTAGCCATTCCTGCTTAGCCATTTTGCACTTCCTGTCGATCTCATTTTTGAGACGTTTGTATTTCTTTTTGCCTGCTTCATTTACTGCATTTTTATATTTTCTCCTTTCATCAATTAAATTCAATATTTCTTCTGTTATCCAAGGATTTCTACTAGCCCTCGTCTTTTTACCTACTTGATCCTCTGCTGCCTTCACTACTTCATCCCTCAAAGCTACCTATTCTTCTTCTACTGTATTTCTTTCCCCCAATCTTGTCAATTGTTCCCTTATGCTCTCCCTGAAACTCTGTACAACCTCTGGTTTAGTCAGTTTATCCAGGTCCCATCTCCTTAAATTCCCCCCTTTTTGTAGTTTCTTCAGTTTTAATCTACAGTTCATAACCAACAGATTGTGGTCAGAATCCACATCTGCCCCTGGAAATGTCTTACAATTTAAAAACTAGTTCCTAAATCTCTGTCTTACCATTATATAATCTATCTGAAACCTGTCAGTATCTCCAGGCTTCTTTCATGTATACACCCTTCTTTCATGATTCTTGAACCAAGTGTTAGCTATGATTAAGTTATGCTCTGTGCAAAATTCTACCATGCGGCTTCTTCTTTCATTTCTTAGCCCCAATCCATATTCACCTACTACGTTTCCTTCTCTCCCTTTTCCTACTGACGAATTCCAGTCACCCATAACTATTAAATTTTCGTCTCCCTTCACTATCTGAATAATTTCTTTTATTTCATCATACATTTCTTCAATTTCTTCGTCATCTGCAGAGCTAGTCGGCATATAAACTTGTACTACTGTCGTAGGCGTGGGTAGCTTACCCGCATTCCTATTTTCCTATTCATTATTAAACCTACTCCTGCGTTACCCCTATTTGATTTTGTGTTTATAACCCTGTAGTCACCTGACCAGAAGTCTTGTTCCTCCTGCCACCGAACTTCGTTAATTCCCACTATATCTAACTTTAACCTATCCATTTCCTTTTTTAAATTGTCTAACCTACCTGCCCGATTAAGGGATCTGACATTCCACGCTCCGATCCGTAGAACGCCAGTTTTCTTTCTCCTGATAATGACATCCTCTTGAGTAGTCCCCACCCGGAGATCCCAATGGGGGACTATTTTATCTCCAGAATATTTTATGCAAGAGGACGCCAACATCATTTAACCATATAGTAAAGCTGCATGCCCTCAGGAAAAATTACGGCTGTAGTTTCCCCTTGCTTTCAGCCGTTCGCAGTACCAGCACAGCAAGGCCGTTTTGGTTAGTGTTACAAGGCCAGATCAGTCAATGATCCAGACTGTTGCCCCTGCAACTACTGAAAAGGCTGCTGCCCCTCTTCAGGAACCACACGTTTGTCTATCCTCTCAACAGATACCCCTCCGTTGTGGTTGCACCTACGGTACGGCTATCTGTATCGCTGAGACACGCAAGTCTCCCCACCAACGGCAAGGTCCATGGTTCATGGGGGGGGGGGGGCTCAATTATTATTATTAAATTATATATTTGTCAATAATACCACTACCAATACATTATCAACTTTACATCCATTATCATACCTTTCCCTGCATGTTTTCTTATAAGAAATGTCATCTCACTTTGCATTGCGTGTTCTACCAACACCGAGTCTCCACTAAGAAAAAACATGTCCATACACTTGTCTATCCACTCGCTAACGTCTAGTACATCCACCCACAGATTCTCTTGCCAAGGGCGCACACCAGTATCAGCGATATTAACACAGTCTATAGCGCTACCAAAGCACAAACAGGCTACTTTCAGCATATAGTCTGCGGTCGCGAGCTCGGCTCCAGTCCACCACCAGCAGTGGAGGGTGAAGCTTTGACGATGATAGTCACTCGTGCTGGCGAAACGTCAGAAAAATCATAGGACAATCGTCCGCCGAAGAACCAGAGACGGAAGGTGACAGGCAGTTTGTTACAATCCGTAATCAGGAGAATGTCGAGGCTGCGGGAGTGGGCTTGACACGAAGTCCTTGGAAATTCACTACGCAGACTGAGAAGACTTTATGCTAACTTGAAATTATCCCCACTCAAAATGACAGTGTTGCACAAAGTGACGGAAAACGACCAGGTATGGCAATTCCAGTTTGCGACTTCGGCTCTTGCAAATGATGATGTGGTTCATAGCACATGGTTCTTTGATAAGGGGTACATTCATCTGAAAGATAGCTCTTTGGGCACAAGAATCTCCAGATGTTGTACACGAGATTGAAAATTATGGAAAAATGGTGAGTGTATGGGGTGCTGTTTCTAGCCATAGAATCAATGGATAAATCTTTTTCAGCAGCACAGTTACGAGAGGGCGCTACCTGGACATGTCCTAGGACAATGTTTCCTCAACTTTATGAAACAGGCTTGCCATTGTACACACGATTTTTCATGAAAGATGGAGCTCGTCCTCATACGGCAAAAATTATTCTGTATTTCGTTGACGAGCATTTCCGTCAATCTATGATGTCCCATCGGTACCCAGGACTCTTTTAGAACGCTTCAATATAGCCAACACACAGCCCGGATATTAATCCCTGTGATTATTTCTTAATGGGGACATTTGAAGAAGAAAGTATACAGCCACAAGCAATGTAATCTAATGCTACTACGAGCGCCTCACATAACAATTTTCTAGGGAATACCAGAAGACTTGTGTCGTAGGGTGGTCGGAAACATCACAATTAATCTCGAAGTGGTGATATGTCAACAACCTGGACATACTGAACGTATACTGCCCGCTCACTGAACGTACACTTCCTAGTGATAAATGTAAAATGAAACAATCGGCATGTTTTGTTTATTAAAAGTTATATAAACAATTTAAGGCATTTCAAGAGCCACCCCGTATACTTAATTGAAAACTATGACAAAACATACAATTTTACCGCCACAGGTGATCAAGAAGGACACTAACGTTCCGCCATACTCTGCAACATTGATATTGATCGATTGTGTTGCATACTTGCATAAAGCGGACACTCAGTGCACTAGATGTCGAGATGCTTACAGAAGACTTAGACTCCTTCTTTTAAATATCCCTACAAGAAAATAATCACACTGATAAACTTCGAGGCTATGAGGTGCTCAAATTTGACCATACGGAAGATGCCGAGGAAAGCGGTGAAATAGCACTCGTCCACCAAACGTTTCATGCAGAAAATCTCGTGTACAACATCAGGAGCTTCTTGTGCCCAAAATCTGATATTCTGGCTACTGATGCTATCGTGCAGAAGAATGTACGCCTCATCAGAGAACTATGTGTCATCAGCCACGGCATCATGATTTGCAAGAGGTGAACTGGAATAGCCCGTCAGTTTTCGCCGGTTTGTGCAACACTGTCATTTTGCATGCGATTGATTTCACGCTAACATGAAGTATCATGTGAAGAAATGACGCGAGATGCCCAATTCGGCTGAAGTTCGCCTCGTCTGTTTCCTCGGACATTGTGGTTCAAAAATGGTTCAAATGGCTCTGAGCACTATGGGACTTAACGTCTATGGTCATCAGTCACCTAGAACTTAGAACTACTTAAGCCTAACTAACCTAAGGACATCACACAACACCCAGTCATCACGAGGCAGAGAAAATCCCTGACCCCGCCGGGACATTGTGTCAAAGCCACTCCCACAGTCTGGATATTCTGGAAAGCACGGATTGTGTCCGCACGAGATCGCTTTTTCTCTAAAATACTGCCGTTAGTTTCAAATTTTGTGGCTAGTCTAGGGCCGTTTCTGCTATTACGCAAGAAAGTCAAAAACGACTCTGGCTGTGTGTATGCAGGTTCCAAACTACATAAATCACTGCGTGGAAGTGGCGTGGCTTAAAGGGCAGGAAGGAAATGGTTTCGCATCATGACCATATGCTGTTCGAAATTGACCGTTTCTTCGAAAAACAAAGATCCAGTTAATGCGTCGCTGGATATGACAGCCCAAACAGGCACTTTTTGATCGTAATTGCCCCTTTCATGAAACGTCACTGGATGTTCAGTAAGCTAAACGCATACTTTGTTTACTGACCACTCTATTAACAAGGAATAACAGACTAACAGACATTGTGCAGGAATTCTCCCTCACTCTGCATTACCCAGGGAGCAAGCGGAAGCCTGTTTCTTTTTGTTGATCGGTAAGTGTATGGAGCATTGTTATTTTATATGGGAAGGACCTACGTTCTGCGGTGTTACCCGCAGTCAAACATTTATTCACAAAAACGCCCCGGCACGTATTTATTACAGTTTTCCAATAGTCCGTCTCCTCCTTCCTGCTATCTGTGTCCTTTATCTTCGCATCCTTTCTCTGACCACCTCCTCTACCCACGCTCTCTGTCGATCTTGTTCCCACTTCCCCTGTCCATCTCCTCTTCTCCCTCTCCCTGTCCATCACCTCCTCCCCCCTCCCTGTTCATCTCCTACCTCTCCTTCCATCTCTTCCTCTTTCCTTTTTCTGTCTGCCCACTCCTCTTCTCTCTCCCTGTCCGTCTCCCCCTCTTCTCTTCTCTTCCTCCGTATCCCCACTCCAATAGGAAGCTTTTGCTTCTCACTATCACTGTATTCCCTTCCAGATCGTAACTAATTTGTGTACCAAATTTGGTTGAAGTCGTTCCACGGGTTTGGAACGAGCTTTTTATCCTTTGTTTTGTCTGCGTACGCACGTCTCAAATACCGGGTGATCAAAATGTCAGAATAAATCACGGAATAATGTAGATAGAGAGGTACAAATTGACACACATGCTTGGAATGACATGGGGTTTTATTAGAACAAAAAAAAAAAAAAATGCAAAAGTTCAAAAATGTCCGACAGATGGCGCTTCATCTGAATAGCAATAAATAGCATAACAAAGTAAGACAAAGCAAAGATGATGTTCTTTACAGGAAATGCTCAATATGACCACCATCATTCCTCAGCAATAGCTGTAAGTCGAGGAATAATGTTGTGAGCAGTACTGTAAAGCATACCCGGAGTTATGGTGAGGAATTGGCGTCGGATGTTGTCTTTCAGCATCCCTACAGACGTCGGTCGATCACGATACACTTGCGTCTTCAGGTAACCCCAAAACCAATAATCGCACGGACTGAGGTCTGGGGACCTGGGAGGCCAAGCATGACGAAAGTGGCGGCTGAGCACACGATCATCACCAAACGACGCGCGCAAGAGATCTCCCACGCGTCTAGCAATATGGGGTGGAGCGCCATCCTGCATAAACATCGTACATTCCAGCAGGTGTTTATCAGCCAGGCTGGGGATGATGCGATTCTGTAACATATCGGCGTACCTCTCACCCGTCACGGTACCAGTTACAAAACCAGAATCACGCATTTCCTCGAAGAAAAAAGGCCCGATACCGGTAGATGTGGTAAATCCAAGCCATACCGTGACTTTCTCGTCGTGCAATGGAGTTTACACGACAGTTCTAGAATTTTCGGTAGCCCGAATTCTGCAGTTGTGGGCGTCGACAGACCCTCGGAGCGTGAAATGAGCTTCATCGGTCCATAACACGTTACTCAACCAATCGTCATCTTCCGCCATCTGTTGAAATGGCCACACTGCAAATGTCCTCCGCTTCACTTAATCGCCAGGTAACAGTTCATGATGCCGATGGATTTTGTTCGGATAGCATCGGAGGGTACGCCTCAGTGCCAACCAAACAGTACGACGTGCGACTCCACTAGCGCTGACTTCCCCGTGTATAGACGAACCCGCTACAGTCTCCATTTCTTCCTGAACTTTCTCAGCAGCATTACGCCTCATGCTCGGTCGGCCACTACGGGGTCTGTCGTCTAAACAACCCGTGGCTTCGATCTTCGAAATCATTCTCGCCACAGCTGCATTTGTCAACGGACCTTTACCCGTTCGAATCCTCTTCGCATGGCGATAGGATCGTAACGCTGAATTAGCACATTCCCCATTCTCATAATACAGCTTCACTAAAAGCGCCTTTTCAGGTAACGTCAACATGCTGCAACTGCTGGCGCATCTGATTCTCTCTCTCATTACAGCTCCTTTTATACACGATTGTCATGCGCAGTCACTTACGTTCTGCTGTCCAGCGCCATCTGTCGGACATTTTGTGATTTTTTTTTTTTGGTTCTAATAAAACCCCATGTCACTCCAAGCATGGGTGTCAATTTGTGCCTCTCTATCTACATTATTCCGTCGTTTATTAAGTTTTCAAATTTATGTTTATGCCGTCGTAACTCCTGAACTCTGTGTCGTACAACGATATAATTTCTTGGTTAATTCAGTGGTGTATGTGAGTACTGTTTGCAAATATCTCGCAAGTACAGTTAGTAGTAAAGAAATTGAAACGTCATGATTAATGCTGCAGTTATACTGTATCAATAGCGAAAAGGTGGCAAGCGATAAACTTTTCCCCTTTATCATTTTGTGGTGGTTGTCAGCTAGAAGAAGTTTAATAAAGCTTTAATGCTACTTTACATGTAGTATTAAACTATATGTAAAGTTCGTTCCAAGTCACAACATTTACATACACATCTACAGGGCTACTCTGGAATTCACAATGAAGTGCCTGGCAGAGGGTTCATCGAACTATTTTCATACTACTTCTCTACCATTCCACTCTCGAATGGCGCATGGGAGAAAGAAAGATCAAATCTTTCCGTTGGAGCTCTGATTTCTCTTATTTCATTATGGTAATCATTTCTCCCTACGTAGGTGAGTGTCAACAAAATATTTACGCATTCGGAAGAGGAAGTTAGTGATTGAAATTTCGTAAAAAGATCTCGCCGCAAAGAAAACTGCCTTTGTTTCAGTGACACTGAACTCGCTTATCGTATCAGTGACACTCTTACCCCTATTGCGCTATAACACGAAACGACCTGCCCTTCTTTGCACTTTTTCGATGTCCTCCGTCAATCCTACCTGGTAAGGATCCCATACCGCGCAGCAATATTCCAGCAGAGGACGAACAAGTGTAATGTAGGCTGTCTCTTTAGTGGGTTTGTCGCATCTTCTAAGTGTTCTGCCAACAAAGCGCAGTCTCTGTTTCGCCATCCCCATAATATTATCTATGTGGTCTTTCCAATTTAAGTTGCTCGTAATTGCAATTCTTACTCGAATTCACAGCCCTTAGATTTGTGCGATTTATCATATACCCTAAATTTATCGGATTTCTTTTAGTACCCATGTGGATGACATCGCACTTTTCTTTGTTTAGTGCTGTCATTCTCAAATACTCGATGAATATGTGTAGCCGCGCGTCGTGGGCTACCCTTGCTTTTCATCCACACCCTTTCAAAAAATGGTTCAAATGGCTCTGAGCACCATGGGACTTAACTTCTGTGGTCATCAGTCCCCTAGAACTTAGAACTACTTAAACCTAACCTAAGGACATCACACACATCCATGCCCGAGGCAGGATTCGAACCTGCGACCGTAGCAGTCGCGCGGTTCCGGACTGAGCGCCTTAACCGCGAGACCACCGCGGCCGGCTCCACACCCTTTAATGGGTAGGTATATAGAAAGGTAGATTATGTGTTAAGAGTATCCAAAACCGTCCAGCCGATTCAGCATGAAGACGTAACTCACTCTCTTTCTCTTTCTTTCACACACACACACACACACACACACACACACACACACACACACACACACACACACACACGCAGGCACATACTTAATCATATGAATACATATAAGAATAATGTAAATGAATGCTGAATGAAGAATGTGCTGAATAGAGCAACTCGAAATTCCAATTTCGGCGCCATCTAGCCTTGTTGACCTGCCGGGGCTGTGTTGCATTGCCACTCTCATAGATCCATGTTTTCAGGTGGTCCGACTTGAAACCCAAGTAGCCGCTTTGGTTCCAACATTCCATCAAATTGAAACTGTCGATGGAACTTATACATTGCGTTTTTCATGGGAGTCAATCTCGTATTAAAATGGTGACGGAAACATCTCTTTCTAACAGTGTCACTTTTAGTTTCCGCTTATAAGAGCGCTAACTTGGCTCTCTGTTGAGCATTCGACCGTCCTTTGTCCTCCATGTTAATCAACTAATCTCAGATGAGCCCTATCGGACTCTCCAGAAATGTTTATATTACCAAAGTTTACAGATATGTCGTTTCTATAGAATGACCAAGAAATAAATAGTTACGAATGGGACAGCGTCTGCTATCAGTATCTTCCCAAACGCCACGCACAAAAATGACATTTTTCAGGGGATCATACGCCGCCATCTATTTTTGACAAAAAGGTACGGCCAAGTGTCTTGGATAACCCTTGGGCTAGGGACCATTTGTGCAGTATATCCAACAGACCGACAGTCTTACTGTAACTGCCTTGCAATACAGGGTCAGAGTTTGAATATTACAAGCTTAGGCAAATAGAGCAAATTGGTTGGTTCTTTTTGCATTTGATGTGGTTTACGGTGCGCATTAAGGGACTTATACAGGCACCATGTAGTTCATGGACGATTCCTGAGAAAATTAGAAAAAAGCGTTTTTCATCATTTTTTTGCGGTCAGTAGCGGATAGCTAAATAACTGAGAGCAGAAAATTGCTGAAATATTTACGGTGTGTTATGTAGGCATTTATCTACGTGTTTCACCTTCCTGTTTTCAAAACTCTTCCTCCGTAATCGAGTAGCACCCCAGAAACATGGTTTTTAGGGTACTAAATTCGAGCCGCAAATTCCAAGAAGATTATCTACAGAAAATATATTCCTATGATTCCAATCTCGAACAAACTTGAAAGTTTACTTTATTTTTTATCTGTTTCCGAGATACAGAGCTTCAAAGTTAGCCTACTTGTTACCCTACTTGTACACTTAAAATACGCACGTAAAATCCGTTATGATGCGAAAATGTAGTTTATAAAGTGACGTAGCACTGAGAAATATGCTGTAAAGTGTCCTCGTTATCGTCAGAAGAGTTCTGAGAACTCCGTGTTGTAGCACTGAAGCATATACAAAATTTCTGAGATCGTGTAAATTATGAGCGTCGTTCAATAAATAAGTAATGCCCAACATTTTTTTAAAAAGTCATTATTATACATAGACAAATGTCCTTCTTGGTGTTTCACATTTGATGCTTGTTATGTGCGCCGGTGAAGTTAGGAACCGTTCTGGCAGATGGCAGAGCCGTAGTACAGCGTCAAAATGCGTCTACATACGACTACAAGCAGCGTGCAGAAAAGGAATGAGCCAGATCGGTGGTCGATCATCAGCGATCGGCTTATCTTTGACGCGTCTCCGGGCATGAGCATCTTCGTATTTTCGGCTGGGGCGCGCGGGACGGCGAGAGGCAGTCGGTTTGGGGCGGCGGGTGAGACTGGCAGAGTTGTGGATTGGGCGTAAGCACATGTGTGATGTCTGTTACGCTGGGGCTGTTTGCGAATCGTGAAACTCCTGCGGCGGATTCCTGGTTGCCTGGAAGGCATTTAGTATAAACTGTGCCAAGCCTCGCAGTGAGGGGGGAGTCCGTAGTTGGTGTTGGCCTAGATGTTTGTACAAATTGAGGTGCCTGTGTGAGAAGCACGGCGTGGGCCTGTTATTTGCTTCGTCCTTCTGGCAGCCACCGCAAGCGGATGTTCGGTCGGAATGTCTACAGTTTGTGGTGAGCATAGTGTGAACAAGTTCTTCAAGGATGTGCTCCCAGCCTGACTCTTAGCCTGTGATATTTGTGGGTGCCGACCCCTTGTTCGTTACTGCTTCCGGGTGTCCTGTAAGATTTCACAGCAAAACTGTGTTTTTGTGGCATTCTGTATTTCTGGCTCAGCCTCCGCCTAGAAAGGGGAAAGATTTGGAATTCCTTAATGCTGTAATCTAAACATATAAAAAATTGTTTTTTTTTAATTCCTGTTTAATGCCAGACAGATACAAATTTAATTTACCTGGGTTCAGATGGCTCTGAGCACTATGGGACTTAACTGCTGAGGTCATCAGTCCCCTAGAACTTACAGCTATTTAAACCTAACTAACCTAAGGACATCACACACATCCATGCCCGAGGCAGGATTCGAACCTGCGACCGTAGCGGTAACGCGGTCCCAGACTGAAGCGCCTAGAACCGCACGGCCACACCGGCCGGCCTAATTTACCTGGTTATTGGCTTAACTCGCGCTTCACGCTCTAAATCAGCTAATATTGAAATTGTTTTTTTTATTTTTTATTCCTGTTTATGTCAGACAGATACAAATTTAGTTTGCCTGGTTATTGGCTTAACTCGCGCTTCACGCACTAAATCAGCTGATATTGCAACTGTTCTTTTTTTTAAATTCTTGTTTAATGTCAGACAGATTCAACTGTAACTCCATTTATGTTTTTTTGAAATAAATGTGTTGGATTGACCTTAATGAACTATGTGCAATCGAAGTAAGGGACCCAGCCCTTCATTAGTGCTTAACAGTGGCGTGTGGTTCGGTTTGTGAGCCCCGTGCTCGGACCAAGGAAACCGTGGTGAACATCCATAAACGATCGTGTGCAGTGTGTGGCGATGCTGCAGTTGATATGAGTACAGTTGAGCGATGGGTAAAGAAAGTTGCAGCCTCAGGAAATGCAGAAACAGAGTTCCATGGTCAGCCACGCTCGAGACGTCCTGTGGTAGCCACTGATCGAAACACGCTGAATCGTGCGCGACCGGCGCAGCACAACTAGACAGTAGGCTCTGCAGCTGCCGGTTAGCATTGGAAGTGCGTCTGCAATGATTGAGACTCTCGGATATTCAAATAGGTGCTCACGATGGGTTGGACGACATTGCCTCATCCACCCTACAATCCAGACCTGGAATCGTCGGTCTTCAATCTGGCAGCCGGTGTTGCCGTGCGGTTCTAGGCGCTTCAGTCTGGAACCGCGTGACCGCTACGGTCGCAGGTTCGAATCCTGCCTCGGGCACGGATGTGTGTGATGTCCTTAGTTTAGTTAGGTTTAAGTAGTTCTAAGTTCTAGGGGACTGACGACCATTTGAACTTCCATACGTTTGGGCCGTTTAAAGATTCTCTACGGAGAACACACCTTGAAGATAACGACAGCGTCAGTCATGCAGTGAAAACATGGCTACACCTACAAGATAAGAGCTTTCACCAGAGCTCTTCCACAACGCTGGCGTACGGCCATAGAACGTGATGGAAGCTACGTAAGAAACTAGGACATGGACAAGACATGTTGATGTATATTGTCGCCAAATTCTGACTCTTAACTATAAATACAGTATGTTCCGAGAAAAAAGTGTGGGGCACTACTAATTGAACGACCCTTGTAGTTTTGCATTATTTAAATTTCACATATGTAAACTGTTGTGGCGTAACAAGACAGCTACGCCACACTGAAGTAGCCGAAAGGCACGCGTAATCTCACTTAGGCTAGATAGAGGTCTGAAACAGGATTCGTAATGAATGTGATAAAGAAAAGAACGTAGCTACTAGAACACTTAACTTTTATATCGTCCTTTGGTATACAGCATTCTTGATGATACAAGTGAGACTCTATCTTGAGGTACATGCAATGTTACAAATGGCGCCTTGCTAGGTCGTAGCCATGGGCTTAGCTGAAGGCTATTCTAACTGTCTCTCGGCAAATGAGAGAAAGGCTTCGTCAGTGTAGTCGCTAGCAAAGTCGTCGTACAACTGGGGCGAGTGCTATTCCGTATCTCGAGACCTGCCTTGTGGTGGCGCTCGGTCTGCGATCTCACAGTGGCGACACGCGGGTCCGACATGTACTAAATGGACCGCGGCCGATTTAAGCTACCACCTAGCAAGTGTGGTGTCTGGCGGTGACACCACATAAACTATCAGCATTTTACTAAAACAGTACAGTTCTTTTCATATGAGTGGCATACCCTGCTGTAACAGGGAAACGAAGAGAACCAGCGGAGAAATGCTCCTATCGGAGCACAAAAAAGCGAACATGCTCCTATGCTCCTGCTTAATTTAAAAAACTACTGCAAAGTGGCGGACCACCTGCCTCATTCTACCTTCCTCAGCACCTTTAAACTTTTTCCCAAAGATTTTGGCACGCCAATATATCCTCAGTTTTTTATGCTGAAAGGAAGGAGGTAGTGACAATGGGAAGTGGACTGCTAAGTAACAAATACTGAAAGATGGCAAACAGTGCTTGTGGGATGAAAGAGCCAAAGCGACATTGGCGTTGTGAGGGGAAGAGAGGGACACAGTGGCTGTGGAACATAGTTAGTGGTAGAAGAGCGCCAGAAAAAGAGTGAAGGACGCAGTTCCAGTAGGAGAGAAATAAAGACAAGGAGAAAGTGGAAGTTTGGGAGAGCCAGTGATAATGAGAGACAGAATCTGTCAGTGAAACTAGGAAGACAGAGATAGCGAAAGTGAGAAGAGCAGCAGCAGTGGAAAGGAATGAATGAGATAGTAGCAGTAAAGGAGAGCAAGAGAGAGGCAATGACAGTGAGAAGTGACAGTAGTAGTGGGAGAGAATGAAGGAGACTGTGACGGTGATATGGAGAGACACAAAGAGATAATCACAGTGACTTGGTCTGAAAGAGTGAGTGAGATGAGGGTGGATGAGTATGAGACACTTTCAGCAATGGAAAAGTGGGTTTTGTCGAGTTACAGTTAGGGGGCGTTGTGGGAGTGAGAATTAAGCTGATGTTGAAAAGAGCGTTCTCGCGTCTCCCCACCACGCATTTTTTTATTTTATATGCGGTTTATGTCGCATAATATTTTAATTAACTGTATATTGCTTATTATTGCGAGCACAAATGATAACATGCAATTCTCACTATTAGTTTTTATACTTGAAAAACTTTAACTTTGTGCAGCTCGACCTATTATGTGGGTATAAGCACAACACTAAAAGATTTCCTACTGTGAACGTATGATCTTTAATTTCCAAACTATTTTCACATAACCCTTATCTGGCCTGTCAGAAATGGAACACGGTATCATTACTGTAACTAATTATGAAATTGAACATGTCCTTCTCTACTTTCATCTCTGAAATGCACTGAATTCTGATTTACACGCACAGAAGTTACAGTATGCTATGTTCGCTAAACATAAAAGCTGCAGTGGATTTTATAACATATGAACACTACTGATTGCCACGCCTAACACGAGAGCATGAAACAAAAAATGAAATTTGATTTTAATACTACTATTAGCCAGAACAGCAGTCTTTGATATCACCCAAGTAAAGTTTTACCACTCTGATTTACATAAATGATTTACGTCACTGAGATCGTACTAGCAGTTGCCCATGTCCACCTGAAAATGACATAATAAAATCCTCAATTCCCCTCTGAAGTCTCCGGGAAGCTGAAAGAAATAATTTTAGCGTACCATTACGTGCCCGCTTATTGCGGGAAAACTGCTTTCATTCAATTATAATTTGAATTTGCCGCGGAAGCGGCTTCCGCGATCGCGGCGCAGCACTGCTTCATGAAAAATTCTAAATATGCTGAAAACGGCTAAAACGATGAATGAAATACTGGGAAAGCTAGCAATAAATTATTACTAATATTCTTAACAATTTCTATATTCAAAAATGAACATAAATTCAAAGTACACACCTTTTTTATACATCAGCCTTCAATGGCGTCTTTCTCGAACAAAGAGCAAAAGAAAGCTAACGAAGCATTCAAGCAAGCGTCACAGGCTCTTACAACTTTAACGCCTACAAGAAGATAGAGAGAGTAACATTTAATCCAGGCGCTTCAGTCTGGAACCGCGCGGCCGCTACGGTCTCAGGTTCGAATCCTGTCTCGTGCATGGATGTGTGTGGTGTCCTTAAGTTAGTTAGGTTCTAAGTTCTAGGGGACTGATGATGTCAGCTGTGAAGCCCCATAGTGCTGAGAGCCATTTGAACAAAAATGAAAAAGGATTATTTCCTTTTTTACTCAACATGATAGACAACCGTTCATACAGAAAGGCAATAATAATAGTAATAATAATAATAATAATAGTAATACCCGTGGAGGCCCGGGAAAAGAATAGGCCTCCGGTATGTTCTGCCAGTCGTAAAAGGCGACGAAAAGAACAAACCACTAATAGGGCTAACCCCCTTTTAGTGTCATTAGTTGGTTCAGGACAGAACTAATGAAACCTCGGACAAGCGCTGTCATGGTCGGGGACGACGCTTGAACCCTATGCCCGTCAGCAATGGTAACGAAACTGCTAGCCACACGGAAAATGATTTAAATCCAAATAGACGTTTACTATCAAAAACAGTCTTGATCACGATTTATTTATCAAGGTGATCGGTTTCGACCACTACTGTGGTCATCTTCAGACCATTGAGTAGGAACCTCTTTCTGTTGGAGAATCTCCAACAGAAAGAGGTTCCTACTCAATGGTCTGAAGATGACCACAGTAGTGGACGAAACCGGTCACCTTGATAAATAAATCGTGATCAAGACTGTTTTTAATAGTAAATATTTATAAGACATTGATCACTGCTGTTCCCATAATGCATTCAAAAGTAATCCAAATAGAGGTGTTTTGCAGGATATGCTTCCTGCAACCACTCTAGAAGGAAAAGAAAGACAGAAGATGAGATGGTTAGATGAAGTTAACCGACACCTCATGTTCTGTTATTACCAAGCAACAAACTTAGGAACAAGCACAACTGGATACAGATCACAAGTATACACAACATTTATTACCAGATATCCAGAATTAAAATTTTTATCAGAACAACGACTAGCTGATCAGATCCGTGTAGTAATCAAAAATAACAGGATACCCCAGTCAGAATTAGAAAACATCAAACAAGTACAACAAATACTAGAACAAAATAATGTGCAATCAGAAGAAGGAAAAAATACAGTAATGGACTCAAACATCTCAGAGCAAACAAACAAAGAACAACTAGCATCAATTAAAAAATCAGAGGAAAATGAAATCTTAAGACAGCCATCAGAACAAGCACAAATAGAACATGAAGTGACACACATGTCAGATATAGAAGAAATATTTCAGCTGACATATATAGAATACAAAGACACAAATACAGACATTAGACCATTCTTGCATAGACCACCAAATAACCCACAAGTCGAAACAACAATAACAACTATCAACACAATCATACACAACAAAATAAATGAAAATACAACTACGAAAGAGTTACAACTACTGATTTATATAGGAGCACTCAATACACTAAATATACACACTAGGCAGAGATCAGAACCAACCAAGACACAGAAGAAACCCACAAAACCAACACAGGCTACAGATCAGAACAGAAAAACTGAGAAAAGACATAGGACAGCTAACACAATTTATAAGAAATAAAATATCAGACAAAAAACGAAAAAGGTTAGGTAAAATCTCACAACAAGAAGCGATAGAGCAGTTATATGAAAAGAAGTAGAAATTACAAGCATTGATCAAACGACTTAGAAGATACAAAAAAAGTGAAAATAGAAGGAAACAAAACCAAATATTCAACACAAACCAAAAGAAATTTTATCAGACAATAGATAACACACACATTAAAATAGGCAATCCACCAATCATAACAGACATGGAACACTTCTAGAGCAACATATGGTCAAACCTGGTGCAGCATAACAGGCATGCACAGTGGATACAAGCAGAAACAGACACATACAAGATGATACCATAAATGCCTGAAGTGATAATTTTGCAACAAGAAGTCACCCAAGCAATTAATTCTACTCACAATTGGAAAGCCCCTGGAAAAGATAAAATAGAAAATTTCTGACTAAAGACGTTCACCTCAACACATTCACATCTAACTAAATTATTTAACAGTTACATTGCAGACCCATACACATGCCCTGATACACTTACACATGGAATAACTTATCTGAAACCTAAAGATCAAGCAGACTCAGCAAACCCAGCTAAATATCGCCCCATAACATGCCTACCAACAATATACAAAATATTAACTTCAGTCATTACACAGACATTAATGACACATACAACACAGAACAAAATTATAAATGAAGAACAAAAAGGCTGTTGCAAAGGAGCAGGAGGATGTAAAGAGCAACTGATAATAGTTACAGAGGTGACATACCAAGCTAAAACTAAACAAAGGTCGCTACACTACGCATACATTGATTACCAAAAAGCTTTTGATAGTGTACCCCACTCATGGTTACTACAAATATTGGAAATATACAAAGTAGATACTAAACTGATACATTTCATAAACATAGTAATGGAAAATTTGGAAACCACACATAATATGCAAACAAATTCAAATAATATCACATCACAGCCAATACAGATTAAGTGTGGAATATACCAAGGAGACTCATTAAGTCCTTTCTGGTTCTGCCTTGCTCTGAACCCACTACCTAACATGCTATATAATACAAATTATGGATACAATATTACTGGAACATACCAACACAAAATCACACATTTTCTGTACATGGATGATCTAAAACTACTGGCAGCAACAAATCAACAACTCAACCAATTACTAAAGATAACAGAAGTATTCAGCAATGATATAAATATGGCTTTTGGAACAGACAAATATAAGAAAAATAGCATAGTCAAGGGAAAACACTAAACAAGAAGATTACATATTGGATAACCACAGCGACTGTATAGAAGCGATGGAAAAAACAGATGCGTATAAATATCTAGGATACAGATAAAAAATAGGAATAGATAATACAAATATTAAAGAAGAACTAAAAGAAAAATATAGACAAAGACTAACAAAAATACTGAAAACAGAATTGACCGCAGGAAACAAGACAAAAGGTACAAATACTTATGCTATACCAATATGGACCTACTCATTTGGAGTAGTGAAATGGAGTAACACAGAGCTAGAAGCACTCAATACACTTACACGATCACAATGCAACAAATGTAGAATACATCACATACATTCAGCAACAGAAAGATTCACATTAAGCCTACATTATGGACAGGTAGCCAATTTACGAAAATTCTTTATAGAACGAGCAGAAACTAGCAAAATACACAAAGCAATCACTCATATAAATACATCGGCTACACCACTACAATTTCATAACCATCTCTACAACCCTTTACATCACATAACATCAACAGATACGAAGAAAGTAAATTGGAAAAAGAAAACACTACAAGGCACGCACCTGTATCATCTAACACAGCCACACATAGATCAAGACGCATCCAACACATGGCTAAGAAATGGCAGTATATACATTGAGATGGAAGGATTCATGATTGAAATACTGGATCAAACAATAAACACCAGCATATTATTAAAGATCCCAATACCACAACAGATAAATGCAGACTTTGCAAACAACAAATAGAAACAGTAGATCACATCACAAGCAGATGTACAATACTAGGAAATACAGAATACCCCAGAAGACATGACAATGTAGCAAAAATAATACATCAACAACTTGCCATAACACATAAACTAATAAAACAACATGTTCCCACATACAAGTATACACCACAAAATGTACTGGAGAATGATGAATACAAATTATACTGGAACAGAACTATTATAACAGATAAAACAACACCACATAACAAACCTGACATCATACTCACCAATAAAAAGAAGAAATTAACACAACTAATCGAAATATCCATACCCAATGCAACAAATATACAGAAGAAAACAGGAGAAAAAATTGAAAAATACACCCAACTGGCTGAGGAAGTCAAGGACATGTGGCATCAGGACAAAGTTGACACTATACCGATTATACTATCAACTACAGGAGTCATACCTCACAATATCCACCAGTACATCAACGCAATACAGCTACATCCAAACTTATATATACAACTACAGAAATCTGTAATTATTGATACTTGTTCAATTACCCGAAAGTTCCTAAATGCAATGTAACATATACCGTACAGTTAAAAGGAAGTCACGCTTGATCAAGATCCGCGTCACTTTCCATTTTTAACCAGACATAACATCTGAGAAAGAAAAGAAATAATAATAATAATAAGCAACTTGCCATACAACATAAACTAATAAAACAACACGTTCCCACATACAAGTATGCACCACAAAATATACTGGAGAATGATGAATACAAATTATACTGGAACAGAACAATTATAACAGATAAAACAACACCACATAACAAACCTGATATCATACTCACCAATAAAAAGAAGAAATTAACACAATTAATCGAAATATCCATGCCCAATACAACAAATACACAGAAGAAAACAGGAGAAAAAATTGAAAAATACATCCAACTGGCTGAGGAAGTCAAGGACATGTGGCATCAGGATAAAGTTGACATTATACCAATTATACTATCAACTACAGGAGTCACACCACACAATATCCACCAGTACATCAACGCAATACAGCCACATCCGAACGTATATATACAACTACAGAAATCTGTAATTATTGATACATGTTCAGTTACCCGAATGTTCCTAAATGCAGTGTAACAGTTAAAAGGAAGTCACGCTTGATCAAGGTCCGCGTCACTTTCCATTTTTAACCAGACATAACATCTGAGAAAGAAATATAATAATAATACAGATAAATGTTTCTTTTTTCACATATATTACACCGATTTTGCAAATGTCTTGCGAAACGTCATAGCGCCCATATCGAAATTTATGGTAGAATTTTTAAAGATGCAGAGGAAGGCAGAATGAGGCAGCTGGTGCTCCACTTCTCAGACGGAGTCCTTTAAACAGGGGCGTATTCGGCTTTCTTTTTTTCTCCAATACGATCATTTTTCCGTTGATATCAAACGGATCAACATTTCCTGCACCGCCCGGTAGCAGAATGTTTCCTCCAGTTAACTTGTCCTCAGTCCCTGCGAGCGCTCAGTTTCGATCGCAGACACAGAGGCCGGGATCTGCTTGCTGCTCGCGCCCCTCCACAGCTGGCTGGCGGCGCCCAGTTCCGGATCGTAGGAACAAACGAGGCGGTCTAGCCGAGTAAACTGTTTACTCAGCCGCTCCGCACGCCTCCCTCCCAACCTCCAGTGTAGGAGTCGCCCAAGGCGGGCCCTGTGACTTGGCAACTGTTGGCTCGTCAGCCAAGGAGGCGTGCAAAGGGCTGCCACTGACTGAGCGCTGTCGTAAACACACTGGTCGCCAGACTGAGCCATCTACGTTTTTCGGTGTTACAGCTTAAAACCATTCTTCCAGCTGCGTGTACCGGCGCATTACAACGACTGCTGTCAAATAACACAGATGCTACATGTATGGACTGCATTCGAGAACACACTCTAGAAATCCCTAAGCTAGCAGGACAGAGCGGATGAGGTTATATTTGTGGAAAGGGGCCAAAATAAGTTACTGTCAGTTGCACTCAACACATAAACTTTATTTCCTAAAACAGACAATCCCACAAGCAAGAATCAAAAACTCTCAAGGTTTTAACGAAAAGCCTCCTTTGATTTAATTTAGATCGCCTGAAGGCCACATCGAAAATCCAAGGCACAAGGCATAAGCAAGGAATCGAGGTACAGGAGTTCTTCTAGAGGTTTCACTTCCTTAATATAAATAGTTTGAAAGCCTTAGCTTAAATTTCTCCATAGAACTCGGCTGAAGGCCTCACATTAATCAAGAACAGTGTTACGGCTTAAGGCCGAGTCAAAGATTTTCAGTGTTCAATCTAAATAGGCTGAAAACTAAGGCCGCATATCAACAAAACAAAAAAAATGGTTTAAATGTCTCTGAGCACTATGGGACTTAACTTCTGAGGTCATCAATCCCCTAGAACTTAGAACTACTTAAACCTAACGAACCTAAGGACATCACACACATCCATGCCCGAGGCAGGATTCGAACCTGCGACCGTAGCGGTCGCTCGGTTCCAGACTGCAGTGCCTAGAACCGCTCGGCCATTCCGGCCGGCTATCAACAAAACAATTTAACGGCTTAAGGCCTAGGAAAAAGAGCTTTCAATTTGAAAAAGCTGAAGGCCTTATCTTAAAATATTTTGTTTAAAAGTCAGCTGAAGACCTCATACTAAAGAATAACAATTTTATGAGTTAAGGGCAAGACAAGGATTTGATTTTTTAATTTAAGAGAGATTAAAACTCGGCTGAAGGCCACACACCATGCAGAAAAGAATTTTACGGCTTAAGACCTAAAGGGAAGAACTTCTAAATTTCAACTAAAATAGGCTAAAGGCTGTATCCGAAAATGCTTCACACAAAAATCGGCTAAAGGCCACATACGAAACCCCAACAATCTCACGGCTTAAAGCCTAGACAAAGAAATTTCCAATTTTTAATTTAAACTGGAAAACTCGGCTGATGGCCACATACAAACTAGAAAATATTTCTTACGGCTTAAGGCCTAGACAAAATTGTTCAACTTTTGATTTAAAAGGCTGAAACTCGGCTGAAAGCCACATACTAACTTGAAACAAATTTACGGCTTAAGGCCTAGGCGCAAGGAATTTTCAATTTTAATGTTGAAAGGCTGAAACTCGGCTGAAGGCCACATGCCAAACAAGAAACAATTTTTTTACTGCTTAAGGCCTAAGAAGAAAAGGCTTCTAATTTTTATAGACTAAAATTCGGATGAAGGCCACACAGACTACTTAAGACGAAAAAGGAAATCAATATGTATAACCCATGGAGCGGTGCTCAGAAGGTTCCAAGGATCGGGCTGGGAAGGTAACACTAACGCACGTTTAGGTGAGACAGGCAGCCATACCAACAACCTCTTCATCGGAAGCCAACCCAACCGAAACCTAGCCAACGAACTAACTAACAAGATCAGTTCTGCTCCAACCGACCAGCAAAACAACAAGCTATCAATAGCAAAACGTTCTGGATTCTGGTACCCAATCCAGCCAAGTCAGAATAAGCGCCCAAAACTACCAACAATCCTGAGCTGTCGAACTACACGTCTTGCTGGCCTGCATCAACACTGCCGAAAACTACGTCAACGACCAGGGCAGGTCACCGGAACGTCAACGGCCATAAGGCAGGAGATACCGCTGGCACACTTCATTAACGAAGGAATGAATTAAATTAAGATAAACACCACACAGGAAGACGGCTGCAATTCTAGCCGACTTCAATGCACACACGTTGTTGCTCGCAGGAATCCCCCAGAAAGCGACGACCAGGATCAAACGAAGAGATGTGATAGCAGTTGAGGCTCGATAGTAGGTTAAGTGAGCACTCAACTTTAGTGTTCACGATCGGTGGGCGACGAACTTCGCAACCCTCGCTAGAAGCGCCTCACAACTCCAACCGCGCATGCACACTGCCAGCGGTTCCGGCCTGACTGCTCGCCACGGAGACTTCCTCACTGCTCTGCCCCAACCGACCGACTGCCCCAGATCGCACAGCCGGAAAATATATCCGTCACACCAAAGATAGTACAGCAGTACTAGTATCGATACGTGCTGCTGCTGCTGCCATTCATGGAGAGAAGACAGCAACGTTATGGCGGTAACCGAAGAACAAACAAGGCGCGATGCGAGCCAGCCACGGCTCAATTCTCTTCAGCTACTGTTACTGCAAGCTGTAGTGGAGAGAGAGAACACCCACACGCTACTTCAGCTCAAAGTGATGAAGGACTAAGACCAGTCGACCATTGTAGCGCGTCCGAGTCAAGTACAGGGTTACTGGTAAGTAACTCCGGGGTTTTAAAGGACGACTGCGACAAAACCACACTGTTAAGCCAAAACATTATGACAACTACCCACCGCGAGGCTGGATGTTGCCTGGTGATGCGGTAGAAAAACTATGTAAGTGGAGCAGAGACAGGCGAAGGATCACCCTAGTGAAGATATGAGCTACAAATCCATCGAGATAAGCTACTTTGACAGGGGGCAAATTACACTACTGGCCACTAAAATTGCTACACCACGAAGATGACGTGCTACAGAGGCGAAATTTAACCGACAGAATGAAGATGCTGTGATATGCAAATGATCAGCTTTTCAGAGCATTCATACAAGGTTGGCGCCGGTGGCGACACCTACAACGTGCTGACATGAGGAAAGTCTCCAATCGATTTCTCATACACAAACAGCAGTTGACCGGCGTTGCCTGGTGAAACGTTGTTGTGATGCCTCGTGTAAGGAGGAGAAATGCGTACCATCACGTTTCCGACTTTGTAGCCTATCGCGATTGCGGTTTATCGTATCGCGACACTGCTGCTCGAGTTGGTTGAGATCCAATGACTGTTAGCAGAATATGGAATCGGCGCGGTCAGGAGGGTAATACGGAACGACGTGCTGGATCCCAACGGTCTCGTATCACTAGCAGTCGAGATGACAGGCATCTTATCCGCGTGGCTGTAACGGATCGTGCAGCCACGTCTCGATCCCTGAGTCAATAGATGGGGACGTTTGCAAGACAACAACCATCTGCACGAACAGTTCGACGACGTTTGCATCAGCATGGACTATCAGCTCGGAGACCATGGCTGCGGTTACCCTTGACGCTTCATCACAGACACGAGCGCCTGCGATGGTGTACTCAACGACGAAGTTGGGTGCACGAACGGCAAAACGTCATTTTTTCGAAAATGAATCCAGGTTCTGTCTGGAGCATAATGATGGTCGCATCCGTGTTTGGCGACATCGCGGTGAACGCACATTGGAATCGTGTATCACCTGGAGTGATGGTATGGGGTGCCATTGGTTACACGTCTCGGTCACCTCTTGTTCGCATTGACGGCACTTTGAACAGTGGACGTTACATTTCAGATAGTGGGAGCATTATTATGCTATGGGAGACATTCTCCTGCGTTTGCATGGGACCGATGGTTGTAAGCGAAGACACGCTGACCTCTGCGAACCTCAGCTGCGAACCACCTGTATCCGTTCGTGCTTGATGTCTTCCCCGATGGCGATGTAATCCTTCAGCGGTATAATTGTCCGTGTCTCTGAGTCAGAACGGTACTACAATGGTTTGAGGAGCATTATAGTGAACTCCCTCCAAGTTTTTAACTCGGACTACAGATGCTCAGTGTGAGCACTATGCGCAGCACAGGGAACGTCAATACATGCATGCAATTCACTTAAGTCACTGACACGAGTTGCATGGGAAACTGGGACAGCAAGCCACTTTGGAAATCTAGTTGTTAGGCTACCTATCTGCAAATATGGACTAATTCGATATGACAGTGAAGAACGGATGATTTGTCTGTATGTTCTGATACACTTGAGCCGTGCACGGCTCGTGTTCATGCCATTTATTGTTTGTCATCTTCTCTTACGGTGCTGTCGCCTCGTTTCCTTATTCCATTTACTGGCGTCACTAACTTCCTGACTTATTTGTCCGTGAGCGGCAGCAGCAGCGCGTATCGATAAGTGCACTGTCGTACCATTTCTGGACTGACCGACAGTATTTCCGGGTCGTCGTGTGTCTGGCAGTCAGTTGGAGACGGACCAGCAGCGCAGTCCGGACGCAGCAGCAGTGAAGTCGAGGACGGAGCGCCGGTGAGGCGCGGACAGCCAGTGCTCGCCGACCCCTGGCGACACACATGAACTGTCCAACAGAGGGAGATTGGAGTGGGACGACGGTTGGTTGGTCGTTCGGTTGGTCGTCTCATCGGCCGACGTATATTTGGTCCTTTCAGCGTTTCCGGGCCTGGGAGTCGGTCAGTTGGCGTGGAGCAGTAAGGAAGTCTCCGTCCCGCATACTCTGGCCGGAGCCGCTGGCGGTGTGCACCCGTGGTTGGAGTGTGAGGTGCTGCTTGCGAGTGTTACGAATTTCGTCACCCACCGATTTTGGACATGAAAGTTGAGTCCTCGCTTAACCTACTATCCAGCCTCAATTGTTTACCTTTCTTCGTTTGATCCTCGTTGTCGCTTTTGGGACATTCCCGCGAGCAACAATGTGTGTGTATTTAAGTCGGCTAAGATTCCAGCCGTCTTCCTAGGGAGTTTAACTTAACTTATTCCCTGTTATTGAAGTTGACCAGCGGTTGTTTCCGTTGACGTTCCGGTTACCTCCCCTGGTCATTGATGTAGTTTTCGACAGTGTATTTTCCTCGTCATGTTGTTGCTAGCCGCGCTGGTTAACCGAGCGGTCTAAGGCGCTGCAGTCATGGACTGTGCGGCTAGTCCCGGCGGAGGCATGGGTGTATGTACTTGTCCTTAAGGTAATTTAGGTTAAGTAGTGTGTAAGCTTAGGGACTGATGACCTTAGCAGTTAAGTCCCATAAGATTTCACACACATCTGAACATTTTGAACATGTTGTTTCTGTCCAGCGCGGTGTGTAGTTCGACAGCTGAGTTGTTGTCGGTCTTTGTGGGCGGCAATATTCTGTGCGTCGTTGTACTGAAATCTTATGGTCGTTTTGCCGGTTGCGTGGAACGGGACTGATTTTGTTGATTGGTCAGTCGGCTGTCTGTCGGTTGGGTTGCCTTCAGATTAAGAAGTTGCCTGTCTCGTCTAAACGTGCGTTAGTGTTACAATGCCAGGCCGACCCTTGGAAACTTCTGAGCGCCGTTCCTTGTGTGTTACATAGTAATTTTCCTGTTTGGGTGTTAGTAATGTGGTTGATGTGTGATCTTCAGTCGAGTATTTATATCTCTTAAATTAACGTTCTTGTCTTGCCCTTAAGGCATAAGATTGTTATGCTTTTGTATGGGGCCTTCAGCCGAATTTGCATGAAATGTTTTAACATAAGGCCTTCTGCCTTTTGATTGAAACTCTTCTTATTGCTTAATATGCGGCCTCCAGCCAAGTTCCATTAAAATTAAGTTGCTAAGGACTTCAGCCTGTTTAGATTGAAGAGTGTGGCCTTCAGCCGATCTAAAGTTAATCAAAGGAGGTCGATTAAAGTTTTGAGTGGTTTGCATCCTTACTGTAATATTGTGTGTTGATAAATAAAGTTTGTATATTGAGGGCAACTGACAGCAACTTATTTTGGCCCCTTTCCACAAACTAACCCGCTCTGTTCGGCTAGCTCAGGCATTTCACTAAGTGTCTTTGGCTTGGATGTTACATTTGCAAACAAAACACGGCATTTCTGTGTAGCCAGGTTGTTGAAAAAGTAACATACCGGCTACTTTCTAATCCCCTCATATTGTTCAAGGATGTTTTTCTAAGTTCACGTGCAGCCTTGAGGTTTCTATATGTCTCAGTGTGGTATATTGAATGGGCAATAGATACGGAGACAAACTTTCATTATGTAAAAGCACATCTTCAGGCTACTTTTTGACGAGTCTATAAACAAGCTCCACTGCTATGGATCATAAGTCATTTTGAGATTTAGTATACCCTCAGTGTCAAAAAAGTATTTTTTTCTTGAAACTTCCTGGAAGATTAAAACTGTGTGCCCGACCGTGACTCGTACTCGGGACCTTTGTCTTTCGCGAAAATCTGCCAGGAAGTTTCATATCAGAGCACACTCCGCTGCAGAGTGAAAATCTCATTCTGGAAACATCCTCCAGGCTGTGGCTAAGCCATGTCTCCGCAATATCCTTTCTTTCAGTAGTGCTAGTTCTACAAGGTTCGCAGGAGAGCTTCTGTAAAGTTTGGAAGGTAGGAGACGAGATACTGGCAGAAGTAAAGCTGTGAGAGCGGGCGTGAGTCGTGCTTCGGTAGCTCAGATGGTAGAGCACTTGCCCACGAAAGGCAAAGGTCCCGAGTTCGAGTCTCGGTCGGGCACACAGTTTTAATCTGCCAGGAAGTTTCATATCAGCGCACACTCCGCTGCAGAGTGAAAATCTCATTCTGGTATTTTTTTCTTCTTTAAGAAATTTTATTAATTCTTTTTCTCTGCTTCTGTACGAAGAAAATGATACTCCGGGTAGAAGCGCTCTGTTGCTTTTAGTTTTGATCCCAACCATTCGGTGGCAGCTTTTGACAGACTGAAGTCACGAGTTAAATCACTTAGTTCATTTTGACTAAATAATTCTGGTGCTGATATTCAAGGATGGTAGGTGGGCTTTGTGTAAATGGTCAGGCCGAAGAAATGTTAGGACGTTTTACATCCTTCTTAGATTTTGCGTTATGCCGTTCTACGTTAAGCAAACAAAAACAATAATCTTATACACAATTTTGCGGCTCCCTCCAGACAATGGGAATTTCGAAAAGCGCTGATCTCTTCTTCTCATTTTTACTTACAACTTAAAAGGTGTGGCTACAAACTAACGGGATCGAAGCTGTCACAGAGTAAGTACGCATGCGTCAAAAAGCAACGACCAATAGCTGTGAAGCGCGAAGCTTTCTCAGTCGAATGCGGCATCTCTAATGGTTCAAATGGCTCTAAGCACTATGAGACTCAACTGCCGAGGTCATTAGTCCCCTAGAACTTAGAACTAGTTAAACCTAACTAACCTAAGGACATCACAAACATCCATGCCCGAGGCAGGATTCGAACCTGCTACCGTAGCGGTCTTGCGGTTCCAGACTGCAGCGCCTTTAACCGCACGGCCACTTCGGCCGGCCCCGGCATCTCTAATGTCTGTAAACTAACCAATTGGCCGTGGCCTTCGTCTGCGTAAGAGCTGTTATTTTGTTTCGTGGGAAAAATGATACGTGAATAATAATGAAACGCATTGTCACGAAGCTCGAAACACTGCTACTGAAACCTATCTCTTACGAAAACAAGTGAATGTTGAGGAATGTTTATCACGTAGGCAAATTTTTGAGTGGTTCAAGCGTTTCTAAAATGGTCAAGAAGCCGAGGAAGATGACTTACGCTCGGAGCTCTCTTCAACGTAAAAAACGGATGAAAATAAAAAAAAAAATGTAGGTAACTATTTCGGTCTGACAATCGGTTGAATATTCGATCGATTGTTGAAACTGTAGGAATCTGGGATTGACAAATAATGCTTATGGAAAATTTTATATAGCCAATTTAACATGAGAAAATTGTGGGCGAAACTCGTGCCGAAAATTCTCGCGGTCGAATAAAAAGAAGCTCGTGAAAATATTTGTACTGGTACTTTGAATACCATTGAAAATGGCCCTAATTTCTTGGAAAGAGTGATAACATGTGGCGAATCTTGGTTTTTCACTTATGATCTAGAAACTAAGCCCCAATCAATGCACTGGAAGGACCCAAGATTCAAAGTGATGGTGATTTTTTATCGATATTCATGGAACTGTGTATCTTCACTAGACTCTCTTTGTGGAACTTTGGCTTAAATGGAAAATGAGTTTACTTTATTTGTGAGAAAACTGTACATGATAGAAAAAAAATTAATATAAGATCGGAAATCAGTGCAAGAAAGTTCTTCAGGAACAGCTAAATTTGTGGAAACATGAAAAGTCATATGAACTTCCAGCATGCTGTAGTAGCTTGGGTCAGTAACTTCTGTTAAACAGTAGAAAGTAAAACCAATCCAAGTTGCAAATATTTTACCGCCGGCCCTGTTTCCTTCACACCCTTTCCTTCCTCCATTTCCGCCCCCCCCCCTTTTCTACTCATTTTATAATATTCTCATAACCACATTTTGCTCTCTTGATTCGTTGTCATGTACTGCGATTCAGGTACCAGCTTTTTTATCTATCTAGTTACCGCGTGCAACTTGTACTACCCCCGCCCCTTCGCCCTTACCTTCTCCTTTTCTCATTTCGTAAAAATATATTGCATATTTTACGGTATGTGGATCGGTTGTTGCATCGTTGTTATATCCTATTTTTGATACACTGAGGAGTATAGCTCTTTTTTTTAAGTATGCACTGTTGTCTGTGGTGCCTGTAGGCTGCTGCTAGTTGGAAAATAACGTTTCCGTGTTTGTTGTGCATTTACGCTGCTTATGTAGTCTGATGTGTACGGCATATTATGAAGCTCGGTTACTTGTTAATTTTGTGGTCTTCACCACTAAATTATTTTAAAAAGTTGTTTGGATTCCTTTTTGTTAGTATATATTATCTGTACGGTTATTACTGAGTAACTTATGGTTTCTCTATTGAAGATGGCAGTTATTATTTATTAGATTGTAAAGAGATGGCACATTTACATTCATGCCGTGCTGTCCACTTAACCTTTTCCTTTCTTGGCTCCTTCATCTACATCCCCCTTCCCCTCCCAGTTTCCATCCTCCCCCCTCTCCTCTTCCCCCCCTCCCCCTACAAACGTAGTCCCACCTTACAAGCCCATGAGTATGGTTATGCAGTGCCTTCCTCTGAAAGGCATGTACATCTTCGGTGCCTTGAAAAATGACAACTTCTGGTTCAATGTTTGTTTTTACGTGGGACATATTATGAAAATGTTGTTTTATGTGCACGGAATTTGTAAAGTTTGGGCGTTAAAAATTTTTATAATTGTAAATGGTCGGAAGTGATCAAGATTTTTAAATTCCTATTGTTTTCTTTTAATACTAAGGTTGCTGTTCATTTTTAGAGATTTTTTCGTGTCTATATGGCATCCAACTTTGTTTTACTGTTCAGTGGTTTTAAATAGTTGAGAGTTTTTGGTAATGGATTTAAAAAGTAATAATTTTATTGTAGAGTTGCACGGTTTCACGTTTAATGATTTTTACGTGACAACATGACATTCAGTTTTGTAATACAAGCAGTATGTGGCACTACTATATATTACTGGTTTATGATTGTTAGGTGTTTGACTCTTTTTGGTAAAGATTTTAAAAAGTTCTCCGATTGTTTGGTTTCTTTTAATACTAGTTTTTCTGTTCGTATTTAATGTCTACGTGCCAACGTGGCATACATATACGCGCCGTATGTGGCGCTGCTGTGTATTACTGTTCAGTGATTTTAAGTATTTGACATTTTTTGGTAAATACTTTAAGAAGTGTTCATTTTATTCTGGACTTGAACGGTTAATGTATGAACTGTTGTAATCTTGATGGCTGGAGAACATTTAAATAAATGTAAAGGTTTCCGATATCCTGACAGGGCGCCTCGTTCCCTAGGTTTCCTTGCGATAGGGAAGGAGTATACTGCCAGTTATCTGTAAGCACTGTAAATGTACATCACACATTTTTGACATCTTCGGAAATGCCATTTTCGACTTTGCTATGTAATTTTAAAACGATACGTTATGTGTCTTTGGCATATGCTTAAGACTTTGGTAAGAACTGTATTGTGCATGAGTGTAAATGCGGTTTTCTGCCCTGTAGCTAGATTTGAAAATGGGTCTCTCCCCGAAACTAGTCATGGAATGAATAAAATGTAAAATATTTGCAACTTGGACTGGTTTTTCGTTCTACTGATGAAAAGTCATGTAATGTATTTAATGCTGGCAAGTCATCCGAACTGTCTGAGAAATTTACTTTTTTGGTAAAACCACACTTTAACAATGCGTTTCTTTGGTATATATGATCAGTAGTAGCCACTTCTCCTTATTACAATCTGATCCCAAACCAACGAATTTGATCGTTGTTTGTTTGCCCAGCACTCGTTAAAACTGCTGATACTATGGGATGATCACAAGATGTCTGGTGCCCAACTTGGCCTCTCGAAAAATGTAATGCAACATAACTGGTACCCACAATGGGGCCAGTAAGGGTAACCACTACAGTAATCACGCATCTGTAGGATGTCTTACATTCCAGTTCAGGAAAGGCGATACGAAGGAGAAACAATCCGGGGGATTATAATTCCAATTCTTCGGGTATTACTTGGACGATATTAACCCGTGTATATCATCTGGATATGAAGAGAGCTATTTTTCATGCTCTTCTCAGACGACAAATATATCGTCAGAACGTTTCGTGGATAAAGGGGGCGCACTTTTGACAATACAACATAACGTACAGTATAATGCAGTACTTTCTTAATTGTCTTTTACCGAAATATGAGTATTTAAAAACTTTCTGTGTCCTGTAATTAATATGCACATCTGTACATATATTCATATAACACAAAATGATTTGGATTTATTTTCCTTTTTGTTTGATAGAACTAGAGAGATAACCCTTAGCTAATACAGAAGCGTGGATATCTGCTAAAATGTAAAATGAACTGATTGTAAACCGAGGCGTGTTTCTTTTATGGATTACTTAACTATACTGTAATGTAAGCTATCAGAGATTACCTTTTATGTTACTTCCACCTTCAGTAATTTAGTGCCATCCGACATCTTTCCTTCCTGATGCCAATCATTTCATAACTGCCATAAATGCCAATTAAATCGGCAAATGATAGAAAAGATGAATATGAAATTGATCCGAAATATCGATAGCAAATCACAGCTTCGTGCAAATAAAGTGCTAGGTTGCTCCAGGTCAGGGGCTATGGGTCAGATGACAGAGAAATCTGAAACTATGGTCGTGTGGTAAATGTCATCTGCACGTTGCTCAAATTAAAGCGACTGGCTTGTTCCTGGCTAAGCTAATGCGTTCAGACTGTCTCGCAGGTGTGTGGCATACATTAAGTAGGACGCGCAGAACCAAGCCCAAGTGCGCAGTGACAAGGTGTACTGGAAGCAACAAGCAATTATTTTATCAGATTATCTGTAAGAATCTGTAACGGCCAACTTAAATATGACGTTGATGAAAGTGTGTGATAAATCTGCTAAAAACTTCATCCAGGTTTGTTACAGTTTTCACATAGCGATATCAATAGAACAAGAAAAAATTTATGCCTTTCTAATATACACTCTAAAAGCGAGTGGTACGGAAATCGGTAGATGTGATCTACATGCTTCGAGAAATGATAATTACAATTTCAGAAGAATTGGATGACTTATTTAAGAGAAAGAGCTTCACAAATTGAGCAAGTCAGTAACGTGTACTGGGTTTGAGATTGATCGATAGTATGATTACATGTCCTCCTGAGGTATAACGTGCCAAATTCAGTCCAATTGGTGCGTTAGGACGTCAAAATTTAGAGCTGGTTGGAGCGACCTGCCTATAATGCTCCAAACGTTTCCAGTTGGGGAGAGATCCGGCGATCTTGTTGGCCAAGGTAGGGTTTGAGAAGCACGAAGACAAGAAGTAGAAACTTTCGCCTTGTGCGGGCGGCATTATCTTGCTGAAATGTATGCCCAGAATTGCTTGCCATGAGTGGCACAAAACGAGGCGAAGAATGCCTTCCACCTGCCGCTGTTCTTTAAGGCTGACACGGACGATAACCACAGGGGTCCCTCTATGAAAAGAAAAGGCAGCCCAGACAGTCACTGCTGGTTGTCGGACCGAATGGCGGGCGATAGGCTGGTCGACATCCCACTACTGTCCGAGGCATCTCCAGACGCGTCTGGAATCTCAATGACTGCCAGGAAGTTTCTCAGCAGCACACACTCCACTGCGGAGTAAAAATGTCATTCTGCAGTAGACTTGTATTTAACGATGAGTCCTTCTTTGAACTGGGCCACGATGACCAGCCCCAGAGAGGAATGGAACGCAGCCTTACAGGACAGCCCTACATCGGTGATATTCTACGAACCGTTTTGTTGCCTTCATAACAAGCCATCCTGGGCTTACGTTTCAGTGAGATAATGCCCGCACGCAGATCGGTATTTTTACTATCTAACGCTGCAGCTGGACAGAATTTGGCACTATATCGCTCACGAGGACATCCAACTTCGTCAGTCAATGCCAAGCCATATAACTGCTAGCATAGGGGCAAGTGGTGGACCAATGGCTCATTGACTTGCTCAATTTGTGAAGTTCCTTCTCTTGAATAAATCATTTAGTTTTTCTGAAATTGTAATCGTTTGTTTGTATGTTTACATCACCCCCCACCCTCCCCCCCTGTGGTGTCACCACCAGACACCACACTTGCTAGGTGGTAGCCTTTAAATCGGCCGCGGTCCGTTAGTATACCTCGGACCCGCGTGTCGCCACTATCAGTGATTGCAGACCGAGCGCCGCCACACGGCAGGTCTAGTCTAGACTCCCTAGCACTCGCCCCAGTTGGACAGCCGACTTTGCTGACGATGGTTCACTGCCTGCATACGCTCTCATTTGCCGAGACGACAGTTTAGCATAGCCTTCAGCTACGTCATTTGCTACGACCTAGCAAGGCGCCATATTCAGTTACTATTCTGAACAGATAATATTGTGAATCATGTACCGTCAAGAGCGACGTTCATCATTAATGGATTAAAGTTAAGTATCAAACTAATTACGTCCACTTTCTGAATTCTAATTCCTTGTCATGTTCCAGACCTCACGCCAGTATAGTCCTTCCCTCCTCACGCCAGCCTGCGTGAGCTAAAACGCGTGCATTTCGGCCTCCTCTAGTAACACGGTGTTGGCTCTTCTGCCAACACTACACCCCGCCCCCCCCCCCCCCCCTTCCCGGTTTCCGTCCTTCTCGGATAACTCCTTCGTGGTATGTCGATTTTTATTTGTCTTTCTAATATGCTTCGATACTGAGCAATGTAACTGGTCTGGAAACTGATTATGATGACAAGAGTGCATCAGCACTTAACATAGGCGATCGAAATTATACGTAAGATTAATTGAAAGAGTAAATAAATAAATTAGAGAGTAATAAAATGTGTCCATCTGGAAACACTACTCTTTTAATAATCCAGTTTAAACACTGGTACTGGCATTGCAACAAGAATGTATCAAACTGTGTGTACGTTCCACGTGATCAAACACATCCGTCACTAATTACGCACAAGAACGTGTATTGTTAGTGTATGATTACATAATTAAGGTGCTCAGCCTGAAATGTTATCTGCATCGTTGAGCACACGTGCCACGTTATTAACACTGTTTGTGGGTGACCTGCATCATTAGCAGCAGAGGAATACATAAATATTTCTAGTACATAACACATTGTGATTATTTCGCATGTGTCTGTTTCGCTGACTCGGTGTTATGCGCGGATTACACTGAGACCATATGATATGCAATACGGCACGTTGCAGTAATGGTCGCGTTATGCGATACTTAACACACTCGTATTCTCATCGGGACGATACGACAAGCAACAAGACAGCACGTATTACGATTCTGCCTCAGTTGCAGTTGAAGAGGGCGTACATTATTGCGGCTTATCATTAGTTAAAGCGCAGAAAACTGAAAAAGATAAGGTTCAAATGGCTCTGAGCACTATGGGGCTTAACATCTGAGGTCATCAGTCCCCTAGAACTTAAGGACATAACACACATCCATGCCCGAGGCAGGATTCGAACCAACGACCGAAGGGAAAAGATAAAGAAGTATTGGGTGTATTCGCACAGTGCTTGTTTCTCGTCAGCTCTCTCTCTCTCTCTCTCTCTCTCTCTCTCTCTCTCTCTCTCTCTCTCACACACACACACACACACACACACACACACACACACATCACGAACACAGGTTCTACGAATTGTACTGAATGTATCCAAACATTTTCCAGTTTTTGGAGCAACTAGTTGCAGCCATACTGGTAAATCGGAACAGAAATTTTCGACTTATTATTTCTCCTATTGAGAAGCTACTCATTACAATACGATAAGCTGGTGCAAGTGTTTGAAAATACCGCTGTGAAAGATTTATTTTTGATAAGAGCGCCTAGTACAGTACTTTATGCAGTGTATTACATATATAAATAATGGTTACAAATTAATAAAGCTAGTATACTGTTTCTATAACTGATGAATTTCAATAGGCAACAGGGGGTACTGAAAAGTAATACCCCCGAAGTTTTTAGTCTGTTCTCAATATCTGCTGAAGTATTACACATCAAGTATATTACTCGGACGACTTACCCCGCTCTCTGACGCAAATTGCAACCCTCTGCCGCTAGGTCTCCGAATCGTAGCATGTAACGTGGCGGTGTGTAAAATAGCTATTTTGGTGCTTGAGAAGCAGCGTTCTGTAGTCGATATTGTAAACGCAGAAAACGTGCCGAGAAGTTCGTCCACATATGGCGCGTCCTCTCCTTCAGCATGACAAAGACCACACACGAGCGCTGCGGCATCTGCAACAATCCGATATCTGATATCGATCATCCTCCGTACGCTGTCGACATGGCCTAGTGCGACTTTTACCTTTTTACAAAATTTATACAACACTGAGCTGTGGCTGGCTCGTCATATGCTTTGCATTAAACCTTGGTTGCTATTCTGTGTTTAGTCTTCCGCGGTTATCGCGATTATGCTGCTATCCTCTCTCTTCACGAGTGGCAGCGGCAGCGTGTATCGATATTGGCACCCTTGTGCTATCTTTGGCCTCGCGCTTTTAGTTTCCGCCTGCGCCGTGTGCGGGCAGTTGGTCGGTTGGCGTGGAGCAGCGAGGAAATCTCCTCGGCACGTAGTTGGCCGGGGCCACTGGCGGCGTCCATGCGCGGAGGGTGCGTGAGGGGCTGTTCCCATTGCTACGAGGTCCGTGTCTTACCGATCGCGGACACGAAAGTTGAGTCTTTACTTAATCTACCAGCCAGCCCCAACTGTTCACATTGTGTCGTTCGAATTTCGTTGTGGGCAGTCGGGACATTTCCATGAGCAACAACGTGTGTTTTCAAGTTTTAGAAATTCTAGCTGCCCTCCTGTGGAGTTTAAATTGATTATTTTTGAGCTGAAATACACCAGCGGAATCTTCTGCCTTGTGACCGTTGACGTTCCGGTTACCTGCCCTGGCCGTTGAGGTAAGTTCTGGCAGTCTATTTTCTTTGTGGTGTTGTGGCTGTCCAGCACGGCATGTAGTTTGACAGTTGAATGTGTAATTCGTTGTGGGCGCCGATACCTTCTGTGTTGTTCCATTGAACTCCCTGTTGTGTGCTGGTCGGGTGGAGCAGAAGTTATCCCAACGCTTGGTTCGTTGACTGTCTGTCGGTTGGGTAGCCGTCGGATTGAGAATTGTTGGGCCGAGTGCCTGTCTCACCTAAGCGAGCGTTAGTGTTTGAATTCCAGGCCGACCCTTGGAAACCTCTGAGCGCCATTTGATGTACTGCCTTTTCTTATTTGTCCTTGTTGTTTGTTTATGTTTGGCTTCTAGCCGGTTTGAAATTAAAGTTGTTTTGCCCTTAAGGCGTGAGATTGTTTGGGCCTTCAGCCTGGTTTAAAGAAATTTTTAGGATAGGGCTTTCTGCCTTTTAAAATTCAAATTCCTGTTTTGAGCTTTAAGTTATTGGCCTTCAGCTGGTTTTAAATTAAAGTTGTTTTGCCTTTAAGGCGTCAGATTGTTTGGGCCTTCAGCATAATTTAGAGAAATGTTTTAGGATAAGGCCTCCTGCCTATTAAAATTCAAATTCTTGTTTTGGAGTCTTAAGTGATTGCCGGCCGGGGTGGCCGAGTGGTTCTAGTCACTACAATCTGGAACCGCGCTGCTGCTACGGTCGCAGATTCGAATCCTCCCTCGGGCATGGATATGTGTGATGTCCTTAGGTTAGTTTGGTTTAAGTAGTTCTAAGTTCTAGGAGACCGATGACCTCATAAGCTAAGTCCCATAGTGCTCAGAGCCATTTGAAATCTTAAGTAATTGGCCTTCAGCTGGTTTTAAATTAAAGTTGTTTTGCCCTTAAGACGTGAGGTTGAATGGCGCATTTAGCCGGGAATTAAGCTCTAAAATTAATGTTTGGCTTGCTCTGTTTTTAATGTTTTCTTTACTCTTGCAATGTTTGCCAAATGAATAAAGTAGTATGTTCGAGTGCAACTGACAGCCACTCATTTTGGCCTCTTTCCACAAAATGGTTCAAATGGCTCTGAGCACTATGGGACTTACCTACTGAGGTCATCAGTCCCCTAGAACTTAGAACTACTTAAACCTAACTGACCTAAGGACATCACACACATCCAAGCCCGAGGCAGGATTCGAACCTGCGATCGTAGCGGTCGCGCGGTTCCAGACTGTAGCGCCTAGAACCGCTCGGCGACTCCGGCCGGCCCCCTTTCCACAAATTAAACTATCTAGCCTGTCCTGCGGGTATAGCAGGGGTTTTCTAACACCTTCGAGGACTTCACTTTGATAGTGAAGAAGCTGTGCAAGCAGAGGTGAAGCTCTGGCTCAAACCTTCTATAATGGCGGTATCAGTAAACTGGTGTCTCGTGGTGAGAAATGTGTTCGTCGCAAGGATTATGTTGAGAAGAAAACATGTAAAAACTAAACTAAGGTAAACTAAACTCCGTCCGAACAGGCCTCAGAAGACCCAACGATGTTGACCGATCGCCGTGTCATCTTTAGCCTGAAGGGCATTTGGTCAGCACACCGCCCTCCCGGCCGCTGTCAGTTTTCTCGACTGGAGCCGCTACTTGTCAATCAAAAGTTCGCCTCACAAGGGTTGAGTGCACCTCGCTTGCCGACAGTGCTCGGCAGACCGGACGATGACCTATCAAAGTGCTGGCGAAGCCAGAGTGCGCTTAACTTCGGCGATGTGATGGAAACCGGTGTTACCACTGCGGCAAGGCCGTTGGTAAATAAATGTGTAGACATGAAGAATAAAAATTCAGAATATTAACAGCGCTTGTTTTATTTAAAAACCTTTATGCATTTACACATGAAAAGTCTTAAGCATTACTTTTCAGCACGCCCTCATAGTATACAATTCAACTTGAGGAGTACAGAAAAAACGTTGATGGATTTGAAGTGAGGTCGATGGTGTAGCTGTGGGTGTTGAATTCTGCTTAGGGGTAGTTAACTTGTTTGAGGAAATGAAAGAAGCCTACGGTGATAAGGAAAATCCGACCGTATGCTTCTCAGCTTCGTCCAACTGCTTGTTCAGAAGTAAAAGGAATTTTAGTTCCAGATCTCTTTTACGCCTGTCACAAAGCTTGCTGTAATAAGGGACCATAGACTGAAAAAGACATTCAGTTAGAACCATCAGCTGTTGCCTCATGGTGTCTTTTCATTTCAATAAGTTTTTTTATTTCCAGCTTCAGTTTCTGTCGGCAGCGTACGGAAAAGAATAACACGAGGCAGGTCCGTACTCCGCATAGCAGGCGGCAATTGCCTCGCGTGTAGTGCACGTAGCACGTAGCTGCCAGACCCTCGTTGCGAGCGACCTCCGATATATCTCACGTATTTTCTTGAGAATGAAAAGAGGTTGAAAAAAATGTCTATATGTTAACTATAATCTGTAAGCAGCAACGTATATCGTAAAATACCAAATGTAAACTCAGCAGTGACTGCGTTCTTCACTGTAAACTTTTCAAAAATGTGCCCAGAGTTGTAATTATTTCCCAGATATCAAAACACGTATCAGCAGTAAACAGCAGAAAAAATGTTTGTTATCAATCTATTGTATAGGACAACAAGAGGCAACAAAAAACAATTTCTTTTACTGAGTATTTGCCATAGAATCGAGTGAGAAAGACTGCACTGTGGAGAACACATGAGAATCTAAAATCTGTGGCTTTTAATTTTTTACTATAGAAGTAAAATCTTTACTAAGAAATGATGTAGAGAGACGGAAGTATCTTTGCTTCACTTAAAGAAAACAATTTTTTTCGAGACACATCTGATAACTGGAAATTTGAAGCATACGCCGATTGGAGCAGCCAGCAATTCCTGTTGCGCCGGGCATTGTGATAGAAGATACGTTTCGATGTCATATCGGTATCGTCCCAGTGTGAACCAGTCAATCTGTATTCTACGCACTCCACCAGTGCGGGTTGTTCTGCGTTGCATCGCGTGTCGCATCGTACAGCATTATCGAATCGCCTCAGTCACAACCACGCATTAATGTGCCCACCTAGAAACTGAAGGTCTATTGTTCTTTCCCTGGTTAGCCCTTGGAATTTTATCTGTTATTTATAATTTTTGTCACATCTGGCAATGACTGTTGATGTAGAAACAACGTAGACTTGTTCCGTGATTCGGATTTCAAGTTCCACTGTGTGTCCCCCTACAGCTGACTAGGTAAGTCAGGAACTGAAATGGAGGAAGGCAACGGATTCTGACAGGACCGTGCCTAGTAAAATACTGTGGTGTTCAGACCAACCATCGGAATGATGATTGTTCTACCTTTATTTTATTTTATGATTCGAGAATTCTCATGGGGGCATACGAAGTTGGAAGATTCTCTCGTTTTTGTAGCCACGAGATGTATGCTAGTGCTGCTCCTATTTCAGCTCAAAATGCACCCTCGTAGATTTACATCTACGTGTGTATCCCTCAAGCCAACCTTCGGCGTGTGGCGGAACCTACCATCGTCACCGTCCCATTCTTACTCCATCACTGACGGTAACTGCGAAGAGAACTATGGGCTAGAACTGCTCAAAGTTTAACGTTGTGGTCATTATGTTAACTGGAAGCTTGAGGAAAGGGCACGTTCCTGAACTGGCTCGTGCGCTGTCGAAATTTTGTCAGCGGGGTTCTTCGCGATGCACAGGGTTAAAACACAGCTGCTCTTGGGCAGCTTTTGGTTCATACTGGCGAACGAGCAATGCTTCACAATTGCTAAATACACTCCTGGAAATTGAAATAAGAACACCGTGAATTCATTGTCCCAGGAAGGGGAAACTTTATTGACACATTCCTGGGGTCAGATACATCACATGATCACACTGACAGAACCACAGGCACATAGACACAGGCAACAGAGCATGCACAATGTCGGCACTAGTACAGTGTATATCCACCTTTCCCAGCAATGCAGGCTGCTATTCTCCCATGGAGACGATCGTAGAGATGCTGGATGTAGTCCTGTGGAACGGCTTGCCATGCCATTTCCACCTGGCGCCTCAGTTGGACCAGCGTTCGTGCTGGACGTGCAGACCGCGTGAGACGACGCTTCATCCAGTCCCAAACATGCTCAATGGGGGACAGATCCGGAGATCTTGCTGGCCAGGGTAGTTGACTTACACCTTCTAAAGCACGTTGGGTGGCACAGGATACATGCGGACGTGCATTGTCCTGTTGGAACAGCAAGTTCCCTTGCCGGTCTAGGAATGGTAGAACGATGGGTTCGATGACGGTTTGGATGTACCGTGCACTATTCAGTGTCCCCTCGACGATCACCAGTGGTGTACGGCCAGTGTAGGAGATCGCTCCCCACACCATGATCACGGGTGTTGGCCCTGTGTGCCTCGGTCGTATGCAGTCCTGATTGTGGCGCTCACCTGCACGGCGCCAAACACGCATACGACCATCATTGGCACCAAGGCAGAAGCGACTCTCATCGCTGAAGGCGACACGTCTCCATTCGTCCCTCCATTCACGCCTGTCGCGACACCATTGGAGGCGGGCTGTACGATGTTGGGGCGTGAGCGGAAGACGGCCTAACGGTGTGCGGGACCGTAGCCCAGCTTTATGGAGACGGTTGCGAATGGTCCTCGCCGATACCCCAGGAGCAACAGTGTCCCTAATTTGCTGGGAAGTGGCGGTGCGGTCCCCTACGGCACTGCGTAGGATCCTACGATCTTGGCGTGCATCCGTGCGTCGCTGCGGCCCGGTCCCAGGTCGACGGGCACGTGCACCTTCCGCCGACCACTGGCGACAACATCGATGTACTGTGGAGACCTCACGCCCCACGTGTTGAGCAATTCGGCGGTACGTCCACCCGGCCTCCCGCATGCCCACTATACGCCCTCGCTCAAAGTCCGTCAACTGCACATACGGTTCACGTCCACGCTGTCGCGGCATGCTACCAGTGTTAAAGACTGCGTTGGAGCTCCGTATGCCACGGCAAACTGGCTGACACTGACGGCGGCGGTGCACAAATGCTGCGCAGCTAGCGCCATTCGACGGCCAACACCACGGTTCCTGGTGTGTCCGCTGTGCCGTGCGTGTGATCATTGCTTGTACAGCCCTCTCGCAGTGTCCGGAGCAAGTATGGTGGGTCTGACACACCGGTGTCAATGTGTTCTTTTTTCCATTTCCAGGAGCGTATGTATGGCAACTGGATACTGGTCCCTCTCTCTGTAAATCTCCTCCTCTCTTATCATTATCACCATCCCCCCCCTTTTCCTCTTTGCCCCCTCCTGCTGACCTTGAGACTTGTTTATTATTATGCTCAACGAAGCCTTGATTGGAAATAAATGGGTATATCAGTTGCGATCTATGAGGATAGTAGCTTCAATGACAGTATTTCACATAATTTTAATCTGTGAATGGGTAAGAATATAAAGTTTCGGACGATTCAGATTTCGTAGTAGTATTCTAATCAGAAGCCGATAAACCATAAGCACAACGTGGAGTACATGTGAAATCAACTATTAGTCTGATGGTTTAAGTGCCGTGCTATCGTAGTTAAAACTGACTGCAAGAAAGAAAACGAAACCGCATGTCTTCACAGGACAGCATTTTCTTTCTCATGGTCGGTGAGCCGTGGGTGGCTCGTGTTCCCACCATCATGCGTTTTACACCCTCTTTTTAACGTACTTCGACCTCACTACGTTAATTTAAATTACTACTGTCACTGAGTTGCTGCTTTGCCTGACCGTGACCGGCGCTGGCAACGCGTATCGATATATCCCCTCTCGTAGTATCTTTGCTTGAATGCTATTACTTCCCGGTCGTTGTCTGTCTTATGGAGTTCGGGTCGCGAGTTCGGGCTGCCAGTCAGTTGGAACGCGTCTGGAGCGCAGTCCGGACCTGCCAGTCGGTGAGTTGCAATGCGGCACTAGGTTTCATGGGACAATGAAATTACATTTTCTAAGGTGTTTTCTTGTGAGGACAAAACAGAACACAAATAATTTTTAATTGTTTATTACCAAGATACATCAACATTAATACAGTTAACTTGCAAACAGAGCCCTCAGCACAGTGAAAGACTTCAGGAGTGTCCTTAATTTCTACTGTTACTACTACTATCTGGGCAACCAGATCCTCTTTTCGTTCAAGAGGGCTTTTGTAAACATGGTTGCACATGTCACACAAAAAAATCCAGAGGGGTCAAATTATGGGATCGAGTAGGCCGTGATATAGGACCACGACTGCCTGTCAACTTTTCTGGAAACTATCGGTTCGAGATCGACGCACCAGGACGACTAAAATGTGCCGGCGACCCGTCATGCTGGAACAACGTGCGCTGTCTTATGGCGAGTGGCACGTCATCCAGCAACTCTGGCAATGCTCTAGCGAGGAAATTGTAGTAATTCCTGTCATTTAGTGGACTAGGTAGGAGAAACGGCCCAATTAAATAGTAACCAACAACACCTGCCCACATATCCACGTAGAACCGCACTTGACGAGCGCGAGTAAATGTGGCATGTGCATTAGCATCACTCAAAACACGGGAATTGTCAACGTCGAAGACTCGATCACGCCCGAACGTTGCTACTGCTGTAAACAGCACAAGCCACGAATGTGTAAGATACTTTTGGCACTGCGAAAACTGTGCTCCGAGTGGATAATCATCTAGTTCCAGGTCGCGTACGCGCTGTAAGTCAAATGGATTGACAGTGGCTCATGATGGACGTTTCCTACATTCAGCTGATTCGTACTCATGTTATACGCAATTGCGCGAGTGCTGAGGACGATTACGCGCTCTACCGGATTAAAACGTGTTCGCAGGTAACTACGACATTAGAGAGAAGTGTTTGTTTTGGTATCCCATTCAACCTACTAGAGTTCGTCAGTTTAAATAATTTTCACCCTCTATAAAGGAAAACACTGCTTGAACGAGACCAATACGAATGAAATGTGCTTTATATGTTATATAAAGATAAGTCAATGTTAAACGTTGTCACGAAAAATCTCGAAAAGTTCTTAACTGATTTAATTCAACTTTTTACGTGATACGTAAATCCAGAGGGGTCAAATTAGGGGATCGAGTAGGCCGTGATATAGGACCACGACTGCCTGTCAACTTTTCTGGAAACTATCGGTTCGAGATCGACGCACCAGGACGACTAAAATGTGCCGGCGACCCGTCATGCTGGAACAACGTGCGCTGTCTTACGCGTTGGAACGCGTTTGGAGCGCAGTCCGGACCTGCCAGTCGGTGAGTAACTTTTTAGATATATATGATATATAAATATACAGTGAAAGTCAAAAAGAAGTTTACAGATTTGGAATGGTATGGAAATTTGTTGAGATAACTTACAGAACAGGAGCGCCAGTCAAAGTGGCTGCTTTCACTGGTGCGGAGAATGCTCACTGTGACTTTTGATTTCACGAAAAGAACTCTGTAACAACTGTTCGGCGTAAATTCCACACCGGATACGCTAAAGGACCCCCTAGCAGACATACAATTTACTCTGCCACAAGAACTTTGTTGAGACTAGTCGTTCACTACGACATGCTAAATCACCAGGTCGACCGCGTGTTGATTATTGTGTCGAACAGATTAGGGACAGCTTTGCCCGCAGTCCACAAAAATCAACGCGACGTGCGTCTCGTGAGAGGCATTCCACAAAAGACTGCTTGGCGAATACTATGAAGATGTTTAGACAAAAATAAGGTTGCTCGTGTGGAATTCTGTGCGGATATGCTGCATCGTATACTGGACGATGAGACTTCCTGGACACAATAACCTTCAGCGAGGCGTCCACATCAGTGGCATGGTGAATACCCACAACTGCAGAATATGGGGCAGCGAAAATCCTCATGGAACCCTCGAACACGTTCGTGGTAGCCCCAAGGTTAATTTGTTTTGTGCCCTTAGCAAATTGAAACTGTATGGCCCTCTCTCTTCTTAAAGAAGAAAACTGTCACCGGTATTGTGTATTTGGATATGCTTGAAAACCTCTTAATTTCACGGATGGATGAAGAGGACGGGATGGTTTACTACCGGCATGACGGTGCGCCATCTCATTTCCTCGCCTAAGTTTCCTCGATAACCGCTTCCCAGAAGGGCCAATCACTTGGCCAGCTTACTCCCCAGACTTGAGACCACTAGATTTGTTTCTCTGGCGTTTCATTAAAGACCATGTCTACGTTCCTTCCCTACTACACAAGTTAGCCAACTTCAAAAATCGAATCCACGCTGCTGCTGCACAAGTTACACCCGATTTGTTGCAATGGGTGTGTGAAGAAACTGATTATTCGTGGGATGTTTGTCGCATCGCAAATGGTAGTCACATTGAACCAGATGTTGTTTGCTGCAAAATTACACACCTACCGATTATGAAAGTTATCTCAATTAATTTCCGTATGATTTCAAAGTTGTATAGTCCTTTTTTTAATCACCCTGTATATGTACTCGTAGTACGTAATGAGTCAAGCTTGGTAGCAAAAATCTGGAAACGTTCGTGACCGAATCACTTCATATATTTACACGATGCTCTAATAAACCTTCGCATAGACATGGGTTACATTTTTGTTAATATTTATTGTGTATAAATATATATTTAAAATTTATAATACTAAATAAAGACAAGTAAGTATAGTTGTTACCAAAACTCTCGAAAGTATCTTGACCAATTTATTTCGAATTTTATCATGATACTCTAATATAAGGTGGAAGGAAAAGCTGATAGCATAACTCTCGAAAAGTCCTGGACTGATTTACTTCCCATTTGCACGTGATACTCTAATGGAAGTTCGGACAGACATAGGCTCTATATTTTTTATAAACAACACTGAATAGGTTTTCTGTTAAAACCGACCGAAACGGCCACTAAACCCGCTGCGCAGAACATGTGATTAGGACTGTGGAAAGAGCCAAATAATGTTGGGGTCAGTTTCACTTTAACATTGTAATTTAATAACACATTTACAACCAAAGTGGCACATAGCCAAACTTTTACAACTACGAGTTTCAAACTCCAAATCTTTCACGGCTGAAGGCCTCCAAACAAGAAATCATAAAAATTAACAAGGTAATTTCAAGTGATTGAAAACACGCAGTTACAATTACAAATAAAATAATTAAAATGTACATATAACACAACTAGACTGAAAGCCTCGAAACAAGGGTGGACAGACGAACATAAAATTTTCAAGATTTTAAAATAAATTACCATAACCTTTCAAAGGCAGAAGGCCGCAATGTTTAAGCTTGAAAGGTAATTTTAAGAACAAGGTTCCAAGGCTGAAGTCCCATAATTAATTTTCCAAAATTAAAAAAAATATAACCATAAGCCTTAAGTTTTATGTAGCTGAAACTGAACTAAAAGAAAACAAAATGGCAAAAACCTTTCAGCAAATATCCATTTGCCGGAATTCAAACTTACTTACATAAAACACAGTAAATCCAAGAATTTTTCTTTTATCATTGGCTGTGACAGATTGTAAACAGACAATTAAACACCGGTGAGCAAGACAGTAAAGGCAATAGCACTCAGAAGCCTCCAGGGGGTCGGTCTGCCCTCGTTCACTTAGGTGAGACAGGTGGTGAGCGCAACTACACTTAATCCTTCGGAACCCAACCAAGCGACAGCCACGGACCGACCGACAAACGACTTTCTTGCAACCAATCAGTACATGAGAATTCGAACACAAAATGTTACGGGCGTGATTATCCACAATGAAATATGTATATGTATTAAGCTGTCAAAACTACACACTGTGTTGGACAGCGACAACAGGTGAGGAAAGGACACTGTCTGAAATTACGTTAGTGGCCAGGGCAGGTAACCGGAACGCTAATAGCCACAAGGCAGAAAATTCCACTGATGCATTTGAATTGTAGTCAACCAATATAGTTAATTCCGTCGCATTGTGGCTAAATTTCAGCAATACAAACACTCGGTGTCGCTCACAGGAAAACCTCTCCAACAGCGAACCACCGAAACGAAGCACACAACATGAATGGATGTGGCTTAGGTACTTGATACCATTACTCAACTTTGACGTCCAGGGTCGGTGAACCACGAAGCTCGTAGCCATCGGACAGCTCCACGCACCCTCCGACATTGCACAGGGACCGCCAGTGGACCCAACCGACTGCACAGCATGGAGATCACTTCCCTGGTCCGCAGCAGCCGACCGACTGCCCGCACACCCCCTAGCCGGAAACTATATGCACAAGAGCAAAGATGGTACATGGTGCAAGTATCGATACACCACGGCATAACCGCAACAAGGGTGGGAAACCAATAATCGATGCTTTTTATTGTGTTAAAAGCTCCTACGCGTGATGACACAGTGCTACTATAAGGTGCACAATATTTTAAGAGAGTGACATTTGTAAGGGTCAGTAGTTTCCGTTTGAAAGCCGCACAACCCAGAACCGGCCCGCCAATCAGACAAAATTTCAGCGACCCTTGAGGCAATGCTACTGTAAGGTGCATAATATTTTAAGAGATAACATTTGTAAGGGGCAGTGGTTTCCGTTCGAAGGCCGCACAACCCAGAAGTGGCACGCCAATCAGACAAAATTTTACTGAGCCTTGAGGCAATGATCCCACCGACGCACAAATTGAAGATGCTCTTTTCATAAAACACTTTGTCTTGCTGCGCAAAGAAGTCCTTAACTGCTTGCCACACATCCTCAACCGACAGGAATCGTCGACTTTTCGATGCCTTTTTTAAGGGATCAGAGGCGTGAAAAGTTACTCTGTGTTGGTGGGGTCAACTTCGTATTTTAAAATGTGGAGCTCCCTTTTTATTGCGTATTCGGATTCCACGCCAAAATGTACAAGTTACCAAACTACGGTTTTGAATTCGTGGTACATGACACTGTAATCGATAAATATCATGTGTGCCTACTTTTGCAATTAAGAACCGTCACTTTTGATTCTACATTTCATTTATAATGAAAAGGTAAACCTTTGTGTTCTATCCATTGATACTGATGTTCAGACGTTTCATAAGTGTTGCAAACGTGATTTTACAATACAAATAATATGGCTAGATACAGACATTTCTGGTAAATAAGCTACTTGTCTGGTAACATAGTTTTCTTTTCTCTATGGGATTAATCGTGGTAAGCCCCTAAACCTCCAGGATGCTTGATTTCTGTGACCGCCATCGAACCCCGCTCTAAGGGTGACTGGTCTCGGTGTATGATTCCATGCAACCGCCGTAACTCTGGATCTGACCATTCCGCAGCCTTCAGCGGAATACAACCCTCAACCATTGTAATAAAGTGAAAAATGTTCTTGGAGTAATGGTGACGGCGCACTTGTAGTAGATACTCACCGAAGTCTAGCACCCAAATAGTGAGAGGCAACGAGACTCAACGAGTCCCGTTGAGGACTTGTAATGTCAATGACAATATTTTCTGTCGCCACTGTATGGGACAGTGCTCGAGACTTATGAATTAACGAATATTTTTCCAGAAATGACTTTTAACTGAGAAAAGAATTATTATTATATTGTGAAATAACAACAATATTTTTTATTATTTTATAACCAGTTTGCCGGCCGGGGTGGCCGAGCGGCTCTAGGTGCTACAGTCTGGAACCGTGAGACCGCTGCGGTCGCAGGTTCGAATCCTGCCTCGGGCGTGGATGTGTGTGATGTCCTTAGGTTAGTTAGGTTTAAGTAGTTCTAAGTTCTAGGGGACTGATGACCTCAGAAGTTGAGTCCCATAGTGCTCAGAGCCATTTGAACCATTTTTTTATAACCAGTTTCCTACAAAGAATAATCATATAACAAAAGAATGTATTGGGTTTGTATTGTCTGTGGAATTCTTCCTTCTTCTCTTCTTCTCTATAATGTATGAAGCGGATAAGATCGAATATAAGCTGAGGTCTCTTCTTGTAAATATTGTAACATGTAGTCATTTAGTCATAAGTGACCAAAGGAAAAATATAACGTAAAACTTACTAAATAGAATTCTAGTGTACGGACTTTTATTTATAACTAAATAACCAACTACGAACGTTTTAAGTTTTGTGTCCGCAGCTGTCCAGACTGTGCTTTGTTTGCCGCCTTTACGTGAGCGTATGGAGCGGCAATTTTAAACTGCAGGAATAGTCAGACACTAATTCTTTCGATCGTTATTGCAATATTTGAACTCCGAGGACAAGACCCCACAGGAATTTTTTTCTATTGTAAAAGTGAAAATGACATTCAATATTTCATTTATTGCATAAATGAAATAATATTTGGCTGGTGCGTAAGATTATTTTTTCCCAAACTAATTCATCAGTGACTTTAAATAAAAATATTTACGGCACCAGTGTTGTTATAGGTAGAGGTTGTGCTGTGATGTATTAGTTATTTGGTGCATACATTTTAATGTCAAGACTAGAATTATTGAAACTCTTATAGTCGGGCTCAGCAGCACATAAATAAGAATTATCAGATTTCATTCATTTCTTTCAAATAATACTGTTGATCTTTCTGCAACATTTTCATACGTTTTACAATAACACGTACGCACCAAAACTACAACATTAAATAGAACCCCATTACCCATTACAGACTAAAAACTGTTATGTCCACATCGGTGTCCCAGGATCACTCTATACGTAGGTTCTAGCCAGACATTGAAACGGCCAACCATATTCTACGACAATTAAATTTGCAACACTGAAATAAATTTCGAAGATACATATCAACTCTTATAACTCAAAGGTTTACATTTACACCGTAAACGAAATGTAGGGTCAAATGCGTCAGTTCTCAATTGCAAAAACAGACACACATGGTATTTGTAAATTACTGTGCCATACAGTACGAATGGGAAACAATGTTTCGAGTAATCCGCACGTATTTTTTGGCGTAGAATGCTGATATGACATGGAAATAGGGGGTTTCCGTTGGAAAATACAATGTTTACCCCACCAACGCAGGAGGGGTGGGTAGGAGGTGGCCAGTTGTAGCACAGACGGATGGGACCTTGACTAATATGAAAGTTCCATCTTGATTACTTTTTTCGTACGACACGTAGTTTTCGAGGTACTAAGTTGTCCCAATTTAGAACAAATAACATGTATACTGAGTTGCGATGCGCAATAGCGATGCGCACATACAAACACATATAAAGTTGGCTGTACGCTCGTAGATACATTGATTGACGAGAAAGGTTTCTGTATACTATTTATAAACATTTCGTACAAATTACCTGAATTATGTGGAATTAAAGTTGTGAAATGGACGCCATTATCATCTAGCGAACTGTAGCCATAACTCGTGAGAGAGCAGCGCCTCGAGAATGCAGCAAGTAGTATATAATTAACAGTTGGTGCAGTGCCCTAGCGCTACCGCTTAGCGCGTTGGGGTAGCAGGTTGTCCCAGTTTCGCCTCTTACCGTAGCGCCGCGTGTCTTCCTTGTTTATGTTCAGTGCTGCGTGAGTCCTTGTTGGCTGCTGTTTGTCGTCTAGTGTCTGGTGCTTATGCCGCTCTGCCTGACGCAGCATTACCTCGCGCCGTGATGTTCAACATGCTTCCCACGTCTATTCCAAGTACAGTTACTGTCAGCTTCAGGTTTGATAAATCCACACAGCATCTGCTGTCCGACTCTTTAAAGGTACACGATCGGTTACTACGCATCAGATGCATAATACGTACTTTGATTCGGAACTGTACTTTTTCTTGCTAAATTTTTGGACCAGTTTCAAGTTTACAGGATATTATTACGTTATGGTACTCAGGTCCCCTTCACTCATTATGATGATTCAGAAGTGGTCTATACAAGTTCAAAAATGGTTCAAATGGCTCTGAGCACTATGGGACTTGACAGCTGAGGTCATCAGTCCTCTAGAACATAGAACTACTTAAACCTAACTAACCTAAGGACATCAAAACCATCCATGCCCGAGGAACGATTCGAACCTGCGACCGTAGCGGTCGCGCGGTTCCAGACTGAAGCGCCTAGAACCGCTCGGCCACCAGCAGCCGGCCTCTAGCAGTCGACCTGACCGCTGTTACCCTTCTGATACCTTGTGCGGGCAGCTTTTGGGCTTTGACGGTATACCCGTTTGTTTTACTTATCACTGCGTTGCAGCTGTCACATCTCATTATTTTCGGCAACCTATAAAATTATATCGTCTTCTCTGGATGCTCAGTGCAATCTGTATACAAGACCGTTCCCTTGGTGTTTTCATGCGGGAAATATGGGCCCGTTGTTCTCGCGCTATAGAACGGTACTCTTCTATTGTGGAATAGAGGACACTGCATGTCAAGCCAGAAATTCGTGAAGTGCTCATGCTTTTTGAAGGCTGCAGACGCCCGGCAAGCCCAAAAATTTTCTTACTCCGTGTTAAGTCAACATTACAATAGTGTTAGGCAAGCTCCTCTACGTTGCACACCTTATCACATAATCACCGGAGTACAAACAACAGCTTCGCCAACGTTGCGCCCTTTTGTACCGTGTGCACGCGATAATACTGCCATTTGTACGGTGCATATCGCTAGCCCGTGACTTTCACTATATGTGAGTAACGACTCAAATGACGGGAAGAGCTAAATCCCAGCCTTCCGAACGAGGCTTGCAAATGCAATACTGCATGCGAGATTGACATTTCTTTATAGTTGCAAACAAATCTCTGAGTTTTCTGAAGCATATATGTCGACTGGTAACATGCACAAGAGCAAGCAGTCAACACTGATGTGCGAGGGGACCCGCGCCGCAGTCCCTCGTCTGCCTTCCACCTCCCCCCTCCGCCCCTTTCCGTGCCCCGCTCCACGGCCCTAGGTCTCAGGTAATGGAAGAAATACAGGGTGACCGCAAAGTCTTGCCCTGATTGTAACAATTTATTACAGAATAACCGTTTGACATAAAAATTTACATTTGATGCCGTTACATAGGTTAGTGTTACAAGTTTCTTTATAGACTTCTTACGTTAGCAAACCTCAACGTGTGCTCCCTTGGTAGCTTGGAGAATGTCGAGGCGGTATTCCAGTTCCCGCCAGGTGTTTCGTAACATGTGTTCTGTCACGGTACCCACAGCAGCTTGTATCCCAGCCTTCAGTTCGTCGACGTCAGCAACTGACGTGACGAAGACTCTGTCCTTGATATAGCCCCAGAAAAAAAATCAAGGGGCGTAATGGCTGGAGAGCGGAGTAGCCAGGGTGTTGGACCGTTCCTTCCAATCCACCGATCCGGAAATGTTTCATCCAGGAAGTCACGTACTATCAGAGCCCAGTGCGGGAGGGGGGGGGGGGGGGCTCTATCTTGCAGGACTATTATCTATGGTTGATATTCTTCTAACTCTGGGGCAATGAACTGTTGCAAAACGTCTAAGTAAATGATGTTAGCGGCAATGGATTTTTCCGCAAAGAAAAACGGTCCACAAATATTTTTTGCATGAGGCCGCATCAAACATTCACTTTTTCGCTGTCTCGCTGTAACTGTACAGTAGCATGTGGAGAGTCTGAAACCCATATACGGACATTATGCTTATTTACCATTCCACTAACATGAAAGGTGGATTCATCGGCAAAGCAAATGCGATTTAAGTAATAGTTAGTGCCATCAATCCTGCTGAGAATTTCAGTTGTAAATTCTGCAAGTGTCAGCAAATCTTTCGGTTGCAAGGCCTGCACGATTTGCACTTTGTAAGGATGCAACCTCAGCCTTTCATGAAGAATCTTCACCACACTTGCTTGCGCTATTCCAATTTCACGTGATGCTTGACGAGTTGATTTAGACGGACTCCGTTGAAAGGACTGCCGAACACGATCAACAGTTACATCAGTCACACGAGGCCTGCCACTTCGATGATGGTCTTCAACGCTGCTTGTTTCGTTAAACTTTGCGTACCATCGCTTTATTGATTTAACGTCCATAAGACGCCCGAAATTTACGCTGAACACTGATCGACAATTCGTTTCGTGAAACCAAAGCTGACATTGCGTTTTCTCCTGCTTCGACGCCATTTCTCCAGCAACTAACGTGACGTAACAGACCGCGTCGCTGTTGTGGAATCCTAGCGCCATCTATTGGTCACAACAATTAGTAACACTAACCTACGTAACGGCGTTAAATGTAATTTATTATGTCAAACGGTTATTCTGTTATAAGTTTTTGTAATCAGGGCAAGACTTTGTGCGCACCCTGTATACTGTAGTAAAGTGTTTTTATTTCAAGAAAATAATTGAAAGTTGGTGTTATGCGGTTTCCTTGTAGGGTCGGAACTGGAGATTTTTATGGCGATTCGTCTTCCAAAATATGAAAAATATTCCACACCTCAGGTCTACCAGCCTGCCCCCCCCCCCCCCCCCCCCCTTACTCCCATACAAACTATCATGTGCCCTTGTTGATGTGTGCTTCAGAATGTGAGTGGCTGTGGTTGCGTATAGGGGTGTGCGGCAAGAGATGCGGGGAGCTCTCGGCGCTGTTGAACGATGCTCTGGTCTTAGCCACGGGGGGCGACCAGCGAGGCGTAACGAGGAGCTAGTGGGGCAGCGTAATCCGGGGCCACAGCGGGGGATTACTGGGTGTCGGGCGCTGCTCCAGCCCACACACTGACCCCTGGGGTGCGCACAGCACGCAGTATCGAAGAGACCCACGGCGTGAGCACTAACGGCGTTCTGCGTGATCACTGCCACACCTGCAGTGGTTGGAATGCGTACGTCACCGAGTTAGTGGGTGAACTGTGAAAATACACTCCTGGAAATGGAAAAAAGAACACATTGACACCGGTGTGTCAGACCCACCATACTTGCTCCGGACACTGCGAGAGGGCTGTACAAGCAATGATCACACGCACGGCACAGCGGACACACCAGGAACCGCGGTGTTGGCCGTCGAATGGCGCTAGCTGCGCAGCATTTGTGCACCGCCGCCGTCAGTGTCAGCCAGTTTGCCGTGGCATACGGAGCTCCATCGCAGTCTTTAACACTGGTAGCATGCCGCGACAGCGTGGACGTGAACCGTATGTGCAGTTGACGGACTTTGAGCGAGGGCGTATAGTGGGCATGCGGGAGGCCGGGTGGACGTACCGCCGAATTGCTCAACACGTGGGGCGTGAGGTCTCCACAGTACATCGATGTTGTCGCCAGTGGTCGGCGGAAGGTGCACGTGCCCGTCGACCTGGGACCGGACCGCAGCGACGCACGGATGCACGCCAAGACCGTAGGATCCTACGCAGTGCCGTAGGGGACCGCACCGCCACTTCCCAGCAAATTAGGGACACTGTTGCTCCTGGGGTATCGGCGAGGACCATTCGCAACCGTCTCCATGAAGCTGGGCTGCGGTCCCGCACACTGTTACGCCGTCTTCCGCTCACGCCCCAACATCGTGCAGCCCGCCTCCAGTGGTGTCGCGACAGGCGTGAATGGAGGGACGAATGGAGACGTGTCGTCTTCAGCGATGAGAGTCGCTTCTGCCTTGGTGCCAATGATGGTCGTATGCGTGTTTGGCGCCGTGCAGGTGAGCGCCACAATCAGGACTGCATACGACCGAGGCACACAGGGCCAACACCCGGCATCATGGTGTGGGGAGCGATCTCCTACACTGGCCGTACACCACTGGTGATCGTCGAGGGGACACTGAATAGTGCACGGTACATCCAAACCGTCATCGAACCCATCGTTCTACCATTCCTAGACCGCAAGGGAACTTGCTGTTCCAACAGGACAATGCACGTCCGCATGTATCCCGTGCCACCCAACGTGCTCTAGAAGGTGTAAGTCAACTACCCTGGCCAGCAAGATCTCCGGATCTGTCCCCCATTGAGCATGTTTGGGACTGGATGAAGCGTCGTCTCACGCGGTCTGCACGTCCAGCACGAACGCTGGTCCAACTGAGGCGCCAGGTGGAAATGGCATGGCAAGCCGTTCCACAGGACTACATCCAGCATCTCTACGATCGTCTCCATGGGAGAATAGCAGCCTGCATTGCTGCGAAAGGTGGATATACACTGTACTAGTGCCGACATTGTGCATGCTCTGTTGCCTGTGTCTATGTGCCTGTGGTTCTGTCAGTGTGATCATGTGATGTATCTGACCCCAGGAATGTGTCAATAAAGTTTCCCCTTCCTGGGACAATGAATTCACGGTGTTCTTATTTCAATTTCCAGGAGTGTATAAAACTTGTATTGGGAGGACATGAGCTCAGATTCCTGTCTTGCCACGCAGAAAGCGGTTTCCCGTCGTTTTCGTTAGTCGCTTTAGGCAAATGACGGCACAGTTCCTCCAAAACGGAAACGGCTGATATCCATAATAGGTCAGTTATTTTATTTCATCGTATTGATATTTATCATACTTACCACACAGCCAGCCAGCATCATATTACAGGGCGTTTAAAGAGATTCTTCGAATCACAACACTGTACAGTACCTCATCGCCAGTATCCTGTCATGGCACTCCTATGTAATGCGGATTAATGGACCACTAGATGCCTAGAGTTGTAGACACTTGTGAGAAACTGGAATGTGGCGACACTTGTGAGAAATCCGTGATACTGAGGGACCGGCACAGGGTGTGTCGCAAATGCTGCGCCACTACCTGCTCGGCCACTACCTGCTGCCGCTTGGTGTGACTGAGCGCTCGGCTTGTGCCGGCCCGGGCAGCTGCCGAGGGACATTCACACTCATCCAGTGCAGCCAGGTCACATTATTTCAGATGTTTTTGGGCAAGGAAAAGTAGCCTTAGTCAGATAAGAAATTGGAGCTGATTTTGCCCCCAAGATATCATTTCAACCATTAGTTGCAGCACAGTTATGCGTAAGACCTTTTTCATTGGCATTTTTGTTCTGATTAATCTTATATAGGGCATAATTTTCGCTCAACCTCATACTTAACGATGTACTTTACAGAAACTATAGAAACCGAAAACGTTTTCCATCTTCCAACCCCTCACCCAAAATTTGATATGATAGGAGTGGCAACCTTTTACCATATATTAAGAGGAGCTAACTAAAGAATTTTGTTCTCAGTAGAAACTTTTTCTTTAATTATTTCGAAATAAACCTCAATTTTTCCGTACCACGCAGGGAAGTGTACTGAGGTATAATGTGAGTCCTGCTAGCAATTAGCGTTAAGGAATGAAATTTATGTATTGCAACAAGATGTATTCATCGTCCACTCAAACAGACATTGTTTCTAAAATTCTCTACACAAAAATTCTGATTGTTAGAAAACCTATGACTTTTCAGACTTCATTAGTGAATCTTTTATAATTTGCAAGACATTTAGCCGACTTTGTGTCGTTTCCAGTGAACACCACGAGGAGGTAGTCTCTCTTCGTCCCACATTATATTCATTTACAATATTTACAGAATGATTATTTATTTACAATTTTTACAATAGGGCTAACGGCGTGAACTTTTTCCCCTTTTCAGTATTTACAAGTATTGCTGTAGCTTCAGCCATGTCCTTTTCATTTTAGTTTCTGAGCATAAGCCACGCAAGTAAGAAATGATTTTATATTGCCGTCAACTTGGAGTCATGTAAGGGTCTTAGAAACTATCTCATCTGTCTTAATTGCGGACTTCTTTCTTCTTCTCCCTCTTAGATTTAAAACTACTCGGCGCCCATGATATTCTGTTTCTTCTCTGAGAATTTTTACTACGGATTAAAAAATTTGGATGAACCTTCGAAATTAATGTACTTATCCTCCGATTCCACCCTTCTGAAACATTGTTGGTGCGGTGACGCCTTCCTGCGCAGTTCCACATATCTCTTGCCATGTCTTCATTATCCAGCCATTGTTCAACAAAATAGTCGTAAAAATCCTGCAGTTTTTCATTATCTGGCGTGCTCTCCTGAATGCATAGCCACCCATCATCTAACATGTCCAGGGGAATGTGAGCCAAAGAGGAACACAATCTTATGTGAAAACGAATTTCTTCGTTTTCCTTGTAGGCAGCAAGAAGGCCGCAATTCTGCATTTGCCTCCACAAGCACTGATTGAAATGGTAGTTGCAGCTATTAGTCTTTGCATCAAGAAACAAATGTCTTACTGACTGGATGATTGCAGCTTCAAAATCCATCATGATAGCTGTAGGATTCCATCCAGGTATGATGCTCTCAACAGATGTGAAAAAGCGATCGTACGTTTTTCGCTTTTTATTGGGTAGCAAGGCGTACACGGTTGGAACTGTGTTTGTTTCCTCCTCAGAACTAGAAATATAGGCATGAACAATAAATAACTGTCCAAACTGCTTGCTTGAGCTTTTGAACATTCCATCGACAAAGAACGAATTGCAGTCTGTTAAACAGGATTTTCCCCTTTCGCTGGCGAACACCAATATCCTATCATTTGGTCCTCTGTCGTCATCTGCAAGTAAAAGTTTGCTCCCATCATACATTAGCAAATGATGTTCTTGCAGAAATATTCCTGCAGCATCAGTCGGATCTTGTGTAGATCCCATGCTTTTTGCCTGATGCGTTGCAGCGATCGTTTTGCACTCCTGAGTGACGGCAGTGATGTGACGATGCAGTACTGAACTGCGGTGTGCTACCTATTTGGTATCCCTGTAGACCCCCCGCTACCTGTTCGGCCAGGTCTCCTCACAACTGTCGCTCCTCACAACTGTCGCTCCTAACAACTGTCGCTCCTCACAACTGTCACAACCCCGTGTTGTTAGTAGAGGAACAGTAACAGTAGAGTGGCAGACAGGGAGCGTCGAGCACTGCTGAATGTGTTTATAAAAAAAAGAAAAAAAAGTTTGAAATTAGCGGATGGAATCACTCGCGAATTCCAAAGTGCTACGAGAAATGCAGCTAACACAACAACCATGCATAGGGAGTTAAAAAGACTGGTATACAGTCTTCAGGCAGCTCCACGTAAGCCACACATTTGTGTGGTCAGTGCTGAGGGATGCCTGAAGCGGTGCAAAGTGAGACGCTACTGGACAGTGGATGATTGGAAGAAAGCGATTTCGAGTGATGAATCATGCTATACCTCATGGCAATCGGATAGAAGGGTTTGGGTTTGGTGTAAGCCTGCAAAACGTGACCAGCTATCATGTGTAGTGCCAACAGTGAAGTACTGAGGTAGTCATGTTGCGGTATGGCGTGTTTTTAGTTGTTAGGCTGTGATTCGTTTTCTGCGCTTAAGAAGAAGTTAATACGGAAGCATATGAACACATTTTTCAGTATTGACAACTGCTTACAGTACAGGGAGTATTAGCGGCTGATGACTGTTTGTGTCAGCATGGCGATGCCAGCTGCCATAAAGCTGCTGCATACGTGAGGCAATGGTTTCTGACAGTAAAATTCCTGAAATGGATTTGCCTGGCCAGAGTCCACACCTGAACCAAATAAAACACCATCGGGATTCCTCTTCTATTTCTATAATACTGTCCTCAAGCTTATTCCCCTTATATAGAGCCTCTGTACAGTGTGTCCCAAAAAACACTGACAATGGGCAGAAAGACACATTGATCGGTTTTTAAGAAGGAACCCATATCTCGAAAAGCATGGCTTGGACGCTGGGAATGGCGGACTTTCCACTTAACATAAATACATACAACAGGAGTAGCACTGCGCAATCTACATTACAGACGAGCTTCGAACTGCGTACCTCCTACGTCAATGCAGAGCCTACATCGGCGGTGCTGAGCCTCATCCACGTGAGCCAGTAAGTGCAGTTCTGTTTACAGCATTTCAATCCTTCCGCGACGCGCTGGGTAGCCGCGTTGTCTCAGGCGTCTTGTCACGGTTCGCGCGGCTCCCCCCGTCGAAGGTTCGAGTCCTCCCCCGGGCATGGGTTGGTGTGTCGTTCCTAGCGTAAGTTAGTTTAAGTTAGATTAAGTAGTGTGTAAGCTGAGGGACCGATGACCTCAGCAGTTTGGTCCCATAATACCTTACCACAAATTTCCAGTCATTCCGCAAACAAGAGCAATACCACCCAAAAGAAAATAGTCGACATGTGTCACGTCTGGCGACTGATGTAGCCGTGGAACTGGCCCGCCTCTACCAATCCATCGATTTGGATATGCGACATTGAGGAGATTCCACACATCGACATCAAAATGTGCTGGAACTCCGTTGTGTTGCACACGTCCATTCGAATATTTAGTAACACTGTATTCAGTAGCGCAGGAAACATTACTAATAAATGTGAGGTAGATCGGTCCTGTTAATGTCTTTGGCAGTGGATTTGGTCCAATGATGTGGTCACCAATTATCCGGACCCAGACGTTAATACCGACCCTGACATGCATCATCTTATGTTAAATGTTGAAACTTATCACAATATAAAATCCATTAAATCTGAGTTCAGAAGGGTAATAAAACAGTCAAAACTTTAGAATTTTAGGAGACTCCTCAAAGGCATGGACTGGGTAGATGTTTACAATATTACTGATTCAAATGGAAAATACAAAACATTCATTATTAAGTTTACTTCCTCATTTGAAAACTGTTTTCTTCTAAAAGTAAAAATAAACCATAAATTACAAAAATGACTCAAATGGCTCTAAGCACTATGGGACTTAACTTCTGAGGTCATTAGTCCCTTAGAACTGAGAACTACTTAAACCTAACTAACCTAAGGACATCACACACATCCATGCCCGAGGCGGGATTCGAACCTGCGACCGTAGCGGTCGCGCGGTTCCAGACTGTAGCGCCTAGAACCGCTCGGCCACCTCGGCCGGCTATAAATTACACAATGAACAAATGTATCATGTGGGACAAAAAGAGAAGCGTATCTACTATTTAGGAACAACTCTGATGTTAGTATTTTAATGCATTACATAGAACACTGCAAAATATTGGAGCAAGTAATCTATAAATTTCAGCAGCTTCGTTATGAGAAAAAGATAATTATATTATGCAACAAAACAAAAACTATGTGGGATATAGCGAAGACAGAGACATATGTCTCCAGAAAAGAAGACGAATAGATAGCTCTAAAAATAAATGAAACGTTGGTAACAAGTGAATGCAGTGTTGCAAACCTTTTGAGCAAAAACTTTGTCCTGATACTAAAAGCTTGGGGTTACCAGGTTTAGCAAATAGTGCAAAGGAATATCTGAGACCAGTCTCTACAAATAAGTGAAATGGAAATAACACTCACTTCTCCCAAAGAAGTAGCATCCATTACAAAATCCTTAAAATCAAAGTATTCCGGTACTTACGATAACTTATCAACGAAGTTAATCAAAGAATGTTCATGTGAGTTGAGTTCTGTCTCAAGCTATTTTGTAATCAGTCTGTCATCCATATTGGCTAAAATATGATGAAGTTAAGCTTCTTTACAAGAAGAGGGATGAAGAGATACCGTCAGACTATCGACCAATTTCAACTTTTCTTGGCTGGAAATATTTGAAAAGGTTTTGTTCAAGCATCTTCTTAAACATGTTACTACAACCAGTATATTGTTGAAGTTACAATTTTGGCTCCTTAAGAGTTCTGGTATAGAGAAGGCTATTTATACGTACAGTTAGAATGTACTTAATTCATTAGATAAGAAATTGAGGCTAGTGGCACTTTCTGTGACCTGTCACAAGCCTTTGACTGTGTGGTGTTCCCTTACGTAAATTATAGTTTTATGGTGACACTGGCGGTGGCACAAAATGTTTTGAGTTTTACCTGACTAACAGGAAACGGAGGGTGTCGTTGTGAAATATCTGTGGATCAGTCTTCATTTGATTGGGAATTAGTTACTTTTGGTGTTTTGCAAGGTTCATCTTGGGTCCTTTGCTATTTCTCGTGTACATTAATGACTTCTCGTCTGTTACATTGCCAGATGCCAAGTTTGTTTTGTTTGCAAATGATACAAACACTGCGATAAATAGCTAATCAAGTACATATTTAGAAAGGGCTGCCAATCAAATTTTCACAAACATTAAGAAATGGTTTAAAGTTAATTCACTGTCATTAAACTTTGAAAAGACCTACTGTAGGCAGTTCAGAACCTGTAAGAGATTTCCTTCCAGCACGTGTATAACATATGAAGACACGCAGATAGAAGAGGTTGTCAGTGTTAAATTTCCGAGACTGTAATTCGATAGTAAATTTTGTCGGGAAGGGCATATCACGGAATTGCTGAATCGTCTAAACAAATCTGTATTTGCAGTGCGAATAATGCTAGATGTAGGAGATATAAATATAAAAGCTTGTATACTTTGCGTATTCTAACGACCGCTTCTCTGTAAATTTATCTCTTAATGAAATTTGTTGAAAATAATATGTCTGTATTTCAAACCAATAACTCAATACGTTGTATCCATACAAGGAATAAGAAAAATCTACATAAAGACACATTACAGACATTGATTACGAGTGAGTGAGACGTGGTATTTACTGATATTAAGGGAAACGTGGGAGAACCAACCAATGTAACTTTCTTTTCATACAACCTGTGTATTTAACAATATATAATTATAAATTTGTTTTCTTTACAAATTAACAAATTTGTGAAAGGAATGAGCTTTTACAAGAGAAATCAAAACAAGAACAACATGGCAATAATTACAAGGGCGCGTACCTGCAGCCCGCCCTTTATCGGGTTAAATAGCGGTGTGTACTACCGCACTGGACATGGTTTCTCTTATTAAACGCCCCTCTGCGCTGGCCGTTGTGACCGAGCGGTTCTTGGCGCTTCAGTCCGGAACCGCGCTGCTGCTACGGTCGCAGGTTCGTTCCTGCTTCGGGCATGGATGAGTGAGGTTTAAATAGCTCTAAGTCTAGGGGACTGATGACCTCGGATAATGCTAAGAGCCATTTTAAACATTTTGAAACGCCCTTCTACAACACATGAAAACATATAAGTAAATAGATGACAAGAGTGTTTCAGTTACTCAAACAAATGACGTAAAATGTTTTTTATTTGGAAACTGTATGCCGAAAGGTTCAGGGTTATGATGCACACCATTCTTAAAAGTTAAACAAATTAGGAAACAATTATGACAATTATAAGGCTTGCTTCAAAGCTAGGAACCTTTTACATTTCAATCAGCAACAAGGTGCGACTGGATCCCAACTCGTCCCTTTCGACAATCTTATTCTGACTAAAGCCCTGGTGACAGTTGGGTACATCTACATCTACATTTATACTCCGCAAGCCACCCAACGGTGTGTGGCGGAGGCCACTTTACGTGCCATGGTCATTACCTTCCTTTTCTGTTCCAGTCGCGTATGGTTCGCGGGACGAACGACTGTCTGAAAGCCTCCGTACGCGCTCGAATCTCTCTAATTTTACATTCGTGATCTCCTCGGGAGGTATAAGTAGGGGGAAGCAATATATTCGATACCTCATCCAGAAACGCACCCTCTCGAAACCTGGCGAGCAAGCTACACCGCGATGCAGAGCGCCTCTCTTGCAGAGTCTGCCACTTGAGTTTGCTAAACATCTCCGTAACGCTATCACGCTTACCAAATAACCGCCGCTCTTCTTTGGATCTTCTCTATCTCCTCTGTCAACCCGATCTGGTACGGATCCCACACTGATGAGCAATACTCAAGTATAGGTCGAACGAGTGTTTTGTAAGCCACCTCCTTTGTTGATGGACTACATTTTCTAAGGACTCTCCCAATGAATCTCAACCTGGCACCCGCCTTACCAACAATTAATTTTATATGATCATTCCACTTCAAATCGTTCCGCACGCATACTCCCAGATATTTTACAGAAGTAACTGCTACCAGTGTTTGTTCCGCTATCATATAATCATACAATAAAGGATCCTTCTTTCTATGCATTCGCAATAAATTACATTTGTGTATGTTAAGGGTCAGTTGCCACTCCCTGCACCAAGTGCCTATCCGCTGCAGATCTTCCTGCATTTCGCTACAATTTTCTAATGCTGCAACTTCTCTTTATACTACAGCATCATCCGCGAAAAGCCGCATGGAACTTACGACACTATCTGCTAGGTCATTTATATATATTGTGAAAAGCAATGGTCCCATAACGCTCCCCTGTGGCACGCCAGAGGTTACTTTAACGTCTGTAGACGTCTCTCCATTGATAACAACATGCTGTGTTCTGTTTCCTAAAAACTCTTCAATCCAGCCACACAGCTGGTCTGATATTCCGTAGGCTCTTACTTTGTTTATCAGGCGACAGTGCGGAACTGTATCGAACGCCTTCCGGAAGTCAAGGAAAATAGCATCTACCTGGGAGCCTGTATCTAATATTTTCTGGGTCTCATGAACAAATAAAGCGAGTTGGGTCTCACACGATCGCTGTTTCCGGAATCCATGTTGATTCCTACAGACTAGATTCTGGGTTTCCAAAAACCACATAATGCGCGAGCAAAAAACATGTTCTAAAATTCTACAACAGATCGACGTCAGAGATATAGGTCTATAGTTTTGCGCATCTGCTCGACGACCCTTCTTGAAGTCTGGGACTACCTGTGCTCTTTTCCAATCATTTGGAACCTTCCGTTCCTCTAGAGACTTGCGGTACACGGCTGTTAGAAGGGGAGCAAGTTCTTTCGCGTACTCTGTGCAGAATCGAACTGGTATCACGTCAGATCCAGTGGACTTTCCTCTGTTGAGTGATTCCAGTTGCTTTTCTATTCCTTGGACACTTATTTCGATGTCAGCTATTTTTTCGTTTGTGCGAGGATGTAGAGAAGGAAATACAGTGCGGTCTTCCTCTGTGAAACAGCTTTGGAAAAAGGTGTTTAGTATTTCAGCTTTACGCGTGTCATCCTCTGTTTGAATGCCATCATCATCCCGGAGTGTCTGGATATGCTGTTTCGAGCGACTTACTGATTTAACGTAAGGCCAGAACTTCCTAGGTTTTTCTGTCAAGTCGGTACATAGAATTCTACTTTCGATTCACTGAACGCTTCACGCATAGCCCTCCTTAAGCAATCTTTGACATCGTTTAGCTTCTGTTTGTCTGAGAGGTTTCGGCTGCGTTTACACTTGGAGTGAAGCTCTCTTTGCTTTCGCAGTAGTTTCCTAACTTTGTTATTGAACCACGGTGGTTTTTTCCCGTCCCTCACAGTTTTACTCGGCACGTATCTGTCTAAAACGCATTTTACGATTGCCTTGAACTTTTTCCATAAACACTCAACATTGTCAGTGTCGGAACAGAAATTTTCGTTTTGATCTGTTAGGTAATCTGAAATCTGCCTTCTATTACTCTTGCTAAACAGATAAACCTTCCTCCCTTTTTTTATATTCCTATTAACTTCCATATTAAGGGATGCTGCAACGACCTTATGATCACTGATTCCCTGTTCTGCACTTACAGAGGCGAAAATTTCGGGTCTGTTTGTTATCAGTAGGTCCAAGACGTTATCTCCACGAGTCGGTTCTCTGTTTAATTGCTCGAGGTAATTTTCGGATAGTGCAATCAGTATAATGACGCTCGATGCTCGGTCCCTACCATCCGTCCTAAACATTTGAGTGTCTCAGTCTATATCAGGTAAATTGAAATCTCCACCTAAGACTATAACATGCTGAGAAAATTTATGTGAAATGTATCCTAAATTTTCTCTCAGTTGCTCTGCCACTAATGCTGCTGAGTCGGGAGGTCGGTAAAAGGAGCCAACTATTAACCTATCTCGGTTGTTGAGTGTAGCCTCCACCCATAATAATTCACAGGAACTATCCACTTCTTCTTCACTACAGGATAAATAAACTACCACTAACAGCGACAAACACGCCACCACCAGTTGCATGCAATCTATCCTTTCTAAACACCGTCTGTGCGTTTGTAAAAATTTCGGCAGAATTTATCTCTGGCTTCAGCCAGCTTTCTGTACCGATAACGATTTCAGCTTCGGTGCTTTCTATCAGCGCTTTAAGTTCCGGTACTTTACCAATGCAGCTTCGACAGGTTACAATTACAATACCGATTGCTGCTTGGCCCCCGCATGTCCTGACTTTGCCCCACACCTTTTGAGGCTGCTGCCCTTTCTGTACTTGCCCGAGGCCATCTAACCTAAAAAACCACCCAGTCCACGCCACACAACCCCTGCCACCCGTGTAGCCGCTTGCTGCGTGTAGTGGACTCCTGACCTATCCAGCGGAACCCGAAACCCCACCACCCTATGGCGCAAGTCGAGGAATCTGCAGCCCACACGGTCGCAGAACCGTCTCAGCCTCTGATTCAGACCCTCCACTCGGCTCTGTACCAAAGGTCCGCAGTCAGTTCTGTCGATGATGCCGCAGATGGTGAGCTTTGCTTTCATCCCGCTAGCGAGACTGGCAGTCTTCACCAAATGAGATAGCCGCCGGAAGCCAGAGAGGATTTCCTCCGATCCATAGCGACACACATCATTGGTGCCGACATGAGCGACCACCTGGAGATGGGTGCACCCTGTACCCTTAATGGCATCCGGAAGGACCCTTACCACATCTGGAATGACTCCCCCCGGTATACACACGGAGTGCACATTGGTTTTCTTCCCCTCTCTTGCTGCCATATCTCTAAGGGGCCCCATTACACGCCTGACATTGGAGCTCCCAACTACCCGTAAGCCCACCCTCTGCGACCGCCCGGATCTTGCAGACTGAGGGGCAACCTCTGGAACAGGACAAGCAGCCATGTCCGGCCGAAGATCAGTATCAGCCTGAGACAGAGTCTGAAACTGGTTCGTCAGACAAACTGGAGAGGCCTTCCGTTCAGCCCTCCGGAATGTCTTTCCCCCCCCCTGCCACACCTCGAGACGACCTCCCACTCTACCACAGGTGAGGGATCAGCCTCAATGTGGGCAGTATCCCGGGCAGCCACAGTCGTAGTCCGATCGGGGGATGCGTGGGACGAGCTGGCCGTCCCCGACAAACCCCCATCCGGACCCCCACAGTGATGCCCATTGGCAACAGCCTCAAGCTGTGTGACCGAAGCCAACATTGCCTGAAGCTGGGAGCGAAGGGATGCCAACTCAGCCTGCATCCGAACACAGCAGTGGCTGTTAATATGTCAAAGTTAAACTGCGTCTTAGTTATGAAGGCCGCTCTGAAGGAACGTTTTAAAACATTACATACGAGCACGTATTACAGAGAACTCACTCGGCGGAACCACAAGATCCAGTTAAAATACACCAATAATGATCAGGTCTTTCAAAGACAGGAACGCACAGCTTAGTACCACAGGTAGTTCAGATTATCTCAAATACAATTATAAACAAGGAATTGAACCGGCTAACATCTAAATCTAACCAAATGACCCCTGTTTGTTTAATGGCAACCTGTGTCTTGGTACAATTGGTCCGAATGTATTTCGGACCTGGAGCTGATTCATTAAAACATTAATGATCGGGTATGAACTAGAAAGGAAGGACAATATAACATCAGAACAAATTTTCAAACGACAGCTAGTGTCTAGTACAACATTACGTTCTATATTTACGACCAAAGAGCCGACCGAGTGGAACTCTGAGGGTCGGGTACAAACCAGAAAATAATTAGGAGGTCGGGTAGACAATGACGCCAATCACCACGACGATTACAGAATGTTACTCCCCTTTATCAACAAGCAGTTCCATGGATCCACGGTGCGTCGCGGTGGTCACTGAGTGGTGACGGCGACAGCCAGGCAGAAGGGGGCAGCCAGGCCACGAGCGGTCGCCCGACACAGCTGTTGCCAACCAACCGACGGGATGTCGGCCTGCTGCTTGTATTCGACGCTGACCCGGTGAAGTACTCCGGTACTCTTCCTCTGCGCAGGCCCCTCTTGCGTAGCTCGTGGCTTCGGCCGCTCGGACCTTGTGACCGCCTCTTGTCGCGACGCTACCGTCAACCCCCCAACTTGGTGCCACCCCTCCGTTGGGCCAGTGAACCACGTGTATATATCGGCAAGCAAAGACCTTCTAAGGATACAACTGTTCTTCGTAGGTATTGGCAATGGGGCCGCAAGAGGGATAGTCGATACTACACCTGAGCCAGTGGCGCCAGACAGAACAGTCTACTAATTCAATGGCACCACGGTTCAGCGAGCATTGATTAAACAGTGTGTGGATAAGAATTTGGGTTGGACGGGAGGTGTACGATGGTAGACCGTGCAGTTGCCCTGGGCACTGTGTTCGGATGGCTTAATGGTCAGAACATCTGCCTAGTAACCAGGAGTGAACATGGTTCAAATCCCAGTACGGCACAAATTTTCAGCTTTCACGACTGATTTCAATCAATGCCCGCTCGCAGCCAATGTCTGTAATTCCATTGTCACTTGATCTCAAAAACATTTCTCAGTTCACCACTTTTCTGACAGCATCTAAGAATGCCAGTTGGTTCTAGGTTCAGTAACACTGTACTGTCAATTCGTTGCGTTTTTTTCTACTGCTATCAGTCGGTGTCAAAAACTACTACAATTGTGAATACAGACAATGTTCTCATGTATTTAGAGGTTGTCTCCCTGACAGTGAAATAGTATCAGCAAAACTTACACAAACTATAATCAGGAACATTCTAGGATAGGTACCTATTATAAAGTGGTAGCATTCGAGAACATGGTTAATAATAAACACAGTTTTCCAACAGATTTGAGTTTTACTTTATAAGAATTGCGCTTCGTTCCCTCTACTCCTCCACTTGCATAAAATCAATGGTTTGCCTCCCATCTCAGTTTAGATCTTGATTACACTCTTCATTACATCTGAAGTTTTAGCAAATTATGTAAGTACACACAGAGCTCATACTAGCTGAAAACGGAACACAGAAAGACCTCAGTATAATGGGGCAAAGAATACAATCCATTTAGTTTAATTTGGAGAAAAGGTAAAGAATAGAGCGCGCGCGCACACACAAAACACACACGCACACACTAATTTGTTTTGAAGTGAGAGTACGGCATTACCTTCTGATTATACAGTGTAATTCAAAAGGAAAGGATTCGTCGATACTTAAATAAGGCATGTCCGTGGTAAGATACAGATGTCTTTGGGAATAGATACTCAATCACTGTAAACTCGATGTCACGTACCCCCACAGGACGTGGTAGCGGTCAACAGTAGAAGAAAGGTGCCTATAATGATGTGGCTGGAAACCAACACCTGGTCAGATATGAGGCAATCTATAGACAAATCACCTGCTTCGTGTTGTTGAGCTGAATTAACTCACGCCTGCAGACAGGCAACACAGCGGGTTCTGTTGTTGCTACGTCACAAACGGTATGCGCATGACGTATTTTGTTTGTGACAAGCGTGTGTAGTACTCGGTCGTGGCTGTCTTACTGTTGCAGACCATTGGACATATCTGAACCACTGTAATTCTTATGGACACCGATGATGGCGCTGATAACAATCATAGCATAGTTCCTCATACGCTACGTTAGCAGAACAAGGTTAGTGAGGAAAATGGCAGACATGGTACTGTGTTATGAGTGGACAGTAATCGCCGTGCCCGTCAACTGCATCCCGAACGACATCAACAACTCTCTATTTGACAAACTGCCTATTGGCTTCTGTCTCGGGTTCTTCGGCCGACGTTCATCCAATGATTTTTCTGACGTTTCGCCGGCACGAGTGGCTGGCATTGTCAAAGCTTCACCCTCCATTGCCGGTGGCGAACTGGAGCCGAGCTCGCGGCCGCAGACTATATGTACCTGGCGCGCCAACGTCCGAGGGCTTCTCCGCGGTCATTTCCGGTGCGGTTCTCCTCTTGCTACCTGCGACGGTCGTTCGCTGCAGTACGGGAAGCCAGGATCCGTTTACCTTAAGGCTTTCCTCTTTCTTGTTCAAACTGTTCGCGTGTTTTTGTATTTCTACAGCTTCTCTGAACATGCGCGTGTGATAGTGCTTCTCTACAGCCAGAACTTCCGTATCAGCGAATTTTATTACGTGGTCGGTCTCATTCAGTGCGTGCTCTGCCACTGCCGATTTCTCCACCTGCAATGTCGCTTATGCTCTTTGATCCTGGTGTTAATGGATCGTCCAGTCATTCCGACATAAGCTTTTCCGCATGTGCATGGTATACGGTATATTCCCGACATTGCAAGTGGGTCTCTTTTCTCCTTCGCCGATCTAAGACACTCTTTGATCTTCCTTGTCGGTTTGAAAATCGTCTTTACGCCATGTTTGCGCAATATACGGCCGATTCTGTCCGTCACTCTGGGAATGTATGGCAGAAAGACCGTACCCGACATTTCTTTTTCTGGTTCCTTACTTCGCCGAGTGTTTGGCTCTGTTACACTTCTAATATAATTTCTGGAGTACCCATTGATCCTCAGGACAGTTTCCAGGTGTTGCATTTCTCGTTTGAGGTGTTGCGGCTCACATATTCGTCCTGCTATCGTGACGAGCGTACTGATCATGCCTCTTTTCTGGCTAGGGTGGTGGTTTGACAGTTTGTGCAGGTATTTCATCACCTAGAATGTTCGTCAGGCTATTTTCAGCGACTTGCAGGCACTGGAGCATTCGCAGCAGGGACAGCAGACAGCGGTACGCCTCACACAGCTCGCATTCTGGAGATGAAGGAGCAGGTATCGCGATATGTGGAATACGAGCCTGAAACAGGCGTACAAAGAACAGGAGCTGCGTGGTCCGCTCTGCACGAGCAGTTTCTTTATCCCTGTCACATGCTATGTGTGTAGGTTTTTTGTCCAGTAGTCCACCGCGCCCGATAGAAGTTCTGCCAATGGCTTGTGCAACATATTGCCGAAGCTCAGCAGTCCACAGCCTGCATTCCGTTTCAGATAAGGCAAAGTTCACAAGAGATGGTGTAGTATATTACTACAATACATAACTGTGGGGTACAGCAAATCCTCAAGAAATCATGGAGATTCGGTATCAGTGTCGCTTCAGTTCAATTAATTGGCAGGTGTTGCATTTCTCGTTTGAGGTGTTGCGGCTCACATATTCGTTCTGCTCTCGTTACGAGCGTACTGATCATGCCTGATCAGCCCTATTGCAGAAAGACAAAGCTGTGGTTTTTGTGTGATGGGCCACCAACCCGTTTCGTACGTATCATACGATAGTATCTCATTTCACAAACTTGAAATAACTAGGATCGCTTTACAAACAGAATTCCTCTTCACCATACCTCATATTGGTCGAGGGTGTCTGATAGCACGCGCTGTCCCTTAACCGGACCTGAATGTGTGTGGTTATTGGTTATAGTCCATATGCTCAATACATCTACAATGTGCAGCTGTTACAGGAACGTGTGACCAATGCATACGATGCAATCAGGATGGGGTCGGGTTGTTGTGGGTTGGCAGGAGAGCCAACACCGGTTTACTAGAGGAAGCCGAAAGGCACGCGTTTTAGCTCACGCAAACTGGCGTGAGGTCTGGAACAGGTCTAGGAAATTAGAATTTAGAAAAACGGACGTAGCTGGTGGAATACTTAACTACTTTAATGATGAGCGTCGCTCTTGACTGTACATGATTCGGTATCAATAGTAACTGGTAATGGCGCCTTGCTAGGTCGTAGCAAATGACGTAGCTGATGGCTGTGCTAACTATCGTCTCGGCAAATGAGAGCGTATTTTGTCAGTGAACCATCGCTAGCAAAGTCGGTTGTACAACTGGGGCGAGTGCTAGGAAGTCTCTCTAGACCTACTGTGTGGCGGCGCAAGGTCTGCAATCACTGATAGTGGCGACACGCGGGTCCGACGTATACTAACGAACCGCGGCCGATTTAAAGGCTACCACCTAGCAAGTGTGGTGTCTGGCGGTGACACCACACGGGTGTATTTGAAAGAGTGCGTGAATCACTGCGAAGAGGACTGGAGAATGTATCAGAATGTGTCGTAACCACATGCAGTATTGCCTATAGTGCCTACAACTATGTTCAAGCAGAGGTGGAAGAGAGGATAGAGTCGCCAACGTCTCAACGCGCTTCTGTCTCCGGAATATCATTATAGGAACTTTTCTGCTAGTTTTGACCAATACTACCTCTTGCAAGAATTTGTAACGCATTTTTTAAACTCCCATTATATACAGGCTACAGCCTTATTAAAAGTCGCTTATTTTGTACTTTTTAATTAATTAATTTTATTTTTTATGAGAAATTAGAAGTGTCTCATCTTAGTGTCTTGTACAAACTGGTGCGTTCTTCGCGACAGCCGCACGGGGTAGCCGTGCGGTTTGGGGCGCATTGTCACGGTTCGCGCGGCTCCCCCAGTCGGAGGTTCGAGTCCTCCCTCGGGCATGGGCGTGTGTGTTGTCTTTCGCGTAAGTTAGTTTAAGCGGGATTAAGTGGTGTGTAAATTTAGGGACTGATGATCTCAGTAGTTTGGTCCCATAGAACTTGCCACAAAATTTTTTCATCGTGACAGCCATACTGTCATCTTAAATCGTACAAACAAGTTTGTGCAGTTCTACTGCCTATTCTGTGGAGGGGACATTTACAGTTACCTGGATGGGAACGTATTCATCTACCGGACGTTAGATATCGACTGCTGTATGTCTTATTCGTAAAGCACGATCTGTCGGTAGGAACAGATTGCACACTGTAGAAATATAGGCCTATCAGCCACCATGCTTCTTCCACTCTTGTTTCAGTCCTTTAAATGCCATCGTTTTACGTTGAAGAGTAGTGGTGGATGCACTGAAATAGGGGCTAAGTGAAGTGCCGGTTTTGCGCTGCGTCCATTGCGCGGAGGTTCACGTTTTTGTTTTCTTGGAGTTCTTAGTGCACCGGAGCCCAAAGAACTGTCTTCGAAGTTCCGTACCGCTGCAGGCGGCTTCTGCATTATGTTCACACGACGAACGGCTATGGTTTCAATTTGAGTCGCTGGTGTGTAATAAGTGGAGAGAATAATTACAAGGGTCAGGCATGATCCATATTTTGTTCAGTCGGAGCATCCTGTCAGCATGGAGACTTTCTGAACTTGTGGTCTGTCTCTAATGACACTGTAGTAGACTGGACATTAAACCATAAGCTTCCTTCATTCCATCCTTCGCTACGCAGTTTATAAAAGAAGACAGTGTGAATTAAGGAAGCAAAATTTGTTAACATCGAAAGCAAATCTGATGATAGGAAGACTTTTGTGAAGATATTTCTTTAGGATGATGATGATGATGTTTGATGTGTAGGGCGCTCAACTGCGCGGTCATCCGCGCCTGTACAAAGTCCCAATTGTTACACAGTCCATTTTCTTTTCACAATCCAGTCTAGTCACTCTCACAAATGATGATGACAACACAAACACTCAGTTCCTGGACAGAGAAGGTCCCCAAGCCGGCCGGGAATCGAACCCGGGACCCCGTGATTCAGAGGCAGCAGCGCTAACCGCTAGACCACGAGCTGCGGATTTGTCTGGAGTGCAGCCTTGTACGGAAGTGAAACGTGGCTGGGAGAATGCCGATTACTGGGTAAGTGGATCGGATGGTTAATGACAAAGTACTGAGTCGAACTGAGGAAAAATGATTTCTGGCAATGAAGTGGACAGTACGTCCGCTTTGGGTAATATTGTGCGTAACTGGTGCCACAGCTTTTTGCCTGCAGCTAACTAACTAAATTTTTTTCTTGGCGCTGCAAATTAATAGCCCAGCCTATGGTGAAGCAGAATTTACATGTGTACATTTATTTCTTTGTCTCAGTGCAGTCCGTTTTGCCTTCCATTTCCTCCTGTGCGAGTATGGATCTATGTAACTGGCAGTATAAGCATGTTTAAAGTCCTCTCCACCAAAATCAAAGAGGGAGGCAGTGCAGTAGGACTGTGATACTAACATAACTTTTTCGCCGCCTTGTGGTAGATCGAAAGACGTGGCTTTGTAACAAGAAGTGGTCGCTCCACTCACGAGTGACATGCAGGCAGCGGTAAGTAGATCCTCTTCCTCTTTCTCATCAACCGTTCGTTTTAGGCGTGCTTGGACGCTATGCGGTGGGCTCAGTTTTGTCGTGGGGTCAGTAAGTAACGCACGCATTTGGCTTGCTCTGCTGTGAGTTGGTGAACAAAGTGTGTTGCTAGTTGGGATTAGCAACATATTTCTGTCTGTTAAATTCCTCTGTTTATCGTGAGAATATGTAGTGTGGACGAATCGCAATTATTTAACAAATTTTGGTTTAAATTTATGTGAATAAGTGTGAATTATGAATTTTGATTTGTTCTCGAAAACGGGGTTCAGTACTAGCATGTGAGGTACGGTGAAGAGGAATTCTGTTTCTAAAGCGATTCTAGTTATTTCATGTTCGTGAAATGCATTTTGTTCGCTTTCTTGAGATGAATTCTGATAGTATTTCTGTGTACACCTGGTAGACGTGGGCCTCAACCACCACTTGCTCACAAACTCCAACCTGACCCTCCTCCTCCTCCGTCCAAAGGTGCCCCAGAAGGCCCAACGGTACCGACCGACCGACCGACCAACCGACGGACCGACCGACCGACCTCAGCCTTTAGGCGTCACTGGATAGGGATACGGAGGGGAACGTGCTTCTCAATCAAGCAGCACATTAGTTGGCCTCACAATGGATGAGTGCACCCCACTTTCCAACAGCGCTCGACAGAACCGAACTGTCACCCATACAAGTGCTAGCGATTAACTTTGGAGCTCTGATGGGAAACAGTGTTACCTCTGCTGCCAGGGCTTCGGCAGTCTAACTCTGCTTTGCTATAATAAATGCAAATAACTCGTATTCGTGAGCTGAATGAAGTTCGTAGGCACAAATAAGGCAAATATTTTGCGAGTTACAGAGTTCTGCGTCAATGACTGCTTTTAGCTCTTAGTCACGACGTGTTCCTGAATTAAATTAATTGCGCAGATCTTTTCTTTCTGGACTCATTTATGCTATGTAGGTTTGTATAAGCTGAATACTTTGGAAATTTTAAGACTCCCCGGTTGAACAGATTTTGGGGCGCGCCTGCCATATGTGTCACGGTGTGAACCATAAGGCTCAGTACTTCTGGCCACAGTATAGTGAGGTGTTTCACGTGTATGGCGAGTTTTTGGAGATCAGTGACTTGTCAATTTCTACCACCTTGCCCTTGGTAATGATGAATTTCCCGATCATACCCATGCTAACCTTCCTTATGTTACAGAACGTTCTTAGGGCCTGCCCAAAGCATTTCTGTTCGGTTGGACCACTGTAGATGAGTTGTTGCCTGCTTTCCCTAATGTCTAATGAATGATTTTTACTTTGATGCTCTCTTATGACATATTAACATGACAATCCAGATTGCACTTTGTTGAATTATAGGACTACTGCTTCTTTGCTGACTACTGAGTAATATTAATTGAATACCAAGTATATTTCAGGTTTGTGTTAAATGTTAGTGGAATAGGAAAAAGATCCCATTGAATGGATGTAATAAATCACAAATGTCGTCAAATGACTTGGAAGTGACTGATCTAACCCATAAATCACCACTAATCCCCAGTCCCCTCCCATCAGATGACCATGAAAACCTTGAGCTCTAATAATTAAGGATGAGCCCCCTTCGACATATTTTATCAATCTAATGCACAACTCTCTAGTTATCTTTGAAATGAGTCTGTAGGCCTATCGTGTGTTAAATAGCGTCATAAATTCGTTATGCGTTGCGCGATAACAATTCTAGATCAGTTAACTTTGGGGCTATTTCTGTTAAACACTTTGTTTGAATGTGATCGATCGACATGCAGACAATGCGAGCGTCTACGCCGATCGGAGTACAAATGCAAAGCGTAGTAGGTTCGGTTAATGGCCAACAGTAGTGACCAACAGTAGCTGAGATTAGTCCTACATACACAAATCAAAAAGAGTTTTGCATTACTTCGGTTCCGAGAGTTTCAGAACCTGTACAGAAAATTGGTACAGAGATCAACATAAACATCATTTTCGCCCTTTCTAATGCTCATGAAAACCACGCATTGCATGTTTTACCACCATACAGAAACCTTCAGAGGTGGTGGTTCAGACTGCTGTACACACCGGTACCTTTAATATCCAGTAGCACGTCCTCTTGCATTGATGCAAGCCTGTATTCGTCATGGCATACTCTCCACAAGTTCATCAAGGCACTGTTGGTCCAGATTGTCCCACTTCTCAACGGAGATTCGGCGTAGATCCCTCAGAGTGGTTGGTGGGTCAGATCGTCCATAAACAGCCCATTTCAATCAATCCCAGGCTTGTTCCATAAGGTTTATGTCTGGAGAACATACTGGTCACTCTAGTCGAGCGACGTCGTTATCCTGAAAGACGTCATTCACAAAACGTGCACGATGGAGGCGCTATTGTCGTCCATGAAGAGGAATGCCTCGCCAATATGCTGCCGATATGGTTGCACTATCGGTCGGGGGATGGCATTCACGTATCTTACAGCCGTTACGGCGCCTTTCATGACCACCAGCGGCGTACGTCAGCCCCACATAATGACACCCCCAAACAGCAGGGAACTTCCCACTTGCTGCACTCTCTGGATAGGGTGTCTAAGGCGTTCAGCCTGCCCGGGTTGCCTCGAAACAGGTCTCCGACGATTGTCTGCTTGAAGGCATATGCGACAGTCATCGGTGCGGAGAATGTGGTGCCAATCCTGAGCGGTGGATTCGGTATGTTGTTGGGCCCATCTGTAGAGCGCTGCATGGTATCGTGGTTGCAAAGATGGACCTCACCATGGACGTCGGAAGTGAAGTTGCGCATCTTGCAGCCTATTGCGCACATGAGTCGTAACAAGACGTCCTGTGGCTGCACGAAAAGCATTATGGTGGCGTTGTTGTCAGGGTTCCTCCGAGCCATAACCCGTAGGTAGCGGTCATCCATTGAAGTAGTAGCCCTTGGGCGGCCTGAGCGAGGAATGTCATAGACAGTTCCTGTATCTCTGTATCTCCTCCATGTCCGAATAACATCGCTTTGGTTCACTCTGAGACGCCTGGACATTTCCCTTGTTGACAGGCCTTCCTGGCACAAAGTAACAATGCGGACGCGATCGATCCGCGGTATTGACCGACTAGGCATGGTTGAACTACAGGCAACACGAGCCGCGTAGCTCCTTCCTGGTGGAATGACTGGAACTGACCGGCTGTCGGACCCATGCACGGTTGTTTACATCTTTGGGCGGGTTTAGTGACATCTCTGAACAGTCACAGGGACTGTGTCTGTGGTATAATATCCACAGCCAACATCTATCTTCAGGAGTCCTGGGACCAGGATGATGCAAAACTTTTTTGGTGTGAGCATATCTGACAGGCTATAGAGAGCTCGTAACAAATGTAGAAATAGGAGGAGCATCTTTCAGCACAACTTGACTTAAAAGAAGGGCCTAAGGCTTCAATGAATCATCGATTTAGATACGGAGGGAACGGTGGGTGGAAAAAAATTTGTAGCGAGAAAAGGGATTGATTACAGTAGCCAGGCTCAAGTGGAATTAGACTAGCAATTATTCAGAGAATAACTTAGACAGTATAGAGTTTTTCAAAGCAACCTGATGATACAACAACAACAATAATAAATCAATTACTAATCCATTGCTGTTCATTGTCTACAGAGTGCCTAAAAAAAGATCATTCTTACCCATGTAAAAACCGCACCTTAATACTACTCAGTCAAGTCATGACGAAACGTAGGTTCAGAACCATCATTGTCTTATAGTCGTTGTAGGATCGTGATATAGAATCTCACACTTGGTGTAATGACCTTCAGTCGGAGTGTAACCCTGCGAAATGATAGTTAGAATCCATCTCTGTATTTAATATGGAATGTCTTGACTGACTGACTCATCATCGCCCGCCCTAAAGACTAAGGATAGAAAATTGAAATTTGCAGACGGTGTTGATCTTATACTGTAGACGACGTTTAAGAATGGTTTTTTGAAATTACTTCCCAAAGCGGGTGAAATAAATGATGAAAGGTTTTTTGAAAACATGTCGCTATTAAGGCAATTTTGAAGCTAGATCTACGTTAATTCGTATTTGGTTTCTCAGTCAGAAATAAACAAATACGTGTTTCACTATTTTTTAAAAATTAACGTCTAAGGAGATGAAACATTGAGCGAAAGTATTTTTGAAAATAAAACAGTTTCAAAGAACAACTTAAGTATTTTTAGGCTACGTCTTTGAAAATTGGTACTCGAGTTCTTGGCTACAAATAAAAAATACATGTTTCAATGTTTTGGGAATTCAACCCCTAAGGGGGCGAAACAGGGGCTGAAATGGTACATGAAAATGTTTCATTATGAAAGCACTTTTAAAGCTAAATATTAGAATATTTGAATTTGGCTTCTCGGTTAGAAATAAAGAAACTACGTGCTTCAGTGTTTTTGGAAACTCAGTACCGTAAGGGGGTGAAATAGGAGAGGGAAAGTTTTATTAAATTATTTCATTATGAAAGCATGTTAAAAGCTAAATCCACACAAATCGTATTTGGCTTCTTGGTTAGAAATAAAGAAAAAAGTGTTTCACTGTTTTGGTAAGTTAACCGTTATGAAGTTCAAATACCTATGGGATGAAAGTTTTCATGAAAATATTTCATTATGAAAACATTTTTGAAACTAAATTTATGAAAGCTGTCTTCCCTATTAGAAATACAAAAATACATGTTTGACTGTTTTTCGAAATTTAAGCTTTAACGGGTGAAACAGGGGATGAAACTTTTTAAGACAATATTTTGTTATATTAAGAAAAATTGTAAAACTAAAGCTATGAAAATTGGTATTTCATTTCTCAGTTAGACATACTAAAATATGTGTTAGGGTATGACAGTTTCTATGGAAATATCATCACATGAACCCAAAAGACATGATTAACAATAAACTAAAATCGCTATTTGGTCAGTAGCACATTCGGCAAAGACCATGCTTAATTAGCTTGCAAAGTTTACAAGGTGTCGCAGTTTGTGAACAACGTAAAAACTCAATAAGAAATTAAAAAAAATATTTTGCAGCTCAAACAGACTACGCGAGCGAAGCAGCGGGTGCTAAGCTAGTCACTAATAAAACAAATTGATTTATTTATTTATTTTAGGGTTATCACCTCATTGTAGACAATAGGGTGTCCCAGTTACATGCCTAAACCACAAAATAGCCCAGTACCTCTTTAAAGCGTCGTTTGCAGCATCACACTAAGCATTAGGAATAAATAAAGCTGAACAATTTGTACTGTTTTCCAGGGAAACGCCGCCAACGTTGATGCGACAGGCATTTGTCTGTTACGGAAGATAAGCAGAATATGAACAACTGCATCACAGGCGTTGCCGATTCAAGCTCTCGGAACTCCACTAACAGACATTTCCGACCATTGGTTACTCATATGGAAACACCGTTCGTAAAATTTTGACCCTAAAGTTTTCGGAAGATTGTTTATTTAATTGCAGAGTGTCGTGCTGCACAGTATTTTTATAAGGAGAAAAGAGTTGTATTAAGTAACACTCATACCATTTATTTTAAGCGAAAAAGATACTATCAATGTCTAACAGAAACGTTTCTGAACTTCACCCGATGGATTGTGCCAACAAAAAGTGACGAAAAAGTGAAGCAGCCAGAAGACGTGGTCGGAAGTCAGTGTTACTTCGGACAGGTACATACTATAGGTGGATAAAAGGGCCCGAGAGTGCATTAGCGGTGTTCGTGATTGGTGCTGTAATGAGCCTGATAGGGCACAATTTGGCGTGAAGAAGGTCGGATACTGAGTGATTACTATGAAGGATACAGAGTTGCCGTTTAGTCGTGTATTATCAGCACCTGACGGAGTTTGAATGGAACGTCATTATGGGTCTTCATTTGGCCAGATGGTCGAATCGTGCAAATATCCAAATTTGTGGGCCATTTGGATGTGACAGTGACAGAACGATGGACGACATGAGAACGTGATGGCAGGCATACTCGTTGTTTAGGTTCTGGTCGACCACCTCTGATCACCACAAAGGAGGATTGACGTATCGTGCATCAAGCACGTATTAAGCCCTTTACACTGTGCCTGCTTCCGAGAACATGTAACATTCTTTGTCATACCTGCCCTTGGTCGGAGACTAGTAGTAGCCAGAGTAGGGAATTACCGTCCCATGCGTAGAACTGCATTAACGTCACAACACAAATAGCTGCGTTTGGTGTGGTACAGTGACCGGGAATCTTTGACTGCTGATGGGTGGTGTGGCGTTGTGCTGAGCGATAAATCGCTGTCGTGCTGTACCTCAAACTGCCATCGTCGGCGATTATGATGGCGATCTGGTGAGAGGTCGTATTCCTCCAAAGTTCTGGGAAGGCTAGGCGCAGCTACTGCTGGAGCCACGGTGGGTGGAGGCATCCGGTATGACTTCACGTCACAGATGGTCACAGATGGTACTAATTGAGGGAACTCTCATGGCACAATGGTAGCAACGTCTTGGACATCATGTGTCCTCACGTGTTATCTATCATACGACAGTATTATGGAAAAAGATTCTCTACCCATGTCTGTATGCTCTGCCTGTGGCCAGCAACACCCTCATATTTGTCAGATCATGAATGAAATCAGCTCGGAAGTCTACTCCGTCCCGCTACCAGTATCAAGGATATCAAGGACCAGTTACAACAGTAAGGGGCAGCTTGCCTCGGAAGAGGAGAAAATGGCTTTATGACACTTTTCCCAACCCAATTACTGCCCACATCCTTGCTAGAGAATGTGCAACGTCGTACTGATAAATGTGCTCATAGTGACGAGTTCTTTGTCTGTTCGACTTGATTGGGTAATCACTGAAATAACGTCCCATACCCTCCGAAACCGTTTGATTTCTTTTCTTCCTTCTTTTGTGGATGCCTCCCTTTCTTTGTCAGGTAGTGTATCCTGAGAGATACTTCTTTGAGAAAGGATTTGCTGTAGTGTGGGCTTACGCCTACTCTGCCAGCAACCCACGTTAACTCCTAGTAACACAGGCAGCCTGCTTTTGTACAGGTGACACTGCAATGAAGTGAGTGATGGGGTCAATGGACGGGAGGTCCTTACGGGGCAGGTCCGGCCGCTTTGGTGCAGGTATTCTTACATTCGACGCCACAAAGGGCGACCTGCGCGCCAGATGGGGATGAAATGATGATGAAGAGAACACAACACCCAGTCCCTGAGCGGAGAAAATCCCCGCCCCGGCCTGAAATTGAACCCGGGCCTCTAGAACGGCAATCCGTCACGCTGACCTCTCAGCTATCGGGGCGGACACAATGACACTAGAAGGCTGCCACACCAGACATGGCCAACAGACGGGGACGGAAGCATCAGCATAGGTTGCTAATCCCATGGACCTTTCTCCTATGCCAGCCACGTGACAGGAGGCAAGATCGACTGTACCCTGGCACCGAATTCCGTACTTAGTTCAGCGTACAGACAGTGACAGGACAGTTCACTCTGAGTGAGATTCCTGGACCAGGTGCTGAGTACTGACGCATTCTTCAATCATCACTTTCGAGCCCCAGCAACGACGAGGCAATGCTTCATGTTAATGTGTCTGTGGGTTAACTTCTATACATTCTGGACTTTGTTTTCATTTTTCATATACCGGTCCTCACTATGTTTTCGTCATACTGTAACTGTAACATTGGACCGTCCTTTGGGGATTTTAACTTGAACTGAGTTTGAGTTCTCAACATTTTAACATGGGAGTGTCGCGTCGGGACTTGAACTTTTTCTAGCGTTGTCCTTCATGCAGTTACTAATCAGTAAAATTTTCCAATAGTGTTTACTTTCGTCCTTCAGCTTTTGGATGAGATACATGTTAATTCTTTCTTATTGCCAGCCTTCTGCCGCAGTAACTGTTTAAGGTTGACTTCAAACTTTTTGTTTATTAACCATTAATGCACACTCTACCTCAAGCGCTGCTTATATTCAAACCAAAAAGGTTTATTTCGTTCCTGACTGTTTCACGATGTTTCCAATAACGAAGATTGTGTTTTGTTAATTAAAATAAACTTGGCGAATACATTAAGGCCAGCACTTTCCAAGCAGCAAAGCCTTCATTTTTAAGAAATTTATGTCGTTTCCAGAAAGGACCTGTATAGTGTAGCTGAGTATGTGCTGTTTTGAATCTTACTGGCAGATTAAAAACGAGTGCCACACTGGGACACGAACCTAGACCCTGGACTTTCGCAGGCACCGCTCATACGTCATAACTATCAAGGAATGACCGATACCCATGATCGGCCCCCCCCCCCTCCAACTCTAATCCCACCAATATCTCTCCCCTGCCTTCCAAACTTTAAAGATATTAAACTAAGTATGGCTTTGAGGACAGAGCGTGAGTCGTGCTTGGGTAGCTCAGTTGGTAGAGCACTTTCCCGCGAAAGGCAAAGGTCCCGAGTTCGAGTCTCGGTCCGGCACACAGTTTTAATCTCCCAGGAAGTTTCATATCAGCGCACACTCCGCTGCAGAGTGAAAATCTCAATCTCTTCAGATATTCTCATGTATGACTTGAGGGACTTTTCTCCGAGGACTGCTAGCCCCGCAAGGTATGCGGGAGAACTTCTGTGAAGTTCGGAAGGTAGGACAATGTTACTGGGGAAATAGAGACGTTAGGACGGGTCGAATCAGTGAGCTAAAGCATTATCTGCAAAAGACCTAGGATAAGGATTCGTGTCTCGAGCCGCCACACAGTTTTAATCTGCCAGGATGTTACAGTTCTGCCGTTGTCTCCTATACATTTCTATTGCTTTCACGTTCATGGCGTTTTAATAAAATCTTTCGCAGTAGCAGCCAGGAGAAGTTGTGTACTGTCACGAGCTTTCAGTAGAGATAGTATCTATTAGCTTTATGGTGTTTTATTAGCCTGGGGGTACACTGATTCACCTATAAATTAAACGAATACCGAATTAAGCTCTAATTTCCAAGGACATGGTCGATTGTGGTGTGACACTGTCGATACACCCAGAAATAATGTTGTTTGGTTGATAAACGTGAACATGGTCCGTAGTAGGCTGTAATTGCGATGTTTATTTAATAGTTCAAAAAAAATGGCTCTGAGCACTATGGGACTTAACGTCAATGGTCATCAGTCCCCTAGAACTTAGAACTACTTAAACCTAACTAACCTAAGGACATCACACAACACCCAGTGATCACGAGGCAGAGAAAATATCTGACCCCGCCGGGAATCGAACCCTGGAACCCGGGCGTGGGAAGCGAGAACGCTAACGCACGACCACGAGCTGTGGACTTATTTAATCGTGCGATTAGCTAAATTCGGCTATGCGTCATTGTCAAGCACATTTGTAACATCTCTATTTGATGTAAAAAGTAGTCATATTCCGTCATTTTACGAAAGGATCCACACCGCAGAGACACCTTTTAAGGTCTACTTGTTACTGATAGTTAAAAGTGATTTGAAGATGACATGAAATACAGATGTTACAAATGTGTCTGTCAGTGACACTTAGTCGAAATTAGCTAATCACACAGTTAAATAAATACCGCATTACAGCCTACTACGAACCATGTTTATGTTTATTAAGCATCTGGAAGCTGTGGATCTCCACAAATACAAAATTTTAATTATGCTTGGGATTCTCATTTTCCTTAAGAATTTAAGATTTTCGTCAAAGTGAATCGGGTTGAATCACCGTATTTAAATTTTGCAGAATATTATCAGACGTGAAATTCTGCTCCATGTTTGATAACACTGGCCACGGATGCACATCTGGCTACTCGTTACTTAGCGATCTCCACATTTAGTTGCTCGTTACTTACTGAGCGGTAAGGAGAGTGCTTGCTTCCGACGCCACTGTTGATGAGCACTCCGCTGGCAAAGTGCTCCTAGGGTCTGATGTACTCGTTACTACTCCTGCTGTGCAGTCGAAAACTCGCCTGTGTACGCTACGTATTTGCTTGCGGACTAGATGTATTTGGCAGAGTCAACACTCACAGATTGCCGTTTCCACGTATCTCGCTCTCTGACAACCCCGACAGTTGGTCAGAGGATGCCCTTAAGCAAAGAGTAAATAAAACCCTCTCTCTGATTTTACACGATACCATCGTTACCACGGTGTAGCGGATCACAGGCTGGCTGCAGGAAATGAAAGGTGCAGTGTACCGGCGTTAATCTAGTAGAAGGTAGCATCTAATTCTACCGCTGATTCCACTAATTAGTACTCTACTAAATAAAAATGTGGACCCTGAGACAGTTGGTATACGACTGCCATGTTACGGACAGCTAGCGTATATGTGGCTCACAAGTACCGCCCATCCATGGACAAAGGTTGAAAAAATAGTTATCATAAGAATAGCTATGGATGGGGGCGGAAAAGTGACTGCATACTACATGAGCAGGATGCGAAACATAAGCAGACTTTCTGATTACGGGCAACTGTAGCAACACACGACACCAAACAACACCTAATTACCGGTTATTCATAAGTAACTCTGGAGTTTCAGAAGCGAGTAAGCGAAATCTACAAACCATACAGAAAGAAGAGACATACCAGTGGATAGAGCATGTACAGTAAAAAACGTTTAACAAGAAACTCAAGGGAACGAAATGCCATTTCGCATTATACGAACGACGTATTAAACGAAGCAGGCGAAAAGAAAAACATTTCGTGTCGCAAAATTTTATTATGTTACAATAATACCACATCCTGCCAGCGGTCTTCTTCTAGGTGCGTATTGTACGACAGTTATATACAATATATAGGGTGGGATTAAGAAAAGTGGATCGGACAATTTTTGGCAGCATTAGCGGAGGAGGAAAGGACCTTCTGTGCTCTCGTCGGTATCGACGTCTTGCATGCATCTAAATAAATAAATACAAATCAGTGTGATGCTTCCTCTGAATGTAAAAAAAAATATTCACTCTTTGACACCTCCATCGGTACTGACGTCATGCACCATGTGACAAAAAAAGATTAGTTTGTTGTATGTCTCAGCCTTTTTGATCAAAGTTCGTAAACTAATTTCAAATCAAGAGTCTATATAAGACAAAAAATAGTGAAATAGTCAGCCTAGTTTTTATTAGGAATCTGCTCTTTTTTTCCGAAGAGATAATACAAATGAATTTTGACAAATGACCAACAGAAACTATTCGATAGTGAGCACTAGAAATTTTATTTAAGTTAATGAGCCAACAGTCATTTAAGACCACAGGGCGCTTATTTTATTTAAACTCGAGGCGTTGTACTGGGATTCGAATTCGATAAATGGTTCCAGTGGTTCTGAGCACTATGGGATTTAACAACTGAGGTCATCAGTCCCCTTGAACTTAGAATTACTTAAACCTAACTAACCTAAGGACATCACACACATCCATGCCCAAGGCAGGATTCGAACCTGCGACAGTAGCAGTCGCGTGGTTCCAGGCTGAAGCGCCTGGAACCGCTCGGCCACATCGGCCGGCGATTAGAATTCGGATCTCCTCTTTCCTGGCATATGACCCAACGAAAGGGGCTTCTTTTTTTTCACTCACCAGTCTTCTGGCCGATTTGATGCGACCCGCCACGAATTCCTTTCCTGCGCCAACCTCTTCATCTCAGAGTAACAACCTACATCCTCAATTATTTACTGGATGTATTCCAATCTCTATCTCCCTCTGCTGATTTTGCCCTCTACAACTCTCTCTAGTGCCATGGAAGTCATTCTCTGATGTTTTTATAGATGTCCTATCATCCAGTTCCTTCTACCATATAATGTCGTGGTATACACGTACATTCTTAGATACGTCTTCCTCAAATTAAGTCCTGTGTTTGATAGTAGTAGACTTCTCTTGTCCAGGAATGCCTTTTTTCCCCAGTGCTAGGCTGCTTTTGATGTCCACTTTCCTCCGTCAGTCATTGGTTAGTTTGTTACCTAGGTAGCAGAATTCCATTACTCCATCTACTGTGAGATTATCAGTCCCGACGTTAAGTTTCTCGCTGTTCTAATTTCTGCTACTTCTCATTACTTTTGTCTTTGTTCGATTTACTCCCAATCCATATTCTGCATTCATTAGATTGTTCACCCCATTCAGCGGGAAAGTAATTTCTCTTCACTTTCACACAGGATAGAAATGTCATCAGCGAATCGTATCAACCATAACGTTTCACCTTGAATTTCCACTTCTGAACCTTTGTTTTGTTTCCATCATCGCTTCTTCGATGTACAGATAGAACAGTAGGGCAAAAGACCAAATCATTATCTTAAACCGTTTTTAATGCGAGCACTTAGTTGTTGGTCCTCCACTCTGATTATTCCCTCTTGGCTCTCGTTCATATTGTATAATACCCGTTTCTCCGTATAGCTTACCTCCATTTTTCCCAGAATTTCGAACATCTTGAACGATTTTACGTAGTCGAACTTTTTTCCAGATGACAAATCCTGTGAATATTTCGTTATCTTTCTTTAGTCTTGCTTTCATTATCAACCGCAACATCAGAATTGCCTCTCTGGTGCCTTTACCTTTGCTGAAGCCAAACTGGCCGTCATCTAATAAATCCTCAATTTTCTTTTCCAACCTTCCGTACGTTATTCTTGTCAGCAACATGCAAGCATGAGCTGTTAAGCTGATTGCACGATAATTCTCGCACTTTCCAGCTCTTGCAGTCTTCGGAATTGTGTGGTTGATATTTTTCCGAAAGTCAGATGAGATATCGCTAGACTCATACATTCTACATACCAACGTGAAAAGTCGTTTTGTTGCCACTTACTCAAACGATTTTAGAAATTCTGATGGCGTGGTATCTACCGCTTCTGCCTTACTTGATCTTAATTCCTCCAAAGCTCTCTTAAATTTTGATTCTAATAGTGGATCCCCTATCTCTTCTAAATCGACTCCTGTTTCTTATCGTATCAAATCAGACAAATCTTCCCCATCACAGAGGCCTTCAGTGTATTCTTTCCACCTATCGGCTCTCTCATCTGCATTTAACAGTGGAATTCCCGTTGAACTCTTCATGTTAGCACCCTAGCTATTAATTTTACTGAAGGTTGCTTTGACCTTCTATAGGCTGAGTCAGTCCTTCTGACAATCATTTCTTTTTCAGTTTCTTCACATTTTTCATGCAGATATTTCGTATTAGCTTCCCTGCACTTCTGTTTATTTCATTCCTCGGCGACTTTATTTCTGTATTCCTAATTTACCTGTAATTTTTGTACTTCCTTGTTTCATCGATCAACTGAAGTATTTCTTCTTTTACCCGTGGTTTCTTTGCAGCTACCGTCTATGCACGTTTCTACCCGTGGTTTCTTCGCAGTGACCTTCTATAGAACTTTCTTTTCCAAATTCTGTGATTGACCTTTTCAGAGATGACCATTCCTCTTCAACTGTACTGTTTACTGAGGTATTTCTCATGCTGTATCTGCAGCCTTAGAGAACTTCAAGCGTGTCTCGTCATTCCTTAGTACTACCGTACCCCACTTCTTTGCATACTGATTCTTCCTGACTAAGCTCTTAAACTTCCACCTACTCTTCGTCACTACTAAATTGTGATCTGAGTCTATATCTTCTCCTTGGTAACCTTTACAATCCAGTATCTGATTTCGGAATCTTTGCCTGACCATGAGGAAATCTGATCTCTTCCCGTATCACCCGGCCTTCTCCAAATATACCTTCTTGAACAGAGTATTCACGAATACTAGCTGAAATTTATTACAGGACTCAATTAACCTTTCTCCTCTCTCATTCATTGCCCCAAGCCGATATTATCCTGTAACCTTTTCTTCTACACCTTTCGTTCTACCGCATGCCAGTCTCCCATGACAGTTATATTTTTATTTACTTTTACGTACTGTATTACTTTTTCAATATCCTGATATACTTTCTCTATCTCTTCATCTTCAGCTTGCGACGTCGGCATGTATACCTGTCCTATCGTTGTCGGTGTTAGTTTGCTATCGATTCTTATCAGATCAACTCTATCACTGAACTACTCGTGGTAACAGACCCTTTGACTACTTTCCTATTCATAATAAATCCTACTGCCGTTATACCATTTTCTACTGCTGTTGATATTACACTATACTCACCTAACGAGAAACCCTTGCCTTCTTTCCATTTCGGTTCACTAATGCTACACTGAAGGGCCAAAGAAACTGGCATAGGCATGCGTATTCAAATACAAAGAGATTTAAACAGGCAGAATATGGCGCTGCGGTCGGCAACGTCTATATGTGACAAGTGTCTGGCTTAGTTGTTAGATCTGTTACTGCTGCTACTATGACAGTGAGTTTGAACGTGGTGTTACAGTTATCGCACGAGCGACGGGGCACAGAATCTCCGACGAAGCAATGAACCATATCACGAGCGTACCGTGAATATCAGGAATCCGGTAAAACATCAAATATGCGACATCGTTGTGGCCTTAAAAAAGTCCTGCAAGGACGGGACCAACAACAACTGAAGAGAATAGTTCAATGCGACGGAAATGCAACCCTTTCGCAGATTGCTGCAGATTTAAATGCTGGGCCATCAATAAGTCAGCGAGTTGACCATTCAACGAAACATCATCGATATAGGCGTTCGGAGCCGAATGTCCATTCCTGTACCTTGATGAACGAACGCCACAAAACTTTACGCCTCGCCTGGGTCCATCAACACCAATATTGGACTGTTGATGACTGGAAACATGTTGCCTGGTCGGACGAGTCTCGTTTCAAATTCTATCGAGCGGGTGGACGTGCACCGGTATGGCGACAACCTCATGAACCTATGGACCCTGTATGTCAGCAGGAACTGTTCAAACTGGTGGAGGCTGTGTTATGGTGTGAAGCGTGTGAAGTTGGAAAGACCCTGACACATGTAATACGACTATGACAGGTGACACGTACGTAAGCATCCTGTCTGGTCACCTGCATCCACTTATATCCATTGAGCATCCCGGCGGACTAGGGCAATTCCAGCAGGACAATGCGACGCACTACACGTCCGGAATTGCTACAGAGTGGGTCCAGGAATATTCTTCTGCGTTTAAACACTTCCGGTTGTCACAAAACTCCCCAGACATGAACATTGTACAAATGTGTGTGAAATCTTATGGGATTTAACTGCCAAGGTCATCAGTCCCCAAGCTTACACACTACGTAACTTAACCTAAATTATTCTACGGACAAACACACACACCCATGCCCGAGGGAGGACTCGAACATCCGCCGGGACCAGCCGCACAGGACATGAACATTATTGAGCATATGTGGGATGCCTTGCAAAATGCTGTTCAGAAAAGATCTTCACCCCCTCATACTCTTACGGATTTATGGGCAGCCCTGCAGAATTTATGGTGTCATGAATGTTTCTCCAGTCACTTGGCAGTTGATGGTTGGAGTGCTGACACATTATCTGCGTATCCAGTGATGATAACTGATGTGAGAAGGTCGCTGTGGCCGAGCAGTTCTAGGCGCTTCAGTCGGGAACACGCGGCTGCTACGTTCGCAGGTTCGAATTCTGCCTCGGGCTTGGATGTGTGTGATGTCCTTAGGTTAGTTAGGTTTAAGTAGTTCTAAGTTTAGAGGACTGATGACCTCAGATGTTAAGTCCCATAGTACTTAGAGCCTTTTGAACCATTTTTGAACTGATGTGATATAGAGATCATACCAACCCGTACCGCATCAACAACAGCCTGAAGATGGCGCATTGAAGCGTTGAAACTGGTTGCAACAAAATAAGATAAAATCATAAGGATGGCTATAGGTGTTTTATTTTGTCATAATAGTAAACGGCCGTCATCCCAAAGACCTCCGGCCAAAAGGTTGGACTTACAGAACCTAATTCAAGGAGATCAAAGGACCACAATCGTGCACCTCGCTGCTCGACCGGACGTCTCTGTCGGTGGTGCTGATACAATCATTCACCGTTGGGTTACTCAGAGGTGTGTGCCCATTGCGTCCCTCACTGCCTAACAGAAGACCATAACGAGCAACGGAAGACCACGTGTGCGGAATTGCTCGTGGGTTACGACGCTGATCATGACAATTTTTTGTCCAACATCGTCACAGGCGATGAAATATGTGTTCATTACTTCGAACCGGAAAGAAACGGCAATCCATGGAGCGGCGCCACATCACGCCTCTCCGAACAAAAACTTCAAAAACTGCACCCTCATCCGGTAAGTCATGGCGATGGCCTTCTGTGACCCTGAAGTTATTCTTGTTTGGGGTCCATTCCCATGGTGGGACGATCACCTCTGAAGTGTGCTGTACTACCCTCAGGAAATTGAAGAAACGACTTCAGCGTATTGGCTTCCCAAAACTGCAAGCTAACTTCTCGTTCTCCATGACAACGCAGTGCCTCGCACATGTGTGCGCAGCCGAGAGAAGCTCAGAAAACTTCGTAGGATTTCTTGTCCTCATCCACGCCAAGTACTTAAACGTATGGTGGAAATCTTGCAGGAGGACACAGTTGGCTAAACTTCGTTGAAGTAAAATCTGTTCGGGTCTGAGGGATGATCCAGCCGAGCTCGTTTTTAGTGACAGAGATTTTTCGTGAGACTTAGAATATTTCGCGTGAATTCATTAAGGACTTGGAATTAATCACCCCTAGTCAGGACTCTGATTTTTTTTCTGCCAGCAGTTCGGCAGATCTTATAGTTCTCCATGGGAATATGTGAGCTGATTTTGGGCTTGGAATCAGTTTGCAGCAGTCCGTTATGGCCGAGCGGTTCTAGGCGCTTGATCCAGAACCTCGCTGCTGCTACGGTCGCAGGTTCGAATCCTGCCTCGGGCATGGATGTGTGTGATGTCCTTAGGTCAGTTAGGTTTAAGTAGTTCTAAGTCTAGGGGACTGATGACCTCAGATGTGAAGTCTCATAGTGCTTAGAGGCATCTGAACCATTTTTTTTTTTTCAGCTTGCAAGTGAGGGACTTTTTTCAGCTATTAACCAGCGCTTAGCTTATAGTATCGTGTATTGAACAGAGTGATTAGACGTGAGATAGTATGAGATATAGCTTCAGTTACCTTTTAACTGCGAACATTGTGTTTCACATCTGTTGAATTTTCTTTACACACTGTTAAGACAAAACATTATGACCACTGCCCACCGCGACGTTGGTTGCTGTTGTATTCTCCAACAATTTATTGAACGTAACTTCTTCTGCAATACAACAGCTGGATGTACAATAGATGTAGACGTCCGTCGATCTAGCCGGAGATGTGGTTCCTTTCGGTCGGCTGGTACTTCGATCGGCGGTGCAGTACAGCGGCTTCGGTGATATCTTCTCGGAGCCTCTGCTATAGCGGTTGCCGTTAGCAGCGGACGAAGACTGGTCTGCCTTCGACCGGCCGGGCCTATATAGTGAGCTGGAGCCAATAGAAACCCGACGTAGCAATCCATGGCCGGATATGTCGCGGTGACCTCTGCAAGGAAAGGTTCCTATTAATCGACTGGAATCTTCGGCGTGTTTACCTGATGTCTTCGCCTGTTTGGCTGTTCGTTTGTTTCCCACATAGCGTGGCTGTTATGCGGTGCTGCCTGCCATGTAGGGGAACCCGATGGCAGACAGTACAGATGCTGCCAGCTGGCGCAGCGGGCACGTGATGCGGTAACGAAAGTATGTAAGCGGAGCAGAGACAGACGGAGAATCACTCTAGCGAAAATGTGGAATGCAAATTGGGAAATCGATTGATATAAGCGACTCTGACAAAGAGCAGGATGTTATTGTGCAGCGCCTATGAACGAGTATCTCGGAAACGACGAAGCTGGTCGAATGTTCACGAGCTACTGTCTTCAGGATCTACGGAAAAAGCTAGAAGGACAGTTGAACTACCGTTACGCGCTAAACGGTTCGGTGTCCATGACTCTTCACTGAACATTGGATACGGAGGTTTGTCTGTTCTGTAAACTAGACTAAATGTTGATATGTGGCATCTCTGCCGAGAAAGAGTACAATGCTGGTGCACGCACAAATGTTTCGTAGCACACCGTTCATGGTATTCTGTGGAACATTTTAATGTGCCCGTACTCTGACTGATTTTTATACATTCTTTGAAAATTTTATTATTTGCTAATTAAATATTGCTATTATTACTTCAGTGAAATTGTTTATACGTGGCGTAATATTGCTACAATTTTACAACAGTAAACGCATTCTAGCAACGCAATAAAAATTCTAAGCCACATACAATCGACATTTTACGAACACATTAAAACACAACCAAATACAATTTGATATTTATTTGTGAAAATAAATGTGTTTTAGCTATCACACAGCTTTTCAACGTTCCGGGTCTAGGTCAAATATAATGTTCAAGCTTTGCAGTGAAAGTCATCTTCCTTCAGAAGTAGTACAGGCCAAGGCTTAATTCCAGTCAACACCTTAAAATGACTTGCAAATTCGCCATTAAACTGCATGCTACAGGCTTCCAGATTTTCTAGAAGAAGAATTATTAAACAGTTTGCGCAGATAGCAACGCGCCTGAGAAACAGAAATGTAAATTTTTTAAATGTGCCACGTAATGGCGGCGGACTGCTGTGCTCCAGCGACGATGTCTTTGCTCCGCTACAAACAAATAATTATGAAAACAAGGGTTATTTGACAAAGGTTTAACACTTTTATAAAAAAAACTTAACTGACATTTTAACTTATTATCTATTTGACATAAGCTCAATAAATTACATTACATTACAGGCTTTGATAGGCAGTATACGCAGTAACGCTTCGGAAAACACACACACACAGAGTGAGAGTGAGAGAGTGAGAGTGTGAGAGTGAGAGAGTGAGAGAGTGAGAGTGTGAGAGAGTGCGGGAGAGTGCGGGAGAGTGCGGGGGAGTGCGGGGGAGTGTGGGGGAGTGCGGGGGGGGGAGTGCGGGGAGTGTGGGGGGGGGAGTGCGGGGGAGTACGGGGGGGAGTGCAGGGGAGTGCGGGGGAGTGAGGCGGAGTGCGGGGGAGTGAGGGGGAGTGAGGGGGAGTGAGGGGGAGTGAGGGGGAGAGGGAGGGAGAGGGAGGGAGAGTGAGGGATGGAGAGGGAGAGAGTGAGGGAGGAATGGGGAGAGAGTGAGGGAGGGAGAGGGAGAGAGTGAGGGAGAGAGTGAGGGAGAGTGTGGGAGAGAGGGAGAGTGTGGGAGAGAGGGAGAGTGTGGGGGAGAGGGAGAGTGTGGTAGAGAGGGAGAGAGGGAGAGAGGGAGAGAGGGAGAGAGGGAGAGAGGGAGAGAGGGAGAGGGAGAGGGATAAATCGGTTGAATACCGCAGATAAACATTTGGAAGTATAATGATATCGTTTATTTTTCAAATACATTATTAATGTCACTGTTTTCGTAATTGTTCGCGTAAGGCAATGTCTTTACACATTTCTTAGTCACAGGACCTGTTTTTGTTGTTTGTACATGTCTCATTTCAATTGCAAAAAACATTGTTATTACATATTGGGATCGGGACGCTATACAATGGAGCTCCGCAGCAGGCCATCCCCTGTGTGTTCGCACGTTGACACAAGGACATCGTCAGTCACGATTCTAGTGGCCCGGGGACCTTCAGGATTCGATCGTCGATCGGTGGATGTGTTCGCTCTTCGAGTGAATCACATGTTTGCCTCAGTAGACGGATGGTCGTTTCCACATACGCCGTCATCGAGGTGAACGGCGGCTCGAAACGGGCAGCGCGCTACGGACGCAGGCTGGTGGGAGCAGCATTACCCACCGGGAAACATTCTTCAGCAGTTGCATGGGACCTGTGGTAGTAATGGAAGACATGGTAACAGCTGCGAACCACCTGCTTCTTCATACTTGACGTCTTCCTTGGCGGCGATGTCATCTTTCAGGAGTATAATTCTCCGTGTCTCGGACTCACATGCTACAACAGTTTGAGGAGCATTACAGTGTACTGATCTTGATGTCTCGGGGGACCAAATTCACCTGATTAAATCCTATGGAACCCATCTGTGTCGCTATCGGGCACCATCACCGCGTACTCAGATGAGAGGCCCGTTATTTACGCGAATTAAATGACCTGTGGGTGGACATCTAATGGCAGCCATCCCCACAAATCTACCAACAAACTGTTGGATCCTAGATGCGCAGAATCAGTGCTGTATTTCGTTCCAAAGACGGACACACAGGCTATTAAGCAGGTGGTCATAATGTTTTCATCAATGTATATTTCATGTAATGAGTTCGCTATCCACCATTATGGGGTGGGGGGAGGGAGGGGGGATGCCGAGGCCTTTCGGATCACTTAATTGCGTAATTGTTTTCACAATCCTACAAATTAATGTGTGCTTTTTATGGACAACACAATTTAATAGACTAAAATTTAAACATTGTAGTTCGGACTCGTTATTAAACGTAAACTGAATGACTGGTTAATTGCAGTTAGGGCGAGTTCACTAATTTATCTGATTTTAAAAGAGCACTGAAGGGAGGCAAGTGGAAATGTCATCCCCAAATACACAACGAGAGTCGTCGTATTTTCTTGCAGGACAGAATATTCCGATTTGGGTTGTCCGTGCTTCCCGGAAATGGATCCTTTGAAAGGACACGGTTGATCGGCTTACCCATTCTTTAAAAATTCCGAGCCTGTGCTCCGTCTCAAACTACCTCGTTGTCGACCGGCCCGTGAACTCTAATCTTCCTTCCTTCTTCCTTCCTTCCTTCTCGCTAATCTGCAGTAATGAGTTCGACTTGCAGGATCTTTAATCACTTTTCTGCTCACTTTCACTGTCAGCTGCAGACATTCTTTTGTGTATTATAACAAAATCAATAGTACGAAACAAAGCGCATGACGGTATCAAATCAGAACAGTTGCATAAGTGGCCGTAATCGGCATCCGCAGAGCGACATGATAATATAGAACAAAACAGGGCCGAGATTAAACTTATAGTGACATAGGGACACCTTACAAATATCTACACCTTACGTTAATTTTAGAACTTCTACGTGGTTTTTGTGGGAGACAGGCACTTAAGACATCATACATGTTACGATTTAATTATTGACGAAACTGCCGAAACTGCTATTATAAGAATTTCCTGACGTTCTGGAGTAATTTTTGTCGTTTATAGTCGCCCAGTTACGACACCGTCTTTGTTTCTTTTTAATGCAAGTATATGCTTTATTGTGACATTTGAATGAAGTTTCTAAGAGAACTTCCGTGGTATTTGATTAAATAGCAACAAGATAACAACGCCGCAAACCACTCTCCAGTCTTCAGGACAAGAAGTTCCCCAAACGTCTGTCCTGTTATGCCAGTTGCAAGAAAACACGTTACTCAGGTATGGTTATTACTTGAAGCCCATCAGTGTTTGATCTGCTGTTGTAGCAATCCGATAACTTGCTTGTAAAGCTGTTAAGACATTCGCAATGTATACGGCAGCCGAAAATGTTAACATCGGTAGAGCAGGAGTGGAACTTAATGCTGGAGAGTATCCAAGCACTCACGATCTGTTTTTGCAAACGTTATAAAAGGAAGTTCGAGAAACTGGAAAATAAAATACGCCAAGGAAAAAGAAGAGTAATTGATGAAAGAAATCAAACCACCATTTTAGCAGAAGTAAAACTCAATGCAAATTTCACTAATAGGCATGTTAGAAGTACGAGAGGTATCAACCATACGAGTGTTCTGCGAACACTACATTCCATAGCATTTCATCCTATTCACATTTCGCTGCATCTACAACTTCACGGCAGTGACTTCCAAAATTGGTTGTTTTTCCGAATGCCGTCTATGAAACATGCAAAGCCATGAAACACATCTTTGCAAAAATTTTGCTTAAGGAAGAAGCATCGTTTACAGACCATGGGCAAGTCAATCTTCCTGAGCTAAGTAAAAGAAGTGGTTAAAAATGTCACTTGATCTATAAACATTTAGTGCGTGCTTCTCAAGACCCGCACCATTGTTCCCTATTTTATTGAGGGAATCTAAACACACCCAAGTATCTCGAGTCCCTACGATATGCTGCTGCAACGTTTACTGAAAGACATCTCACTGGGAATAAGGCAATCAGAGTGATACCAACGTGATGGATGACCCTTCCATTCCGCACATGTAATGATAGAGTCTCATCAGAGGAAATTTGGAGAGCATTGGAACGGCCGTTCAGGAAACACTGAATGGTCTACACACACATCAAACATGACACTTCTATACTTTCATCTGCGAAGAAAACTAAAACAATAGGTCTGTTTGGAAGCATCGACGACCGCTGAAGCCTTGAAAGCCTTATAACACGGGCCTTTGATGGCGTTAACTCTAGATGAAATTCAACGTGCAATTTCTCTACAATCACTTTATAGCTTGCAGCAACGTTTTGAGTACTTCATATGACAGCCGTGATAATGAGGACTCGAACGGTACCTGAGCTGTGCGTTTGCTCACATTTAGTGCAGCAGAGCAAACGTTTGTGGAACCTCTTCTCCTGAAGTAGGGATAGTGGTTTGAGGCGCTATTTGATCCAAGCCACATGTGTCTTAGAAGCTCTTTTCAAATGCCACAAAAGGTATATAGTGCCATTAGAAGAAAACCAAGTCGATGTAAGTCGGCGAATATAAATGGTAAAAATTACTTGCGATCATCAAGAAATTGGCCATATTGTCCGCTATAACTTGGCTAAAACCGCAACTCGTTGTATGTATTCATTCTGGGTATATTTGGGGCGGTCTGTCTTCGCTGGCTCACCTCGTGTAGGCTGGCTGCTTCATCGACACACTCCTGTCAATATCAGTGCAACTGCAGCAGTGGGTGGTAGCGCGGGTGGGCTGCCGGCGCCTGGTTACGAACTGCAGTCTCCCGTCAATCAGCGGACTTCACTGGCGGGAACGCTTTGATTTTTCTCTGCTCAGTACAGGATTCCACACCTGAAACAGCTGTAGGCCGCTATATCTGTTAATTCTACATCTACAATACATACACCGCAAGCCATCGCACGGTCCTTTGCAGAGGGTACCCTGCACCACTAAGAGTCATTTCCTTTCCTCTTCCACTCGCATACAGAGCGAGGGAAAAACGACTATTTATATGCCTCCGAATGAGCCCTAATTTCTCGTGTCTTACCTTCGTGGTTCTTACACGTAATGTAAGTTGACGGCAATAGAATCATTCGGCACTCAGCTTCAAATGCAGCTTCTCTACGTTTTCTCAATAGTATTTCTCGAAAAGAACGTCGCCTCCCCTCTAGGGATTCCCGTTTGGCTACCCGAAGCATCCCCGTAATACTTACATGTTGTTCGAACCTAACGGTAACAAAACTAGCAGCCCGCCTAGCGACCTGGTACCGATCCCAAACACTCAAGCAGTACTCAAGAATAGGTCGCACCACCTTTTTGTCTTTATAGGTGAACCAAGCGTTCCTAAAAATCTCCCAATAAACCGAAGTCGAGCATTCGCCTTCCCTATCACAGTTCTCACATGCTGGTTCCATTTTATATCGCTTTGGAAGTTAAGCCCAGTTATTTGAACGACTTGACTGTGTCAAGCAGGACAATAGTGATATTGTATCCTAACATTACAGGTTATATCATCCTAATCATGCGCATTGACTTACATTTTTCCACATTTGACTACCTGCCATTCATCACAACAACTTGAAAATTTGTCTAAGTTGTCTTATATCTTCCTACAGTCACTCAACTTCGACACCTAACTGTACACCACAGCGTCATCAGCAAACAACCGCAGATTGCTGCCCAACCTGTCCACCAAATCATATATGTATATGGAGAACTACAGAGGTCCTGAAACTTCCTGGCAAATCAAAATTGTGTGCCGGACCGAGACTCGAACTCGGGACCTTTGCCTTTCGCGCCCACGTGCTCTACCATCTGAGCTACCCAAGCACGACTCACGATCCGTCCTCACCCAGCTTTACCCCTGCCAGTACCTCGTCTCCTACCGTCCAAACTTCACAATAGTTCTGCTAACCTTGCTAGTTCGCCTACCAACAACAATGGCTGCTCACACAAACAGAGACTGACAGCAAGTCGTTTGCCTGCAGAGGTCAAAGCAGGTGAGTGGTAGCACAGCCCTGGCTTCCAACTGAAGCCAGCCGGGGCAAGAAGTCAGTAGCAGCTGAAGCTGGTCCACATGTGGCTCACCGGCTGAAGTCAGCAGCATTGGACTCAGTGTGAACATCAGGGCTGCAACTAGCATCAGCAGAGTCCTAGGGCGGTGGAAACTTGATTGATGCAGACTTGTAAATCTGTCCAGGTGCCCCCCCCCCCCCCCCCCCGAGTTCTAAGGTTGTTGTCTGGTTGATTTGAGGGGATGGATCAAACACAGAGGTTATCGGTCCCATCGGATTAGGGAAGGATAGGGAAGGAATTCATTTGTGCTCATTCAAAGGACCCATCCTGGAGTTTGCAAAATCAAGTAAAACCTAAATCAGGATGCTCCTACTCCTCTTTCTGCTTTGATTCATTCTTCTAATCTCGTTACTGCTGGAGTTTATTTATTAATTCTAATAGTTACTATTAAAATCAGTCTTGATCACAAATGTATTTATTCTGGTAACCGGTTACCAGTAACTATTAGTAATAGTTACTCGTACTATTAGTAATAACATTAATCACTGTCTGCTCGCACAATGTATACAAAAGTAATTTATTAATTCGTTTTAGCCCTTTATTAGAAACATGTAAACGGACGCGGGTTTGAGCCGTCGTCCTCCCGAATTCGAGTCCAGTGTGCTAATCATTGCACCACCTCGCTTGATCTGAAGGATGTCAGACTGCATACTTCTGTCTAGAAATGAGTTGTATTTATAGGGTTTGACCCATTCTAGTTTTGACAAGGCATCGATTATTATCACATGAGCAATGATGATGTTTGGACATGAAGTAATCAGATCACCCACACCACAGTAGCTCTGCCTGAAGTGTCTCCGCTTGGGACACTTTCACAGCAATTCATTTGATTACACTAAAAATCAGTTCATTGACACAATCAGTTTACGTTAACAAATATAAGTTCTATGATTCGTTTGCAGTTTACCACAAATAAGAAAAGTTCCTCTAGAGATCAACAGTAGGTAGAAAATTAAAGTCCCATTTCACGAGCAGTAAAAGGAGTTCTAGCATCAAAATCTACGGACGCTGAGTCCAAGCGGCGGCGTGATTATGGCGATCTTATAATTCTGCCGGTGGAGACTGAACTGCTTGCTAGTCGCCGGGCGAGAGCAGCTATACTATCGTGGCCAGACAGCTGTTGGTCTAGCGATGTGGGCTCGGATTGGCTGACGAAAATGGTGCGGCGAATACAGCAACAAGTAAGTGCACGTGACGGCCTATACCGCTCTTGCACGCGCCCTCTGAACTACACTACTGTCCATTAAAATAGCTGTACCAAGAAGAAAGGCAGATGATAAACTGGTATTCATTGGACAAATATATTATACCAGAACTTACACGTGATTAAATTTTCAAGCAATTTGGGTGCATTAGTACCCAGAACAACCACATCTGGCCGTAATAACGGCATTGATACGCCTGGGCATTGAGTCAAACAGAGCTTGGATGGCGTGTACAGGTATAGCTGCCCATGCAGCTTCAACATGATACCACAATTCATCAAGAGTAGTCACTGGCGTATTGTGCCGAGCCAGTTGCTCGGCCACCATTAACCAGACGTTTTCAATTGGTGAGAGATCTGGAGAATGTGCTGGCCAGGGCAGCAGTCGAACAGTTTCTGTATCCAGAAAGGCCCGTACAGGACCTGCAACGTGCGGTTGTGCATTATCCTGCTGAAATATAGGGTAGAGCCACGGTTCGTAACACATCTGAAATGTAACGTCCACTGCTCAAAGTGACGTCAATGCGAACAAGAGGTGACCGAGACGTGTAACCAATGGTACTCCATACCATCAGGCCGGGTGATACGCCAGTATGGCGATGACGAATACACGCTTCCAATGTGCGTTCACCGCGATGTCGCCAAACACGGATGCGACCATCATGATGCTGTAAACAGAACCTGGATTCATCCGAAAAAATGACGTTTTGCCATTCCTGCACCCAGGTTCGTCCTTGAATACACCATCGGAGGCACTCCTGTCTGTGATGCAGCGTCAATGGTAACCGCAGCCATGTCTCCGAGCTGATAGTCCATGCTGCTGAAAACGCCGTCGAACTGTTCGTGCAGATGGTTGTTGTCTTGCAAACGTACCCATCTGCTGACTCGGGGATCGAGACGTGGCTGCACGATCCGTCACAGCCATGCGGATAAGATGCCTGTCATATCGACTGCTAATGATACGAAACCATTGGGATCCATCATGGCTTTCCGTATTACCCTCTTGAACCCAGCGATTCCATATTCTGCTAACAGTCATTGGATCTTGACCAACGCGAACAGCAATGTAGCGATACGATAAATCGCAATCGCGATAGGCTACAATCCGAGCTTTATCAAAGTCGGAAACGTGACGGTACGCATTTCTCCCCCTTGCACGAGGCATCACAACAACGTTTCACCAGGCAACGCCGGTCAAGTGCTGTTTGTGTATGAGAAATCGGTTGGAACCTTTCCTCATGTCAGCACGTTGTAGGTGTCGCCACCGGCGCCAACCTTGTGTGAATGCTCTGAAAAGCTAATAATTTGCATATCACAGTATCGTCTTCCTGTCGGTTAAATTTCGCGTCTGTAGCACGTCAGCTTCGTGGTGTAGCAATATTAATGGCCAGTAGTGTAGGTTGATTTCTTCAAGTTAGACCAAGTTCGGCTGATTTCATCCGGTGCCCCTGCGGAGCTGGAGCGATGACCCGTATAGTGATGCGACGTTGCAGGCAGCCGGCATTGCAGGAGACTCTAGAAGCACCCCACTGCCATTCTGCTGTATCAATGATACGATAAAATGTTCTCGGGTTGACAGCCGAGTCAATGCGTTGTTCTTCGTCTGAAGATGGCAAGCAGGAAACTTGCTGAAACGTTACCGGAGAACAACGCATTGACTCGGCTGTCAACCTGAGAACATTTTATCGTAGAGATTCGCCGAGAAAGCCTGCATTCTCATGTATCAATGATGTTACAACTCTGGTCCTCTGCTGGGCTGGGCTGCGTGGTAATTTCAAAGTTTATTTGACACTACAACAGTGAAGCCATAGTCATAGTATAAAAATTTTTTCTTTGTAAAGAAAGGTTTACATCACCGGTTTCAACGAACTATGTTGTCATTTTCAAATGTAAAAGAAATTAGAGAAATTAGAGAATATATAATGGAAATTTCTCGTAATTTTGTCAGATGTGGTCATAATTCCCATTACATATTTTCCTACATATTCGTTGAAACCAGTAATGTAACCATTTCTTTTTAAAGAAAAAAAAATACTATGGCTATGGCTTCACTATTGTAGTGTCAAATAAATTTTTATATCATATTTCAGTCGCACTTCTTATCACAATCTTGTCAGGATATGTGTGGTAATTGTTCGGCACTGTGGTGACTATAGCTGTATCAGCAGGTTGCTCCTGGCTTAAGCACCTGGAAGACCCTGGTATGACACACTGCCGTAAGGCCTTTGTATTACTTTACACAGCCAAGCCAACTAAATTAATAACTGCGCAACAGTACTGAAGTTATTAGTTCTGATGTGCATGCCACATTCCAGTAGCCAGCCAATGTGTACCACTGCTCCTCCAGCTCCATATCAGACACCACCTAACGAAAAAGCTCCCTGAATTATAGTGTTGTGCGCAAACCGATGCTTGACATTGTTCCTAAACCGCTTGTCTTGGAATTGTCAGTCTTCGATTTCATGCAACTCAGCACAAATTTCTCTCTTCTGCCGCGCGGGATTAGCCTAGCGGTCTACGACGCTACAGTCATGGACTGTGCGGCTGGTCCCGGCGGAGGTTCGAGTCCTCCCTCGGGCATAGGTGTGTGTGTTTATCCTTAGGATGATTTAGGTTAAGTAGTGTGTAAGCTTAGGGACTGATGACCTTAGCAGTTAAGTCCCATAACATTTCACACACATTTGAACATTTTCTCTTCTGTCAACATCTTCATGTCGGTGTAGCTCCTCAGTTCTTCGTTAGATGTATTCAAATCTCTGCCTTCCCCATGCAACATCTCTATTTTTCTCTGAAACTCTCCACTAACTTATTTCAGAGGATGATATGAAAATCCCCTTGATCGTTTAGTGACACTGCTCTGTAATTCTAGATGTGGCTTTTTCATTTCACTGTTTTGTTTCTTTACCCTTCCTCTGTAGTATGGTGAATGTTTCCAAGAGTTGAATGCTTACAAGCTGGCTGCATGACATAAAATTCTTTTAAGAGGAGTTGTCCATCATAAAAATGTTGAACTCTAGGTAGAATCGCAGCCTCAGGTAGACAGAACAGCTCGTCTACAGGATTTAAACGGAGCCCTGTTTTCTGATTGGGTAATGCAATACTGTTACGTGTTTTCTGGAAAGGCCGCGCTTTTCCGCTTGGTCTACTTGCAGAGCATTGGACAGATCCTTTTCAGTGCGAGAGGTTTTCTGCCTTCCTCCACACCTCAGAGCACTATTGTTTCATTATAGCGAACCACAAGAATAGATTGTTTAACATCTTCACTGTAGTTTTAGCGATAGGCACTCACAATCTTTGCCACTATTGGCTAACGAGTTTATGCTCTGACGGAAAACAGCAGAGTTAAAAACCAGCCAGAAAGAGAAGACATCTCTTTAGAGCTTTGCAGAGTAAAGATTGCATGTTAGGCTTACGCAGAATTTAGGGCAGGAGATTTCTTTAGAGGTTGCAGACGCTGAGGCTTCCGTTGGTTCTCTTTTAAAAGAACGAATGTGGCGATAGGGGTGATAGAAATTAAAATGGCCGCCTGACCTCCGATTCCCAATTAATAGGTACATTTCATGTTACGTGCTAATCTTCAGCTGTCTTGACCATGGTCAGCATCAGACCTCATATCTTCTATCAGGAGACTCTGATTGTTAAAGGATTTTAGGTGGCAGCAGGGGGAACCTACGGACAAAGTCGAACAGATCTGTTAAGATCTTGCATATATTTCCATACAGACACACTTGGGAATGCGATGTAGCGTATTACAGTTAAAGTATCGGATGATACACACACAACGATGCATAAACCTGATACAGATCACGTCTTGCTGCAGGAGAAGACAAAAGGGACAATTTGGAACACAAACGAACGTCCTCTTAACTTGCCCAGCCCTTGATCAGAGAAAGAGAGAATGTATTCACTGAGAGAATAAAATAATGATTATTATTGACGAGAAAGAATAAGTTGAAGCCCAGGCAGGGGCAGTACGTAGCACTATCAAGCAAACGTGGTTAGCTTTGACGCGCCTACCGTTCGATATGAAAGCCGGTGCATTTGTGATGGTCCAAGACCAAAATAATCGCTTATGCGATACCTTTAATGCGAAGCAGTTGGAACCGTAGCTGTAAGGTCCAAGTCTGCTTCTGAGAATAGTAGGTAAGCACAGAGACATACAAATGATGGCAATTTCAGTGCTTGTCAACTCCACTGGCATGCTCCAACTAACTACTGTAAACAACTGACGACGATAGGGTCTCTCCCGTCAATTTTGTTACCGGTAGCATCTCAACCCAGTAAGTGTTCGCCGGTAGAGAGAGGAGCCTGTAGCCAAACTAAGCAGTGTGACGGTTTTGTTCTGGGCCGCAGGGTCTGGTCTCACGGTTCCGACGCCGGGTTCCCCAGAGTGGCGGAAACTCGTCGAAAGGGGATGGACGGACTGGCGTCCCTTCGCCAAGAAGCAGCTACGGACTTGAATTCAAAATAACGGCCCGAACAGCTTTTGTGGTTGTTCGCTATATTGCAAATTATTGGGAATATTTAAATCAAGACTTGGAAAATTACTCCGCCCTAACGAGACAATAGTCCTCTGGTGATGCAACGCAACGTTGAATGCCAGGGAAAAATTAATTGACGATTAATTTCGCCGCCTTTGTGAATATGAATCGGGTCGACCTTTGTGATATAACAAATGATTCGTAAATTTGCATATAGTATAAATCCACTGTCAGAAAAGTAAAATGTGATTTGTTGTGACACTCTCTCTTTGTCACAAAGGCTGGACGAGGTGTCACTCGATCCTACTGGGCACCTTGTGGTAGGCTGGTGAAAACTCTCTCCTCTTCAAGGTGCTTGATGAGGTGAGCCTTCCTCCAACTATATCTGCATATATCCAGATGGGCCCGTGGTATAGGGAAGCTGGCACGGTAGTTCAGCGTGTTCGGTCAGAGGCCTGGGTGGTTGCTGTAATTAAAAAACTGGGTGAAGCGATCAACAACAAACTTTATTGGATGTCATGTGACGTCCGCTACGATCAAATACAACGAACAATAAGGAAAAAGAGGGAGATGGTGTCTTTAATTAGTAATCAAATGGTACCCGGTCTCAAGTTCGAAATCCGGCGCTGCTTAAATTTTGATTAATAATCAGCAGTGGCGGAAGAAGACTATCAGGATAAGAAGTCGTCCTCATTCCGCCGAAGGCCATGTCAAAGAGGGCGAAGGAGCGAACAGAGGTTCAGGACACTCTCTTGCCCTAGAGGTGGAAAACTGGCTCTACAGGCGGAGGAATAAGCAATGATCAACGGCATGAGTATGCAGAAGGCAATGGAAACGACTGAGTTAAAGACACAGAATGTATATCCACAGATTACAGGATTCCTGTAATTGGAAAACTGTCACGATTATCTCTCCATTGCTTTGGCAAGATTCTAGAATGTCACCCATTCGGATCACCGGGAGGAGACTGCCAAGAGGGTGGGGCGGGGGGGTAGGGCGGGGGATGACCATGAGAAAAAGATTGAGTAGTAAACGAAAGGATAACGTTGTAAGAGTCGAGGCGTGAATGTCAGAAGCTTGAACGTGGCAGGAAGCTAGAAAATTTGGAAAGGGAAACGCAGAGGCTCAATCTAGATATAGTAAGTCTGTGAAATCTAATGGAAAGAAGACGTTTTCTGATCAGATCAGTATCGGGTGATATCAACAACAAGAGAAAATGGCATAATGGAAGTAGGATTCGTTATAGATATAAAGGTAGGGCAAAGAGTGAGTTACGATGAACAGTTGAGTGACAGTGTTGTTCTTGTCAGAATCGACAGCAAACCAACACCAGAAACGATATTTCAGGTATATATGCCGACGCCGCAAGTTGAAGTGGTAGAGAAAGTATAAGAGGATAGTGAAAGAGTAATACATTATATAAAGGGAGATGAAAATCTGTTTGGCAATTGGGGGTGGAATGCAGTTCTAGGGGAAGGAGTAGAAGGAAAGATTGCAGACGAATGTGGGGTTGGAACAAGGAATGAGAGAGGAGAAAGACTAAATGACTTCTGTGATACATTTCAGCGACTAATAGCGAATACCCTGTTCAAGAATCATCAAAGGAGGAGGTATACGCGGAAAAGAAAGGTGATACAGGAATATTTCAGTTAGATTACATCATGGTCAGACAGAGATTCCGAAATCAGATACTGGAGCAGACATAGACTCAGATCACAATGTAGTAATGATGAAGAGTAGACTGAAGTTCAAGAGATTAGTCAGGAAGGATCAAAACGCAAAGAAGTGGGATACGGAAGTATTAAGGAATGACGAGACACAGTTGAAGTTCTCTGAGGCTGTTGATAATGGAAGCAAGATTAAGGAAAAATCAAAAACGTCCATAGGATTTGTCGACCTGAAAAAAAGAGTTCGAAAATATGAAAAGGCGCAAGAAATTCGAAATTCTGGGAAAGCTAAGGGTAATCTGTAGGAAGAGACGGGTAAAAATAATATGAACAAGAGCCAAAAGGAAATAATAAGAGTGGACGGCCAAGAATGAAGTGCTCAGATTAAAAAGGATGTAAGACAAGGATGTAGTCTTTCGCCGCTACTGTTCGATCTGTACATCGAGGGAGCAATTTTGGAAAATAAAAAGAAAGTTTCAGGAATGGAACTAAAACTCTGGTGAAAGAATACCAATGATACTATTTTATGATGACATTGCTATCTTAAGTGAAAGTGAAGAAGAATTACATGATACGCTGAACGGAAAGAAAAATCTAATGAGTACAGAATATGGAATGAGAGTAAACCGAAGAAAGACGAAAGTAATGAGAAGTAGCAGAAATGAGAACAGCGAAAACCTCAGCATCAGGATTGATGGTCACGAAGTAGATGAAGTTAAGGAGTACTGCTACCTGCGCATAAAAGTAGCCAATGACGTATGGAGCAAGGAGGACATCAAAAGTAGACCAGCACTGGTAGAAAGGGCATTCCTGGCATAATATCAAACGTAGCGCATCATTTGAGAGACAAATTTCTGAGAATCTACGTCTGGAGCATAGAATTGTATGGTAGTGAAACATGGATTGCGGGGAAACCACAAAAGAAGATAATCGAAGCATGTGGTGTTTCAGAAGAATGTGGAAAATTAGGTGGACTGATAAGGTAAGGAATGAGGAGGTTCTTCGGAGAATCTCCGAGGAAAGGTATACATGGAAAACACTGACAAGAAAAGAGACGGGAACAGGAGATTTGTTAAGACACCACGGAACAACTTCCATGGTACTAGAGGGAGCTGTGGAGGGTAAAATCTGTACAGGAAGACAGAGATTGGTATACATCTAACAAATTATCGAAGACATAGGTTGAAGATGCTGCTCTGAGATGGAGAGGTTGGCACAGGAGCGGAGATCGTGGCGGGCCGCATCAAACCAGTCAGAAAACAGACGAAAAAAAAAAAAATCCACCTCTCAGTGTGTATTTTGGCAATGTTGTGATATTAGCTCCTATATTTCTGTCTGACTAACAACTTATGCAGTGACTATCCATGTCCGCGAATTATTAACACAACTTTGTTTCATACTCCCCATCCACATGTTCCAAGGTTATATTATAGAGTTCATCTACATCTACATCTTCATGATTACTTTGGAATGTGCCTGGCACAGAGTTCATCGAACCACCTTCAAGGTATATCTCCACCATTCCACTTTCGGACAGCGGGTGGGAGAAACGAACACTTAAATCTTTCCGTGTCAGCTCTTATTTGTCTTATTTTGTGACAATGATCATTTCTCGATATGTAAATGGGCGTCCACAAGCTCTTGCCGCAATGAAAAACTGCCCCTATTTGGGTATCTTATCCGTGGCACTCTTTCCCTTATTTTGCAATAATGAAAAATGAGCTGCCCTTCTTTGAACTATTTCGTTGACCTCCGTCAATCCCATGTGATGCGTATCCCACACCGCACACTAATACTCTAGAAGCGGGCAGACAAGGTGTTGTAAGCAGTGTCTTTAGTGGACCTGTTGCATTTTATAAATGTACTGCCAATAAACCGCAATTTCCATGTGCGTAGTGCGATACTCAGTTACTTCACGCTTAATTGGGCCATTATTAATATTCATTTAAATAAGACGTGACAGTATCCTTGCTTTAAATTAGTTCGGTATGATCATTTGGGTTGGTTCCTGACTCTGTTGGTCACCAGAGATTGGTCCGATGCATCATAGGGTTGTGCATCCAGCCACAACCAACACCCAATACCTACAGTTTTTTCTCTCTGCAGGTTAATCTTGCAGCACATAAGCTATTCACTGATGTCTTAACATCATGTGTAGTCGTATTTTTCCTCTTTGCCAGTTTTTCCATGCTTTCCTTTCTTTGCCTATTCTCGAGATAATCTCCTTCCTCATTTTATCAGTATACCTAATTTTCAACAGATTTCTGTAACACCACATCTGCCGGCCGGTGTGGCCGAGTGGTTCTAGGCGCTTCAGTCTGGAACCACGCTACCGCTACAGTGGCAGGTTCGAATCCTGCCTCGGGCATGGATGTGTGTGATGTTCTTAGGTTAGTTAAGTTTAAGTAGTTCTAAGTTCGAGGGGACTGATGACCTCCGATGTTAAGCCCCATAGTGCTCAGAGCCATTTGAACCATTTGAACACCACATCTCAAACACCTCAATTCTCTTGTTTACCCACAATACGTGATTCCTTACCATACAATGCTATCCTCCAAATGTTCATTCTCAGTACATTCTCGGTAATTTCTTCCTCAAAATAAGGCCAATGTGTGATACTATCAGCTATCTCTCGACCAGGTATGACCTCTTTGCCTCTGTTAATCTGCTTTTTATGACCTCCTTAGTCAGCCATATGTTATTTTGCTTACAAGGCAGCAGAATTAACTTCGTAGTCTCCTTCCGTTAAGTTTATCACCAATCTTCTTTCCGCTATTCGTCATTACTTTGGCCTTTGTCCACTTTATTCTCAATCCATATTTTATACTAATTAGAACATCCATTGCATTCGACACTTCCTGTAGTTATTCTTCCTTATCACTGATAATAGCGAATCTTTTCACTTTTGCACTTTCGCGATGAATTTTAATTAGAATCTTAAACATTTCTATTACTTTCATTGCTTCTTCCGTAAATGGATCAGTAGGGGAGAAAGAATGTGTTTCTGTGTCCCGTCATTTTTTATCGCAGTATTTCGTTGTTGCCGGCCGGAGTGGCCGTGAGGTTCTAGGCGCTACAGTCTGGAACCGAGCGACCGATATGGTCGCAGGTTCGAATCCTCCCTCGGCCATAGATGTGTGTGACGTCCTTAGGTTAGTTAGGTTTAATTAGTTCTAAGTTCTAGGCGACTGATAACCTCAGAAGTTAAGTCACATAGTGCTCAGAGCCATTTATTTCGTTGTTGAACGTCCATTATAATTGTTCCCTGAAACATGTTGTAGATTACTCCTTTTTCTTTGCGGGTTATTTCTCTTTTCAGCAGAATTTCGAATATCTTGCACCATTTTACATTGTACATTGCTTTTTCGAGATCGATTAATCCTATGACCATGTCTTGATTTTTCTTAAGTCTTTTGTAAGTAGGCTGTTTAGGTTTTTATATTGGTAACGCCACGTAGCGCTCTGTATCAAAATCACTGACTGTGCTGTGTGCAGTCTGTGGCTGGTTGGCATTGTTGAAATATTCACTATTGTACTGTTGGGCAGTTGGATGTGAACAGTGCGTAGCGTTGTGCAGTTGGATGTGAGCCGCCAGCAGTGGTGGATGTGGGGAGAGAGATGGCAGAATTTTGAGAGCGGATGATCTGTACGTATGTCCATCAGAGAGAGTAAATTTGAAATATATATATATATATATAATGAACACCATTAAGGTAAATACATTGTTTGTTCTCTATCAAAATCTTTCATTTGCTAACTATGCCTATCAGTAGTTAGTGCCTTCAGTAATTAGAATCTTTTATTTAGGTGACAGTATTGTCGCTCGCTTATTGCAGTAGTTCGAGTAACGAAGATTTTTGTGAGGTAAGTGATTCATGAAAGGTATAGGTTATTGTTAGTCAAGGCCATTCTTTTGCAGAGATACTTGAAAGTCAGATTGCGTTGCGCTAAAAATATTGTGTCAGTTTACTGATGATCAGAATAAGTAAAGAGACAAATGTCTGAGTACATTCAGCTTTGCTCATCTGTTTGAAAATCAAATAACAGAAGGGGTTTACCAGCACAGTAATTCATTAATTTTTCTAAGGGGACGTTTCAATTTTTCCCAGTATCAATCGCAACGTCGTAACTGCCTCTTTAGTGCTGTTATCTTTCCGAAAGTCAAACTCATCATCCTCTAGGAAATTCTTAATTTTCCTTCTGTTATTCTGAATTATTCGCACACACCAATCAGTAGTTTCTAGTGAGGTCAGCTGCCCTGCTGCAACACGTACTTTGCGACAGAAAGGTGATCACGGCTGCAATAGCCAGAAGTGTTACACCCTCTGTGCGAAGCTTGGAAATAGGAGTTTTAGTTTCAGCACAGTCGGACACGCCGCTCGCCCTGCCAGTCACAGCAAGTGGGCTGTCGGCAGCCGCGTCGGCTTACAGCGCCTCCGCGGTTTCACCGGATCCGCCGCCGGAGGTGTGTGTCGAGAGGCGGTGACGGCTGCCGACGGCGTTGGATTGTCGCGGCGGCGCCAGCGCCGGCGGCCGAAAGCCGACACCGCAGCCGAACGCGCGGTGCGGTTTTCGGTGTCGGTAAAATAAGCCAAGAGGCCCACGGAGCCGCACGTATCGAGGAAATACGAGGCGCCGCAGTTTCCTGCCGCCTAGCAGCGTAAACCTATTCCGGGATTGCTTCCGACATTATCCCAGCTGAAACAGGTAGCTCATTATTTACACCGAGCCACTGCCTTCGGTTTGTCATATTTCCTTTACCTTCAAAGCTTTCTGCGTCTCCATTCTTTCCGTTACACCGCGACAATTTTAATGTCCTTTCCCATTTCCTGCACGTTTAAAATCTGTTATAAGTTCTGGGATTCACCTGGGCCAAGCTTCTTATTTCGTACTTCCCTGGTCTATATTGTCCTCGATGGTGAGCGTTCATCGGAGGTGAGGGTATCGTCTGGAGTGCCCCAGGGAAGTATGGTAGGTCCGCTGTCGTTTTCTATCTACATAAATGATCTTTTGGATAGGGTGGATAGCAATGTGCGGCTGTTTCCTGATGATGCTGTGGTGTACGGGATGGTGTCGTCGTTGAGTGACTGCAGGATACAAGATGACTTGAACAGGATTTGTGATTGGTGTAAAGAATGGCAGCTGACTCTAAATATAGATGAATGTAAATTAATGCAGATGAATAGGAAAAAGAATCCTGTAATGTCTGAATACTCCATTAGTAGAGTAGCGCTTGACACAGTAACGTCGATTAAAAATTTGGGCGTAACATTGCAGAGCGATATGAAGTGGGACAAGCATGTAATGGCAGTTGTAGGGAAGGCGGATAGTCGTCTTCGGTCCATTGGTCGAATTTTGGGAAGATGTGGTTCATCTGTAAAGGAGACCGCTTATAAAACACTAATACGACGTATTCTTGAGTACTGCTCGAGCGTTTGGAATCCCTATCAGGTCGGGCTGAGGGAGGACATTGAAGCAATTCAGAGGCGGGCTGCTAGGTTCGTTACTGGTAGGTTTGATCATCACGCGAGTGTTACGGAAATGCTTCAGGAACTCGGGTGGGAGTCTCGAGAGGAAAGGAGGCGTTCTTTTCGTGAATCGCTACTGAGGAAATTTAGAGAACCAGCATTTGAGGCTGACTGCAGTACAATTTTACTGTCGCCAACTTACATTTCGCGGAAAGACCACAAAGATAAGATAAGAGAGATTAGGGCTCGTACAGGAGCATATAGGCAGTAATTTTTCCCTCGTTCTGTTTGGGAGTGGAACAGGCAGAGAGGATGCTAGTTATGGTACGAGGTACACTCCGCCACGCACCATATGGTGGATTGCGGAGTATGTATGTAGATGTAGATGTACATTAACAACATAGGAGACTATTTGAGTAGCCGTCTTAGGTTGTTTGCAGATGATGCTCTCATTTACCGTCTTGTAAAGTCATCAGATGATCAAAACGACTTGCAAAATGATTTAGATAAGATATCTGTATGATGCGCAAAGTGTCAATTGACCCTGTATAAGGAAAAGTGTCAAGTTATTCACATGAGTACTAAAAGAAATCAGCTAAATTTCGATTACCCTATAAGTCACACAAATCTGAAGGCTGTAAATTCAAGTAAATACTTGGGGATTACAATTACAAATAACCTAAATTGGAACGATCACATAGATAATATTGTGGGTAGAGCAAACAAAAGACTGCGGTTCATTGGCAGAACACTTAGAAGGTGCAACAGGTCTACTAAGGAGACAGCTTGCACCACGCTTGTCCGCCCTTTTCTGGAGTATTGCTGTGCGGTGTGGGATCCGCATCAGGTGGGACTGACGGATGACATCGAAGAAGTACAAAGAAGAGCAGATCGTTTTGTATTATCGCGAAATAGGGGAGATAGTGTCATAGACATGATACGTGAATTGGAGTGCCAATCATTAAAACAAAGGCGTTTTTAGTTGCGACGGGAGCTTCTCATGAAATTTCAATCACCAGTTTTCTCCTCCGATTGCGAAAACATTCTGTTGACACCCACCTACATAGGGAGAAATGATCATCACGATAAAATAAATCAGGGCTCTCACAGAAAAATTTAAATGCTCATTTTTCCCGTGTGCCGTTCGAGAGTGGAACGGTAGAGAGAAGGCTTGAAGGTGGTTCATTAAACCCTCTGCCAGGCACTTTATTGTGAATAACAGAGTAATCAAGTAAATGTAGATGTAGTTGTAGTTAATAAATCCCTTTCGTGATATTAGTTAATAGCAAATTTGGGAGTACCGCTTTCTGGAATTCAATGGAATGGCCACTCATTTCATTAATTACTTTAATTACATCTATTGCGTAACTTTTATTAAGCAAATAAATTTCGGGGTGCGATTTGCCGATCACGTAGCCCAACTGATGCACATCAGCTTAGTCCCCACGCCGGTATTTTGCAACTATTTTGTGGACGCAAGCTATCAACTCTGCAGCGCAATGACGCAGGAATGTCGAGATATGTAACCAAAAAGTTATCCAGCCATTACAACTGCAACGCCAGAAGTCTAGCAAATTACGAAATTTTGCTTATTGTGCGTGTACAAAACAGCAGGAAGATTAAATAAATTTGTGATGTGAGAATGTGTGTATGTGAATTCCCAAGAGACCAAACTGCTGACGTCATCGGTCCCTAGACTTGCACGCTACTTAAACTAAAAACTAACTTAAACTAACGTAAGCTAAGTACAACACACGCACACACAATCACAAACACACACACACACACACACACACACACACACACACACACACACATACACACCCATGCCCGAGGGAGGACCCGAACCTCCGGCTGGAGGAGCCGCGCAATCCGTGCATGGCGCCTCGAACCGAGCGGCCCCGCAGCGTGGCGTTGTGGGAATGCAGAGGCGAGAAATGTAATACATTACGCATCAGCCTCTGGCCAAAAGGGTAGTGTGCCACCTTCACTAATCCCCCCTCCCTCCCCTAAGTCTAACAGACTTGGGAAGTTTTGTGTAATTTGTTAGATACGTTTAACAAAAATGAATCGTTCGTGGAAAGTATTATGTAAGTGAGCTGTATAGATGTAAAACGTTGAAGACAACACATTAAATGCATCAATGTAGTAAATAAATTAAAATATGTACAAAATTCTAAAAGAATCAATCTGTAACAAAATTTACTAATTATCCTTTCCGGATTTTATTTGCTCGTCATTAATTATTAATAGTCCATAAATAATTAAATGGAAATAAAAGAAGAAAACGGCTACAACTAAGGTTGACAAAACGTTCATTCACAAGAACTGTGCTTTTATTATAATTTTACTTTCCATTTCCTTGCTTTGAGCGAAGCACACACATTGATTATGTGAGTGAAACAAAATGTAGCAGCCGTGTCATATTCTGTCGACACGATTGCTGAATTTGACAGTATGTGTCACATATACTCGACCATAATAAGTTTTTTATCGCCTTCAGTTTGCTGAAACTTAGCTGGAATCGTCGCAGATATCCTCAATGCTATTTCCATGTTTGGATAAGTATCTCGCAACTCATATTTTCAAAACAAATTCAAAATCTACAAATGAGGAACTGTGTCAATGTTCCCTATTAACTCTTTCCACTCGAATTTGAAAGCCGCTATTTCATTAACTAGCCCAGTTGTGTCGGTATTTCTGCTATATTCGGCACCAAAATCTGCTGTATATTAAAAAAAAAAAAAAAGATACAGAGCTCCCATTTAAGGCGTAGCTGACGGGAAATTAAAGCGAGATGAAATTGTATGTTGTATGTAGCATCTTTCACTTATTATTCTATCAAATAATTTGAAGCAGTTAGCTAAAATAGTTTTACTCCACTCCTAAGTCGGCAGAAACTTGCAATAATCCGAAGCCTTCGGTTAAACAGCATGCAGCCGGTGGTTAACAATGGAGATCCTAGAACATCGCAGCAAAGATGCAGAAAAGATTACATTGATGAACATGAGCTAGCTGTATGAACCAAGCATACTGCTGACACACAACCGTTGTGACACATCTTCGGTAGTAGTCTTTAGGATGCTACTTAGACGAACTGAAACCGTGACAGCAATATGCGTTTATAGTTCCGTGTTGAGTGAAACGTTTCTTCTCACAGGCTGAAGGTACGAGCACACAAGGCACGAAAACTCATCTTCCTCTTACTGCTTGGTTGCTAAATTGTTTTTCTTGTACAAATAAACTTATAGGGCGGCCAGACACAGGTAAAAAAAGTATGCGTGATGTGAAGGACAATCAACCGATTTAAAATCAGATATGGTAAAATAGTCTATATTAAAATTGAGTGAAAGTCCAAATACGCCGTAGCTGTACCTTGTGTTTTCACTGTGTAACGATCAGTTTCATGCCTGTGAGGTATATCATCAGGACGTATCTGCATATGGAGTACAACTACATCAGTAAAAGTGGTAGCAGTCAAAATAACCTACTGAACAAAGTACACAGTAAAGAGATGTACTCACAAAATTATTATTAAATGTGCCATGAATTCCAAGGTACAAACAAGAACATGTTACTCCTCAGTAAAATGTTGGATGAAACGGTAGATGGACATCCGATGCGTGATCAGTAATACATCCCCAAAACACAGTCAAAGACGAGCCTGGAGAGTACATAACAGTCCACGTGTGTTAGCATAAAACCTATGAGCACAAAACATTGCGTTTTATTTCCTTTATTGGATTTAGATTCCCCCTCAGAGGGGGGCCGGGCAGGCAGCAGCACAATACACCGCTCTGCAGCCTATAGAAAAGTTAAAAAGACAGAATTAGGAGATATCATAACAATAAAAGCAGGCGATAAAACGGTGACTGTTAAAAACTGAAACATGATGAAAAAGTTGCGAAGAAAATAGAAACACAAAATGTCGGGATGCTGAGTAAAAGCATATAGTAAATAGCACTCCGTCTTCAGCCACAAGTGGCCCACCGGGACCATCCGACCGCCCTGTCATCCTCAGCTGAGGATGCGGATAGGAGGGGCGTGTGGTCAACACATCGCTCTCCCGGTCGTTATGATGGTTTTATTTGACCGTAGCGCTACTATTCGGTCGAGTAGCTCCTCAATTGGCATCACGAGGCTGGGTGCACTCCGAAACATGGCAACAGCGCATGGCGGCTGGATGGTCACCCAACCAAGTGCCGGCCACGCCGAACAGTGCTTAACTTCGGTGATGTCACGGGAACCGGTGTATCCACTGCGGCAAGGCCGTTGCCTACATAGTAAATAGACAGGCACAATAAAAAAAAAAAGAAACAGCGACAGTCTGGTTTCTATTTGCAACAGTTAAAACACACCTAGTGACAGTATGGAGGCTGTTTGCCACACTGACAGTGGACACTCAACACTGAAAATACACTTAAAGCAGCACTATGGAGGCCACAGGCGGCAGATGGGGGCGTGGGAGAACCTGGACCGATGAGGGGAGAAAAGGAGGGTAGAAGAGGAAAAGAAAACAGGAAGGTGGGAGCCATTGTCGGGAGAGGACATAGAAAAGGGGGGAGGGCAGGGTGGACACGAGAAAGATGGGGGAGGCAGTGGAGGGGAAAGCAAAAGGGGGAGAGAAGAGGGTCAGAGTGAGGGTAGGAGGAGAAAAAACAGGATGGAAGGAGGGGAGAGGAGCCTGGGGAAAGGACAGAGGGAGGGAGGATAAATGGAGGGAGAGAGGGCATCATCAGTAAGGGGGAGTTGGTGGAAGCCACCTCCGGAAAGGAGATGAAGGGAGTAAAAGTGGAGGGTATAGAGGACACAACAGTGAAGGCGCAGCAGCGGGTGGGGGTTGGAGAGGAGAGGAGCAACTAGGGCATGAGGGGGATCAAGTCGGCAGGAGGTTTAGAGGACGCGGATACGTTCTAGGAAAAGGAGCAGATGGGGGAAAGGAATTGGGTTATAGAGAATCCATGTGGGGGACAGGAGGCGTATTCGGAAGGCGAGGTGGAGTGCATGGCGTTCCAGGATCTGGGGGGCCTTATAGAATTTGAGGAGAGGGGGGGGGGGGGGGGATATCCAGCCGGGACTGGCATAACGGAATGGGGCGGATTACAGATTTGTAGGTGTGGAGGAAAACATTGTGGAATGAATGTAATGTAAATTAAAACACAGCTCGAGGTATAAGTAGAGTAAAAACAGAAGAAAGCTGAAATCGTCAAAATCTGCTGTGGAAACAAAGAATAAAACACATACAGTCCTTGGGAATCGTCAACATACTAAAATATACTGGTGTGTGTCAAATAGAACTACACGTTACAGCGCTAGCCACACACTGAATACTGTGAAACCAAGCACGTGCCAGCCCATCTCGGGTTGAGGATCGCGACATCTAGTGGTAGAAACCAAATTAAAAGGATGCGAAAACTAGACCTTGGGAATCGCAGCATCAAAATGTATCTCAATGTTAAATAACAATCCAGTACAATAGACAGAAAATATTAACCATTACATTTACGAGAAGTGAGATAAATTAAAGTTACTTAACGCGAAAGAAACTGAACTACCTGGTTCCCTCAGGAAACCGAGTGAAGTCCTAGTCCACGCTGGAAAAATATATATAACCAATAAAGATATGAAAAATATTAAAACTATAATAAACATACAAAATATAGAAAAACAAAATATCTAAAATGGGTCTACAAGTAATGCTAGACAAGGTTAACGTAGAAATCGACCCCTATCATTTTTAAAACAGTCCAAATCAACACGGAGATTATACAGCCCATACGATGGATCCTAGTGGAATCCTAGTGGAACCAGATCAGAGTTGATATAGACCAATTAATGGACCAAAACCCTCCTGTAACTAATCTCTCAGTAATGGACATTAATCCCCATGGGAGGTGTGGGGGATGGGGAGGGAGGGGGAGCGGCGGAGGTGGTTGGGAACAGAGAAGGAATGTGGGAGAACTGCATGTAGGCAACAGGAATTACTATTTATCCAGGATGATTGTAAACACGTGTGGACCCTATCAATAGTGAGGAGACCATGCGAAGGTCCATCTGGCTGTTCAACATCTGTAAAGGGGACTCCTTGATGCCCACGTGCCGTTTCATCCAAGGTTTTACTGAGGAGTGACATGTTTTTACGCGGACTTGTACAGTGGAATTCGTGGCACATGAAGTATTAATTTTGTGAGTACATCGCTTTATTGCCTACTTTGTTCGGTCTTACATGGCAGAGGAGGGTACGTCATTCCATGCTGCTTCAAGAGTATTCTCGGGTCCACGAATCATAAAGGCTGGTGAATGCTGTCGAGTCAGTTAGTCTGCAACTTATCACCAAACGTCTTCAGGGCGTGTGAGATGAGTAGAAGGTGCTGGCGAGCCAACAATCGACCACCCCCTGTATGGAGGTAGTTCAGGACAGCACGGGAAACAAACTGTCACGCGTTTTCTTCATGAAAAATACCAAAGGTAGAGGACAGCCACCGACCTAAGCACATTAGAAATGTAACGGCTGCCATGCAAATTACCTCCTATGCGAACCAGTGATCGTGTTGCGTAACCAGTGGCATCCTATACTACAATGCCAGGTGTTCGGCCCTAATGCAGATAACGAATGCAGTCTGACAATGTCCAGTGTCCTCAGAGCCAATACATACTGATACTTCCATTGCAGTGCTGCACGCATCACCGGAACCAATATGAAACGACGACATGCTGCCACCCCTGTCTCTAGACGTGCTGTCGGGATCGCTAATGTCAATGAGTCTCTCTCCCTCTGCTGCCGCATTAAGGGAAGGAGCAACAGTCGTGGCCGAGCTAACAGTCTGACTTACAAGGAGACCGCGCCTACTAGTCATCACCGATATGGTCCAAACAGAAATAAAAGTGACAAACTGGAAGCACTAAAAGGCCAAGCGTTTAGAAAAAATAGTATTTTTAGCGTGGGTCGGGGTAAGCATGCGCCTTTTAGATTACTTTAGGTTCCATTCAGCGGTTGGCGTAGCGGAAAGAAAACAGAACAGTAACCCGAGGGCCGTGGCATCAAATACCGATGTGGAAAGTACTTTCATTTTAGATTTTCACGTTCTATACCCTTCAAATAAAACGAGTTAATGCCCAATACACTTTATTTGATCTCATGTAATCCTAAGTGCAGGAGAAAAATCTAAAAATCTGTGAATTTTCCTGGGGGGGGGGGGGGGGTGGTGGGGAGGTTGAGGGGGGGGGGGGGGAAGACAAACAGATTCACAGCTACGCAAGGAGATTTTACAAGATGAAGAGTTGACATCGTGTAGTAGTGTAATATTAAAGTGTTACCCCCCTCCCCCCCCCTCCCCAGCAAATGCACTCCAGTAGTGGAAGCATGCGGTGTTCGTTTTTACCGTCAGCTAAAGAATTTGGTCAAAAAGATTCAAAACTACTCTTATCTCGTCGAGAGAGTAAAAGAAATCACACCCCGAAGAAGACTGCATCAGAATACATTCCACTGTACATCACCAGCTATTGTAGCTAACATTTGGCGAAATGGGGCGTTACGCTTACTTTGGTTGTCAAACTGTGCGATCAGAGAGAATCTTCCATGAATGTGAAAGAATTTTGTTTTTGTATACTAACTTTAAATCAACCATGTAATAGTAAAAACAAGTCGTTTGTAACGTAGCAAGATTCCGAGAAAATCATTCTGTTTTTCGATGAATATTACCATAACATTTGTAAATCATAAACTGCAAAACAATGTAGCAGCCTGCGTGAACCATGGATCTTGCCGTTGGTGGGAGGCTTGAGTGCCTCAGCGATACAGAAAGCCGTGCTGCTGGTGCAACCGCAGCGCAGGGGTATCTGTTGAGAGATTAGACAAATATGCGGTTTCTGAAGAGGGGCAGCAGCCTTTTCAGTAGTTTCAGGGGAAACAGTTTGGATGATAGATTGATCCGGCCTTGTAACTTCAACCAAAACGGCCTTGCTGTGCTGGTATTGTGAATGAATGAGCACAGGACAAACTTTTTCTAGAGGACATGCAACTCTACTGTATGGTTAAATGATGTTGTCCGTCCCCGGTAGCTGCGTGGTCGGCTCGACGGACTGTCAAACCCAAGGGCCCGGGTTCGATTCCCGGCTAGATCGGAGATTTTCTCCGCTCAGGGACTGGGTGTTGTGTTGTCCTAATCATCATCATTTCATACCAATCGACCTTCAAGTCGCCGAAGTGGCGTCAAATCGAAATACTTGCACCAGACGAGCGGTCTCCCCGACGGGAGGTCCTCGTCACGCGTCATTATTGTTATTATTATTATTATGTGCTGAGTAAAATATTTCAGACCTAGAATAGTCCCCAATTCTGATCTCCAGCTGGGGAGTACTCAGAAGGATGTCTCCGTCAGGAGAAACAAAATTGGAGTTCTATGGATCGGAGCGTGGAATGTTAGATCCGTTAATGACGCATGTAGATCAGAACATATAAAAAGGGAATGGATACACTGAGGTTAGAAGTAGTGGAAAATGTGAAATTCGGATACAGGAGGAACAGAGATTGTGGTCAGATACAGGTTTTTAAATATATAATCAGTTAGGAGTAAAGTAGGAGTATGTTTGATGATGAATAAGAAATTACCAACGTGGGTATGCTACAATGAAGAGCACAGAGAACACATTATTGTAGCCAAAGCCAACACCCATTACAGTAGTACAAGTTTACATGCCAGTTAGCTCCGGAGATGATGAAGAGGTTGAAGAAATGTGTGATGAGATAAAAGAAATTATTCAGACAGTTAAGGGAGACTACTACAAACAGCATAGTGAACTATTATAGTGGCCATGATGGACACGAAGCCCATGCCTACTACAGTAGTACAAGTTTATATGCCAATTAGCTCTGCAGATGACGAAGAAATTGAAGAAATGTATGATGAGATAAAAGAAATTATTCAGGTAGTGAAGGAAGACAAAAATTTAATAGTCATGGGTGACTGGAATTCGACAGTAGGAAAAGGGAGAGAAGGAAACTTAGTAGGTGAATATGGACGGGGGCTAAGAAATGAAAGAAGAAGCCACCTGGTAGAATTTTGTACAGACCATAACTTAATCATAGCTAACACTTGGTTTAAGAATCATGAAAGAAGGTTGTATACATGGAAGAACCCTGGAGATACTAAAAGGTATCAGATAGATTATATAATGGTAAGACAGAGATTTAGGAACCAGGTTTTAAATTGTAAGACATTTCCAGGGGCAGATTGGTTATGAGCTGTAGATTAAAACTGAAGAAACTGCAAAAAGGGGGGAATTTAAGGAGATGGGACCTGGATAAACTGAAAGAACCAGAGGTTGTACAGAGTTTCAGGGAGAGCATAAGGGAACAATTGACAGGAATGGGGGAAAGAAATACAGTAGAAGAAGAATGGGTAGCTTTGAGGGATGCAATAGTGAAGGCAGCAGAGGATCAAATACGTAAAAAGATGAGGGCTAGTAGAAATCCTTGGGTAACAGAAGTAATATTGAATTTAATTGATGAAACGAGAAAATATAAAAATGCAGTAAATGAAGCAGGCAAAAAGGAATACAAACGTCTCAAAAATGAGATCGACAGGAAGTGGAAAATGGCTAAGCAAGCATGGCTAGAGGACAAATGTAAGGATGTAGAGGCTTATCTCACTAGGGGTAAGATAGATACAGCCTACAGAAAAATTAAAGAGACCTTTGGAGAAAAGAGAACCACTTTGATGCAAACCCAGTTCTAAGCAAAGAAGGGAAAGCAGAAAGGTGGAAGGAGTATATAGAGGGTCTATACAAGGGCGATGTACTTGAGGACAATATTATGGAAATGGAAGACGATGTAGATGAAGATGAAATGGGAGATACGATACTGCGTGAAGAGTTTGACAGAGCACTGAAAGACCTGAGTCGAAACAAGGTCCTGGGAGTAGACAACATCCCATTAGAACTACTGACGGCCTTGGGAGAGCCAGTCCTGACAAAACTCTACCATCTGGTGAGCAAGATGTACAAGACAGGTGAAATACCCTCAGACTTCACGAAGAATATAATAATTCCAATCCCAAAGAAAGCAGGTGTTGACAGATGTGAAAATTATCGAACTATGAGTTTAATAAGTCACAGCTGCAAAGTACTAACGCGAATTCTTTACAGACGAATGGGAAAGCTGGTAGAAAGCGACCTCGGGGAAGATCAGTTTGGGTTCCGTAGAAATATTGGAACACGTGAGGCAATACTGACCTTACGACTTACCTTAGAAGAAAGGTTAAGGAAAGGCAAACCTACGTTTCTAGGATTTGTAGACTTAGAGAAAGCTTTTGACAATGTTGACTGGAATTCTCTCCTTCAAATTCTAAAGGTGGCAGGGGTAAAATACAGAGAGCGAAAGGCTATTTACTATTTGTACAGAAACCAGATGGCAGTTATAAGAGTCGAGGGGCATGAAAGGGAAGCAGTGGTTGGGAAGGGAGTGAGACAGGGTTGTTGCCTCTCGCCGATGTTATTCAATCTGTATATTGAGCAAGCAGTAAAGGAAACAAAATAAAAGTTTGGAGTAGGTATTAAAATCCAGGGAGAAGAAATAAAAACTTTGAGGTTCGCCGATGACATTGTAATTCTGTCAGAGACAGCAAAGGACTTGGAAGAGCAGTTGAACGGAATGGACAGTGTCTTGAAAGGAGGATATAAGATGAACATCAACAAAAGCAAAACGAGGATAACGGAATGTAGTCGAATTAAGTCGGGTGATGCTGAGGGAATTAGATTAGGAAATAAGACACTTAAAGTAGTAAAGGAGTTTTGCTATTTGGGGAGCAAAATACCTGATGATGGTCGAAGTAGAGAGGATATAAAATGTAGACTGGCAATGGCAAGGAAAGCGTTTCTGAAGAAGAGAAATTTGTTAACATCGAGTATAGATTTAAGAGTCAGGGAGTCGTTTCTGAAAGTATTTGTATGGAGTGTAACCATGTATGGAAGTGAAACATGGACAATAAATAGTTTGGACAAGAAGAGAATAGAAGCTTTCGAAATGTGGTACTACAGAAGAATGTTGAAGATTAGGTGGGTAGATCACGTAACTAATGAGGAGGTATTGAATAGAATTGGAGAGAAGAGAAGTTTGTGGCACAACTTGACTAGAAGAAGGGATCGGTTGGTAGGACATGTCCTGAGGCATCAAGGGATCACAAATTAACATTGGAGGGCAGCTTGGAGGGTAAGAATCGTAGAGGGAGAACAAGAGATGAATACACTAAGCAGATTCAGAAGGATATAGGTTGCGGTAGGTACTGGGGGATGAAGGAGCTTGCACAGGATAGATTAGCATGGAGAGCTGCATCAAACCATTCTCAGGACTGAAGACCACAACAACAAGGGAGACCACTGTTTAATTGTTCTCCGAGACTGGAATTCGATAGCAGGAAACGGAAGAAAAGGATAAATTATAGGCGAATGTGGACGGGGTAAAAGAAATGGAAGAGGTCGCCACTTCGTAAAATTTTGCACACAGCAAAATTTTATCATTGGTTTAAGAACTATGGAGGAAGGCTGTATACATGGAAGACACTTGGAGACACCAGAAGGTTTCAGATTGATTGAATAATTCCAAGATAGAGAGTTTAGAACAAGATTTAAATTGTAATACATTTCCAGGGCTAGATTTATCCTTTGACCACAATTTTGTGGTTATGAACTGCGAACTAAAACCAAAAAATTGCAAGAAAGGTAGGAAATTAAGAAGATGGGAGCTGGATAAGTAGAAAGACCCAGAGATTATTGAGTTTCAGTGGGAGCACCAGGCAACAATTGACTAGAAGAGGGGGAAAAATACAGTATAAAATGGATAGTTTTGAGAGATGAAATAGTGAAGGCACCAGAGGATCAAATAGGTAAAAACATCAAACCTAATAGAAATCCTTGGGTAACACAGGACACATTGAATTTAATTGATCAAAGGAGAAACAATAAGAATGCAGCAAATGAAGCAGACGGAAGGGAATACAAATGTCTAAAAAATGAGATTGGCAGGAAGAGGACAAAGGTGAGGACATAGAAGCATATTTCACTACGGGAAAGATAGATAGCGCCTACAGGAAATTAAAAGGGCCTTTGGAACCAAGGGAAGCAGATGTATAGATATCAAGACCTCAGATGGAAAACCCCTCCTAAGCAAAGAAAGGAAAAGCTGGAAAGTGGAAGGGGTTTAAAGAGGGTTTATTCAAGGGAGATGAACTTGAAGGCAGTATTATAGATAAGGAAGAGGAGATGCATGAACATGAGATGGGAGAATTTGACAGAGCAATGAAAGATCTAATTCGAAACAACTATCATTCAAAACTACTGATAGCCTTGATAGACCCAGAAATGACAAATTTCGTCCGTCTGGTGAGCAAGATGTATGATACAGGCGAAATACTCTCAGATTTCAAGAAGAACATAACAGTTCCTATTCAAAGAAAGCAGATACTGACAGGTGTGATAGTATCGAACTATTAGTCATGGCCACAAAATACTAACGCGAATTCTTTACAATAGCATGGAAAAACTAGTAGAAGCCGACCTCGGGGAAGATCAGTTGGCATTAAGAAGAGTAAGAGAAGGCTAGGCAGTACTGACCCTACGACTTACCATGGGACATAGGTTAAGGAAAGCCAAACCTACGTTTATAGAATTTGTAGAGCTTTCACAATGTTGACTGGAATACATCAGTTTGAAATCCTGGTGGTAGCACGTGTAATATACAGAGAGCGAAAGGCTATTTACAACTTTTACAATAACCAGATGGCAGTTATAAGAGTCGAGGAGCATGAAAGGGAAGGAGGGTTTGAGAAGGGAGGAGACAGGGTTGTAGCCTACCCCCGACAAAAGAAAAATTTCGAGTAGGAATTAAAGTTCAGGAAGAAGAAATAACAACTTTGATATTTGCCGATGACATTTTAATTCTGTCATCCAAGGAACTTGGAAGCGCAGCTGAACCGAATGAAAAGTATCTTGAAAGGAGGATATAACGTGAACATAAAAAAATGGATTGTAGTCGAAGGAAACAAAATCATGCTGAGGGTATTAGATTAGAAAAGGAGACACTCAAACTAGTAGATGAGTTTTCGTATTTCGGCAACGGAATAACTGATGATGGTCGAAGTACAGAGGATATAAAATGTAGACTGGCAATGGCAAGAAAAGCGTTTCTGAAGAAAAGAACTTTGTTACCCTCGAATATAAATTTAAGTGCTAGGGAGTCTTTTCTGAAAGTACTTGTATGCAGTGTAGCCATTTGTGAAATTTTATACAAGAAGAGAGTAGGAGCTTTTGTAATGTGTGCTACAGAAAAATGCTGAAGATTAGATGGGTAGATCACGTAACTGATGAGGAAATTTGTGTGGCACATCCCGACTAGACGAAGGGATCGGTTGATAGGACACAAATTGAGACATCAAAAGGATCACTAATTTGGTATGGGAGGAAAGTGTGGATGGTAAAAACTGTAGAGGGAGATCAGGAGATGAATACAGTAAGCAGATTCACAAGGATGGAAGTTACAGTATTTATTCGGAGATGAAGAGGCTTGCACAGGATAGAGTAGCATGGAGAGCTGCATCAAACTAGTCTTGGAACTGAAGACTACAACAGTTTTATATACGATGTTTTCGAGTACGCCTCACAAAACTTTCCCTCGATTTCTTTTAGAATCCCATATTTTGTTTTGCTTTTTCTTTCACGAAAATATTGGTCAATACAATATACTGGACATTATTTCGGTCTATTTGGAGCGTACGTAATGTAAAAATTTGAAATTAAAATAGCTTCCGAACAGAGAGAACCTACCACGTTGTGAATACCATTTCGTACTCTTTCTACTGCGCCTACCACTGTCTGCAAACTACACTAACACAAAAGGCTCATGCCGCGTCCGACCCGGACCAAAAATGCTATTTTTTATAAAACTTGGGCGTCTGGAGCTCTCAATTATCTAACTTTCACTTCTCTGCCGGCCGTAGTGGCCGTGCGGTTCTAGGCGCTACAGTCTGGAGCCGAGCGACCGCTACGGTCGCAGGTTCGAATCCTGCCTAGGGCATGGATGTGTGTGATGTCCTTAGGTTAGTTAGGTTTAATTAGTTCTAAGTTCTAAGCGACTGATGACCTCAGAAGTTAAGTCGCATAGTGCTCAGAGCCATTTGAACCATTTTTTTTAACTTCTGTACAAGCTCTGCATACAAAACAAATTTAGACGCAACCAATGATGACGAGTAGACGCGGTCCCCTAGCTAGCGCTAACACCCCCATTTCCTGGCTGAAGGTACGTAATGTGGCTGTAAGATTTCGCCCAGCAGACTGAACCATACGTCTATCTTTTCGGCGGCTATCCGAACTGCGGCATGTGGTGCTAGAAGTTTGCATTCTTACACGATCTGCTAACAAACACTCAACATTAAACCGCGATTTAGGATGAGGAAGACGTGCATTATTTTTCCTTATATACAGAATGTCGATGGCGTTACCACTATAAATTTCACGCAGCTGCCCTGGAATGCTAGTCATTTGCATATCCAAACTTCTTGCCAGTTTGACACTATTCCTTGCCACCTTCATAACTCTGAAATTTTAATGACCTCCACTGTATTTCAGACACAGTCACAATCAATTATTATACAGTCTTTTTTTAAGCACAGTCATATATTATGTGATTGACTCTAAAATATAAAGAAGAGTGCATAAACCTTCAGTCACTCTTGTCCATACACAGAATGTCGAATTCTTCTGTGGCCGGCCGCTGTGGCCGAGCGGTTCTAGGCGCTTCAGTCCAGCTATTTATATTACTGTCCATCAGTAATTTAAATTATATATATTGTATCACAAGGTCTCTAGTGTTCGTTGCCAGCATATTTATACCATCTACTGTTTACAACTATGTCGTCGTGATTGGTCGTGATTAATCACTTACTTTCATTGTTCTACTCTTCTCATGTGCCTTTTGATTCTTCCTAGACGCTACCAAGCGCAAAGTACACGTTTTAGATTGATAAAATGTCACCATTACACTGATCGGCCAGAACATTATGACCACAGACCTACTATCGATATAGACCCGTCCAGGCGATAACAGCGTCACTTTACGATGAATGACTGCTACTAAAGCACACGCACAGACCATGTAGTACCAGTTAGTGTGCTGTCCGTGCTTAGAATGGGGAAGGCGAGCTGTCTATCAGAATTTGAACGAGGGAAGATTGTGATGGCCCGGAGGCTCAGCACGAGCGTTTAGGAAACAGCACAACTTGTCAGTGTTCGTGGAATACTGTGTTAAGGGCCCTCAACACGTGACGAAACCAAGGTGAAACCACGTATGAGCGTTGTGGAGTTGGGCGGTCACCGCTTATTACAGATGTCGGACTTCGTATGCTGGGCAGACTGGTAAAACAGGACAGGTGGCGAACTGTGGCGGAACCAACATCAATGCTGGGCAGATACAGTTGCGTCTGGATACACAACCCACGAAAAACTCCTAACGATGAGCCTCCGCAGCTGACAACCCATGCATGTGCCAATGTTAACAGCACGTCATCGGCAAATACCACTGAAATTGGCACGTGACCATCGGCACTGGACATTGGCAGAGCGTTGCATGGTCTGACGATTCCTGATACCTTCTTCATCATGGCGTTGGCAGGTCCAGAATCCATTGTCTTACAGGGGAAAAGCTCCTTCACATCTGTACTACGGGACGGAAACAAGCTGGCAACGGCTACATTATGCTATGGGGAACATTCACGGGAGCATCCGTGGGTCCAGTGGATCTGGTTCAAGGCACCATGACGGTCAAGGTGTACAGTGCAGTGGTTACACCGCTTCATGACGATCACGTTTCCTGATGGAAGTGGCTTTTCAACAAGGTAATGAGCCATGACGCAAGGCCAGGAGTGCGGTGGAATAGTTTGAGAAACAAAGTGAGATCCATTTGATGTGTTGGTCCCCCAGCTCGCGAGATCTGAACCCGATCGAACACATCTGGGATGTGATTGAACGTGACTTTAGAGCTCAACGCCCACTTCCCCTGAATTTGCAGGAATTAGGTGATGACCAAGAACAAAGTGCTAAAATTAAGAAGGTTGTAAACAGGGATGGAAGCAATAATGGGAATAAAAGAAAGGTTCAGGAGTGGAATACCAGGTGAAAGGATAGCGGCGATACGCTTCGCCAATGACATTGCTAATCTGAGTGAAAGTGAAGAAGAATTACATGGTTTGCTGAATGGGGTGAACAGTATAATGAGTACAGAATATGGACTGAGACTAAATTGATGAAAGACGAAACTAATGAGAAGTAGCAGAAATGAGGACAGCGAGAAACTTAACATCAGGATTGATGATCACGAAATAGATGAAGTTAAGGAATTTTACTACTTAGGCAGCGAAGCAACCAGTGGCGTATGGAGCAAGGAGGACATCAAAAGCAGACTAGCACTGACCAAAAGTGCATTCCTGGCAAAGAGAACGCTATTAGCATCAAACGTTGGCCTTAATTTGAGGAGGCAGTTTCTAAGAATGTACGTGTGGTGCAGAGCATTGTGTGGTAGTGAAATGTGGAATCTGAGAAAGGGAAGGGAAGAGGTGGGAAGGGGAGGGGAGGGGGGAGGGGAAGGGAATGGGGGGGGAGGGGAGGGCAGGGGAGGGGAATGGAAGAGAAACATTTGAGGTATGGTGCTACAGACAAATGTTGAAAATTAGACGGGCTTATTAGGTAAGGAATGAGGAGGTTCTGAGCAGAAGTGTACAGGAAAGGAATACGTGACAAACACTGACAAAGAGAAGGGACACGATGATAGGACATCTGTTAAAGCATCAGGGAATGATTTCCTTGATACTAGAGGGAGCCTAGAGGGTAAATACTGTAGAGGGAGAGATAAATTGGAATACATCCAGCAAATAATTGAGGACGTTGGTTGCAAGTGCTACTCTGAGATGAAGAGGTTAGCACAAGAGAGTAATTCGTGGCGGGCCGCATGAAACCAGTCATAATACTGACGACTTGCATGTGCAACTCCTTCCAGCGACCTACCAATGCCTCATTGCTTCCATGCCACGACGCGTCGTCGCTGTTATTCTTACCAAAGATGGACAGATCTGGTATTAGGTAGGTGGTCATAATAGTTTCGATCAGTGTATACATTTCACTACACGCAACGTTTCATGGTGGATACTGCACACGGGTTTGCTCAAATACTGCGAATGAGGGATAATGGGAGCTGTAGGGATTGAGATTGTAAGGGGTCTGTACTTTCTTTCCATTTTTTAAATTTTCTTTTAAATAATTTTCTAATTTTTTACTTGGAATTTTGTATTTTTATGTCATACTATGTATTAGTGACGATCTTTCCCTTCTGTTGTTGGTCTTTTTTGTCATTGAACACATTTCATTTTTGCTTATTGCCCTCTGTAAGAAATACTTTTCCTGAAGAGTGAGCATTTCCTGTCTTTCGTTATGATACCATAAGCCTGTCATGTCTGTATGTATCCTAGTGTTGTGGAGATCTTCTTTTATTAGATATTGTGATTTTGTGAAGTGCATACATTCACTCTTCAAGTCCTTAAATATTCTTTGTACCTGGTATTGAAATTTATTGCAGTCGTTCCAATATGTTTAGAGTCGCAGTTATTAAAAACTATTGTATTTATCTTTCTCAGTTTTTAAATTCCTTTTTATTGTGTTATTAATTCTAGGTTTTTCTAATATGTTACTAATCTCTGTGTTGTGGTACGTTTTGGCATGATATTCCATGTTTGCCTTGTAGGACGTTTTCTCCTGCATGAGTATGTATGGTGTGTTACTGTCTGTTAAATAATTTTCTCTATACGATAGATAACCGATGATGACTAATATGCATAGGTGAAAAATGCTGGGTTAAAAGAAAAGTAAACATTAAGGTGCGGAGGACGAAATAATTCTTATCTATATGATAAACATAATCGAAGTAGCATCTGCGGAAGAATAGTTGCAAACATTAACAAACTGATACAAATGAAACTTGATGGCGGATTATAACTGCGTGACTGAATTGGAACCGAAGCCAGACTCGTGACATTCGTGGGCAATGCTCTTACTGACTTAGCTACGCAGGTACGACCTACGACGCGCCCTTACAGGTTCCCTTCAGCCAGCACTTCTTCCCTTTTTTCCACACCTGCACCTATTGCTGGAACAGCACTTCTGCTGAATGTGGCTTACATTTAGCCACAGCCCAGGGGCTTGTTTCCAGAAACGATATTTCACTCTGAAAGGGAGTGTGCATTGTCTCTGTGAAATTCTTCGTTCCAAGAGATGGAAGGGAGCAGGAGGGCTTTTGTATAATTGTCAGATAGGGAGAGCGACTGGCAGAAGTGAAGTTGCGAGGACGGGCTGTGAGCCGCACCTAGATAGTCAGTCAGTAAGAGGAACTGCTAGCGGTAGTCGAAAGTTCCGGATTCGAGTCCTAGTTTTAATATGACAGCAAGTTTCAGACCAACGGTCTCTCCCCCGCAGAATAAAATGTCATTCTTGAAAGATGAGATCGTTTTTAAAATAATGGAAAGTGTTTAATCAGTAAACTTCAGGCACAGAAACAATGCCGTTGCGCTACTCAAACCTTTTTTTACCAACCGCAACGTCAGAATTACCTGTCTGACGCCTTTTACCTTTCCTAACGCCGAACTGATCGTCATGTAACACATCCTGAGTTTTCTTTTCCACTCGTCTATTTATTACTCTTGTCAGAAACTTGTATGTATGAACTGTTAAGCTGATTGTTCGGTAATTCTCACACTTGTCGGCTCTAGCAATCTTGGGAAAGTCTGGGGGTATATCGCAAGACTCATACACTCTACACACTAATGTGAATAGTACTTTTTTTACCATTTCCCCAATGTTTTGAGAAATTATGATGGAATGTTATCTATCCCTATTATCTTATTCGATCTTAAGTCTTCCAAACTTCTTTTAAATTCTGATTCTAATAATGTATCTCCTACATCTACTATATCGGCTCCTATTTCTTCTTCTATCACGTTATCAGGCAAGTCTTTCCCTTCATAGAGAGCTTCAATGTTCTCTTTCCGCCTTTCCTCTCTCTCCTTTGCATTTAGCAGTGGAATTCCCATTGCAACCTTAATGTTACGACCCTTGCTTTTAATTTCACCGAAGACAATTTTGACTTTTCTGTACGATAAGTCAGTCCTTCCGACAATCATTTATTTGTAGATTTTTCACATTTTCCGTACATTTCGCCTTTGCTTCCCTGCACTTCCCTTTTATTTCGTTCATAAGTGACTTGTACTTAGGTATTCCTGAATTTCCCTGACATTTTTATGCTTCCTTCTTTGACGAATCAACTGGGTTTTTCTTCTGTTAACCATGGTTTCTTTGTAGTTATCTTCTTTATACGTATGTTTTTCTTACCAAATTCTGTGATTCCCTTTTTCAGAGATGTCCGTTTCTCTACAACTGTACTACGTACTGAGCTATTCCGTACTGCAGTACCTATAGCTTTAGAGAATTTCAAGCGTATCTCTTCATTCCTTAGAATGTCCGCTCCCGGTAGCTGAGAGGTTAGCGCGACAGAATGTCAATCCTAAGGGCCCGCGCTCGATTCCCTGCTGGGGCAGAGATTTTCTCCGCTCCGGGACTGGGTGTTGTGTTGTCCTACTCATCGTCATTTCATCCCCATCGAATCGCAAGTCGCCGAAGTGGCGTCAAATCGAAATACTTGCACCAGGCGAACGGTCTACCCGACGGGAGGCCCTAGTCACACGACATTATTATTATTATTCCTTAGAATTTCCTTAGTTCACTTCTTTGGGTATTGATTCTTCCTGACTAATGTCTTAAAATTCAGCCTACGCTTTATCACTACTAAACTGTGATCTGAGTATATATCTGCATCTGGGTACGTCTGACAATCGAGTATTTGATTTCGGATTCTCTGTCTGACCACGATGTCATCTAAGTGAAATCGCCCCGTATCACCTGACCTTTTACAAGTATACGTCCTTATGATTCTTCAATAGAGTATTCGCTATTACTAGCTGAAATTTATTACAGAATTCAGTTAGTCTTCCTCATCTTTCATTCGTATATTCTACCGTGACCCTTTCTTCTACTCCTTCGCCTACAGCCGCATCCCTGATCGCGATGAGTATTACTTTTTCATCTCGATTTAAGTACTAAATTCTCCATTCAGTATTCTCATATACTTTCGCTGTCTCTACACTCTGCTTGCGATGTCGGTGTGTATGCATCAACTATCTCAGTCGGTATTGGCTTGCTGTCGATTCTGACAAGAACAACCCTGTCACTGAACTTTTCACAGAAACTAAGTCTCTGCCCTACCTTCATCTTCATAACGAATTCTACTTCCGTTACCCAATAGTCGTCTGACCAGAAATCCTTGTCTACTTTCCAAATCACTTCAATGTGCCCCACTGTATCTTAACTGAGCCTTTGAGTTTTTCCTTTTCGGATTTTCTAGCTTCCCTTCCACGTTCAAACATACCGTTGTAGTGGATCGATACATCTGCTTGTACTGTTCTCTCGTGGGCGGCCGTCCGCAGACGTTGACGAATAGCGTACGCGGAGAATGAACGCCTTTGCTACATCCTGCCTGCTTTATATTCCTACCAGAATGAAAAATGCTGCTTTCGTAGAACAAAAAAGGTGAATTTGTCTTGGGCAGAGTTAGGGATGTGAAAGATGGGAACTAGCTTTTCGACTTATCTGGCGGCTTCAAAGACATTTCAAGCAAAACGTCGCGCTTTTTTATTTCTTAGTATTAGTATTTATGTCATGTAATATAAGGCATCGTGATAAGTAAAGTAATATGATACATGATGTCATCCCCCTAGAAACAAATCCACCCCCATAAATTTTATCACCCCAGGAAAACTTTCCTAGCTGTTACATGTATGCTCCTCAGCCATATGGTATTATATATTGTTTGCTATGGCTGGCGAATCTTCTGGATTTTAGGCTTAGGTGAAACGGACTTCAGCCTATAAATTGCAAGATGCAGGTATGTCAACGCCTTGCAGCTAAGATGGCCCACTGCGCTGGGGAAGTAGGGTTAACTTGTAAAAATCGCGAATATGCCAAGATGTTTCGATTTATATGTCTTTGAAGATTACAGAGCAGGAGTAGTTTACATTCTGGATCCAAACCTTAACTCTACTATAATTTTGATATTAGACCGCCATAGACTGGCAATCGTCGTGATTTTTGTGGCCTCAGGGGTCTTTTGAAGCATGTTGCTTATATCGTGGCAACAGATCAAGCTTTCACAAAACAACGGGACGACCATCAATTATATGTATTTGCCTACTTTGTAACAAAATTCGAAATGATTCGCGCAAGTTTGAGACATTTAAGTGGTGCACGTAAATAATCTCACAAGAATGTGTTTTTCTGCAAGTAAAATCTGAATGACGTAAAATATTTCAAAGGAAGCGTTGACTTTTATCATAAGAAAGCGCTTTTTATTCATCTGAATCACTTTAAACCGTTTCCCGTGAGGATGATATTTACTTGCTACATTTATCTCGTGTTTGAAACATCATACCTCGACAGCGGATAAATGTTACTGTCTGAAAAAATTGTCCTTATACATTTATCTACCTTATTGTAAAGTTTGAACCGATTCGTTCAAGTTTCAGTAAAAGAAATGGCCAGCATCAAATACCTCCTACAACAACGTATTTCAGCACGTCATATCCGAACGGTGCATATACAAATGGTGCCATTGCCTGAGCGTTAACTTCAGCCCAATTAACATCTTTTGCAAATTGAATTAATCGATTAGCACCAATTCCGGTTCGTCGTTCAAACCTTATTCAATGTACTGTAGCGCAGCTACAGTAAGAGAGATGTTCAAATAGCTGTGCGCATGTGCACCTGTCAAGGTTAAACCAAAAAATTCAGCCCCCCCCCCCCCTCGGCCATTCTGGGCTCAGCCTTCTCAGACATATTTGTTACATCCCGCCCTTCCTCCGCCTTACGTTGCTGGCCTGGGGTGGGAGGTAACTGCAATCTCCGGATGCTGGACACGAACTTCGGTCCCTCAGTGCTTCAGCAGCAACCATTTAGCACGGAATTCGCTCTCAGTCGACGTTCGACGTTGTAACCTCAGATCACAAAGCATCAAGGTCTCGCACTGTGAAGGTTCAGTCACGCCCGCTATTTTTAATCATTCTTAAAATACTAATTCCAAATATAAAGATCGGATTTTCAGATGTTTGGTGACCGATGGGAAGTAAGTGGGAAATAAATCTATGAATTAATCATTTTGTGAAAATCTATTTCATATTATCTTCAGTTACGAGCTTCCGAGACGCCACTCACCATGGAATCCCGGCCACAAATTACTTGTCTCTTAACACTCAGATTACCATCCTATGTCGTCCCACCCTAAAGTTCTGAGACACCTCGCTACGATGGTACATTGTTTCCTCACGTTTCTGGATGATGAGACATTTGCTTCACATATATCCGAATGCTACTACACACATAAAGAAAAGTTTATTGATCACCTCAGTTCTGAGTGTTCCGGAACCTTTACAGAAAATGGGAATATAGATCACCATAAACATCATTTCCGCCCTTTTATTGGTCATGAAAACCTCACATTGCATGCCTGTATTCGTTGTGGCATACTATTCACAAGTTCATCAAGACACTGTTGGTCCAGATTGTCCCCCTCCTCAACGGCGATTCGGCGTAGATCCAACAGGATGGTTCGTGGATCATATCGTCCTAAAACAGCCGTTTTTAATCTATCCGAGGCATGTTCGATAGGGTTCATGTCTGGAGAATATGCTAGCCATTCTAGTCGAAGTGACGTTATCCTGAAGGAAGTCATTCACAAGGTGGGCAATTTT